>NC_141991.1:5528882-5828882 GCF_049901715.1 Pseudonaja textilis
TCTCCCGTCATTTTTCAATTGCCAGTCCACCACAAGTGGTGACCCGACGTGATAGTTTGGAAGGCTATACGTTTTGGCGTGTTAGCTTGAAAGCTATCACGTTTCCGCATCCTATACTCATCGTCGGGACGTCGACTGGGCCCTCATCTTCTTCGCTGGACGGAGACAGATTCTTTTCGTGAGTATGGGGGAAGGTCTCTCGAAAGCTCAGACAAAGCACCTTAGAGAAATGAGAGAGATCGCTGGGAATAGTTTTAAGTTTGGAGTTCATAGTAGAGGACATGAAGTAGGAAAGAAAGAAATTGAGGATTTATTACAGTATGTTTGGAAACATATTCCGTGTTATCCAGAGGGAGGTAGTATTAAAGTAGAGCGCTGGAGAAAGATAGGGAAATTTTTGCACGAGGAGCCTCGTGCCCCTTCTTCAATTTTGTTAACCTGGAGGGTGGTTATGGATGCATTAGCTACGCATGAACAACCGCTCCTATCACCCCCGAAGAAGGTTTGCCGCCTTACAATGCGGTAAGTATATTGCCACGACAGCACCTCCAGATAAATCCAGAGGGCTGTCAGGCACTGAAAATACTTTGTCAGAAGAGAAGAGTTTGCCTTTAAGAGTTCAAGTAGATGCAGTTACTGCAGCTATTCAAGAAGCAACAAATAGAGGGGAATTATCAGGAGATGATTTGGTAGATTTTGGAGTGGAGATTCAACTTAATCCAGTAGAAATTGGTGTAGATGCTGCTTTAAATCCACAGAGAATATGGAAGCCTCTGCCTCTTAAGATTTTAAAGGAAGTTAAGCAAGCAGCAAAAGAGTATGGTGTTAGATCGCCATACACTCAGGCATTGTTAGAAGCAGTTGGCTATGGAAATAAAATGATTCCAGCTGACTGGAGAGCTCTATTTAATATGATTCTAACTCCAGCTCAATATTTGGTGTTAGATCAGAAATGGAGACAGCTGGCAGTTCAAAGGGGAACAGCAAATGTTACTCCAGATCAGCTTTATGGATCTGGTAATTTTACAACAGTGGAATTACAGCGAGATGGAATGCCTGAGGAGGGGTTCATTCTTCTCCCACAGTTAATTTTTCAAGCCGTACGGACTCTCCCTGACGGCGAAGGTGGTGAGAAGACCTTTACTAACATCAAACAAGGAAACAATGAACCTTATGAAAATTTCATTAGCAGATTGAAAGTGGCTATTGAAAGGCAAATTGACAATCAATTTGCCCGGAATGAATTGCTTTTGAAGTTAGCAGTAGAGCAGGCAAATGCAGATTGTAAAAAATTCTAAATCCGCTTATTGCGAGTGGAGAGAGAGAGATAGCGGATTTGATAAACGCATGTAGAAAGGTGGGGAGTCAGACTTTTAATATGGAGACTTTAGCTCTGGCTCTCCAGGCAGGAAATAACAAAGGCACTTGTTTCAATTTGGGAAGCCTGGACATTTTAAAGCGCAATGTCGGGCTCCTGGGGGTCAAAGTCAGCAAAAAGAGATTATTGGGACAGGGTGCTCGTCCTAAATCAGTGTGCCCGAAATGTAAGAAAGGATACCATTGGGCAAATCAGTGCAGACTTCATTCTGAGGAAAAAACTAGGAAGCAGGGATCGGGCATTCTCCTACTCTAAAGAGTGAAGTAATGTCCGAAGGGTTGGAGCCACCAGAAAGAGGTAGGGATCAAATATGGTCACCAGCTACAAAAGGTTCAGCAGGAATTGATCTTCCATTAGCTGAGGATTTGGAATTAGGATATCCACATGTAGTTTGTTTAGGGTCAACGGATTTCTATGGACCGTTGCCTCTGGCTTCTGTGGGTCTTCTTCTTCCTAGATCATCAGCTCATAAGCGTAAATTGTTTGTGGTTCCAGGGGTTATTGATTCGGATTATGAGGGTCAGATCAAAATTCAAGTTCATTCACCTGTTCCTCAATCTTTGAAAAAGGGGATTGTTTTGCACAGCTTTTAGTTTTGCCATATCTGTCTTTGGAGGAGTCAGATAGAATTCGCCAGGGTGGATTTGGATCTACAGATATGTTTAGTGAGTCTAGTGTGTTTTCCATCATGCAAAATGTCAAGGCTGATCAGAAACCAAAATTAATTCTTTTGGTTGAAGGCAGACAGTTTATTGGATTGCTGGACACTGGAGCAGATGTTTCGGTGATTAGCGAAAGTGAGTGGCCTAGGAGTGGCCGACAGATCCTACACCGTCTGTTCGAGGAGTCGGAGGACTTCAAGACGCACGGGTTAGTAGGAGGATTCTTTCTGCCAAAACAAAGCAGGGAAGTGCTATTGCACATTTCCAACCGATTGTTTTGCGCCTTCACGTTAACTTGTGGGGCAGAGATTTGATGCAACAGTTTGATACAACAGTTGTCATTCATGATGACTGAACACCCACCTGTGGAGTTATTAAAATTACAGTTACTCCAGCAGGAGCCAGTGTGGATAGATCAATGGCCTTTGACTAGTGAGAAATTAGTTCATTTACATGAATTGGTTCAACAACAATTGAAAAGGGACATATAGTGCCTACCACTAGTCCTTATAATTCTCCAGTCTTTGTTATCAAGAAGAAATCTGGGAAATTCAGATTTCTTCATGATTTGAGAGGGATAAATTCAATTTTAAAGCCAATGGGCCCACTGCAGTGTGGGACACCTAATCCTAATTTAATACCTGATGGATGGAATATAAGAGTGTTAGATTTGCAAGATGCTTTCTTTTCCATTCCTCTGCACCCTGAAGATGTAGATTTGTTTGCTTTTACTATCTTGAGTATAAATCAGGGGCAGCCCGCTAAGCGATATGCATGGACTGTCCTTCCACAGGGGATGTTAAATAGTCCTACCATGTGTCAAATGTTTGTAGATTGGGTTTTGCAACCTTTCCGGAATAAATTCCCGGATTGGAAGGTTTATCATTACATGGATGATATTTTGATAGCTGCTAATATTTCTGATGCTGCAATGGATTCTGCTGTCCTTCTTTTAACTGCTATGCTGAAGGAGAAAGGGCTGATAGTCAGCCCTGAGAAATTGCAAAAGGAATATCCTTTTGCCTATCTAGGTCATAAATTATTCTTGAGTCACATTACACCTCTGAAGTTGGAATTTGTTCTTCCTGATCCTTTAACTTTGGTAGGTCTACAACAATTTTTGGGTCATATAAATTGGATCAGACCATATTTGGGTTTAACTACTCTTCAATTAAGTCCTTTGTTTCAAGCTTTGGCTAGTGCTAAGCAAGCATCTGACATTATAACCCTGAATAAAGAACAGAAGGGAATTTTGTCATTAATTGAGCAAGCTTTGAGTCGTAGGTGGACAGATAGATGTTTGCCAGATTGTCCATTATCAGTGATTCTAATCTCAGAACGTAGAGTTACTGCATTGATAGTTCAGGTAAAAGAAAAACAGCTTTAAGGATTCTGGAATGGATTCATTTGTCTCATACACCATCAAAATCCATAAATTGTATCACAGAACAACTTGCTGATATTTTTAATCGTGCTCGTCAGCGCTGCAAGGCTATTGCTGGGATGGAACCAGTAACATGTTATGTTCCTTTTGCTTTAGCCACCTGGGAACAAATGATTTGCAATAGTGAGTTTTTACAAGTTTTGGTAGATTCTTGGCCAGGAAGTTTTCTTGTCATCCTCCAGCTGATCCTAGGTTATCTTTGTATAAATCAGTTAGAATCAATTTAGCAAATCTTTTTGTAAATCAGCCTATATCAGATGCTCCTACAGTCTTTACTGATGGAGGGAAAGTTTTTGGTGCTTGTGTTTGGAAAGATAAATCTGGAATTTGGCATACAAAAGTGACATCAGAGCAGAAGTCTGCCCAGCAGGCAGAACTTGCTGCTGTAGTTTTGGCTTTTCAAAATTTTCAAAATCAGGATTTTAATCTAATAGTGGATTCTTTGTATGTATATAATTTGTTACCCTTTGTAGCAGGTTCTTATTTGTCTCCTGGAATATCACCTAATATTCTACGTTTGCTTTTGTTGTTGCAAGAATGTTTGGAGCAGCGTATGAATGTGTGTTTTATTGCTCATATCCGTAGTCATAGTAATTTACCTGGAATTTTATCACAAGGCAATGCCAAAGCTGACAGTGCTGTAACTTCAGTTCTCACTGTCCAGCCATGGGACAGCCATAGTTATTTTCATCAAAATGCTAAAGCGTTGGCACATCAATTCAAGCTTACTGCTGCAGAAGCTGCTGCCATAATTCAACAATGTCCAACTTGTTCAAAGCAAGGCACAGCTATTCCTATGGGAGTCAACCCCAGGGGGTTGAAACCTTCAATGATTTGGCAAATGGATGTTACTCAGTATCCATCATTTGCACCTTGGAAGTATATACATGTGACTGTGGATACTTATTCAGGATTTCTAATGGCTACTCCTCAAAGAGGTGAAGCGGTTAAACATGTCATCAATCATTGCATTAAGACATTTTCAGTCGCTGGTACGCCTCAAACTTTAAAAACAGACAATGGTGCGGCTTATCGGAGCACAGTCTTTGATCAGTTTTGCAAACAGTGGTCCGTGGAACATAAATTTGGAATTCCATACAATTCCACAGGACAAGCTATTGTGGAGCGTTATAATGGCACGCTCAAGAACATGTTAGCTAAATTAAATAAAAAAGGAGGGAAGCTCCTGGGGCTTCGGCAATTCAAGATCATTTAAATCTTGCTTTGTATACTTTAAATTTTTAAATTTGTCTGGTAACCCCCTCTATAGCGGCCAGCAGGCATTTTTCTTCCCCTTCTACAGATGCAGTGAGGCCTCGAGTGTTGGTGCGATTCCTTCCGGATCCGGCATGGGTTCCCGCTGAGCTGATTACGTGGGGACGTGGTTATGCAGCAGTAGAACATCTTGGTCAAATTCGTTGGGTTCCTGGTCGATGTATCCGGCCTGATCATTCACAAGCGCCTTCGCAGGTGCCAGTGAGGGAGGTTTCTGATTCTCAGGATTCCGTTCCTGTGGTTCCTGATTCCGTTCCTGAGGTTCCTGATTCTCAGGATGGTGTTTCCGTGGTTCCTGATTCTCTTGATGCCGGCAGTCCAGGCGTGGCGCTGTGAAAGCTGGGAAAAGATGACTGCTTATCTGAGATTATCAACTTGTATGCAGCAGGTTCCTTTGGGGAATCGGACTAAATTAATCTGCAAACAGCGGCATCTTTTGATTTTTCCAGCATATTGGTCCTGGCATAAGGGTCAAGACATTCTTTACTCGGGACCTGATAAGGATATTATATCTTCAGCCTGTGCTACAACTCTGATCCTGTTTAATGTTTCTGTTTCAGACTATGGACAATATTGGTGTCAATTGGAGTTGCCTAAGTTACTTTACACAACTTCTTTTTCCATTCGTCTTATGCCTCCACGGACTCTAATGCGGAGGCGGAGAGCTGCCATTATCTCAAAAACTAGAGACCTTGGTGATAATTTATGGAAAGAAAATTCCTACATCAAGGACGTTCGGATTGCAGCAAAGAGTTTAAATGTAACTAATTGTTAGCTTTGTATGCATGTACCCACCTTTTGGAATAGCTATGAACTATAGAGATATTCATATTTTAAATAATTTTACTGTTGCTATGTTTTATGATACTGTTGAGAATATTAAGATGTTAAATGAAGAAGTGTCTGAAATTCGCCAAGTTACTTTATGCTTTAGATATAATGTTAGGAGTTTGTGCTTTAATTCATTTACATTGTTGTGTTTTTTATACATAATTATGAGCCTAACATTACAAGAACTGTTCATGATATGGAAGACCGCATAGCTAACACGAAGCAGGGAAAGATGGCTTCAATAAGTCACTTTGGGCTTTGCTATGGGATTGGCTTCCTGACAGCTCATGGTTACGTTTATTGCTTCAATTAGTTGTAATAATTGTTATTACACTTATTATGTTATGTTGCTGTATTCAATGTATTCCTAATCTATTTCAAATGTGTGCCTCAGCCTTAAGTGTACGAAACCAAGTTTGAGGGAACTGTGTATTTTGCCACTGAAACACCCCCTATCTTTGAATAAATAAAAAAGGAGGGAATGTGGTAATATATCCATCATATTCTGCAAGTTCTTGTACAGCTTTGTAAGATCTGGGGGTATCACAAACGCTCCTCATGAGGGCAGTAGTGTCTTTATGATGAGAGTTTGATCCTGTTATCTGCAAAGCTCAGAGGACAGGAATGTGTGTGGGAGTTCACAGTACCTATCCGAGCCATTCCCATGGGACCTTTGGTGCCCTGCTTTCTCACGGGAAATTTATCACCTTCGCCAAGGCCTAGCTAGATAATGTTGCTGAGCTAATGTTGAAGTCATTGTTTTGATTTTGTATTTGTATTTTCTTAATAAATACTGCTACTCGAGGGCTCTCGGGGCTGGCAGTTGCTCAGACGTCTTCCCTGCGTCTCCCGTCATTTTTTCAATTGCCAGTCCACCACAAGGAGTAAATTATAGATGGTTGATACCAGGTCTCTTGTTCACCTGGCAGGAACAAAGACACAGAATTGACACAGTCAAAAAAGCTGAGCTATTCTATTGAGAATATCTTAGAGGAAAAGAGGAAGATACAAGAAGAGTCGCTAATTGAATTGCAAGAGGAGTGTATAGCAGTAATTGAAAAAGAAAAAGAAGGTGCAGTAGGTGGTGTACCCAGAGAAACAATGAGAACTAAGATCTACTAGAGCAATAAAACCCTTATAAAGCTTAATATGGATGAAAGAAAATTGATTACAATTAACACAAATGGACTAAATTTGGCTACTAAAAGAAGTATTCCATAAATTAGAGAAATTAAAATTTGATATAATTGTTTTACAGGTGGCACCCACCCTCATTGAGAATTGAGAGAATGTTTAAGAACAAATCGGATAAATGTTGGAAATGTCATCAGATACCTGATTCATATTACCACATGTGGTGGACCAGCTCGGATGCAAAAGGATATTGGACTAAAATCCACACATGGTTGGAAAAAATGATAAAACAACAGATAGACTTTAAACCAGAGATCTTTTTATTGGGAATCATACTGGAAATATACAATAAAGAGCTGAAATATTTGATTGTAAATGTTTTGACAGCGGCTAGAATTGTATTTGCTAAGAATTGGAAAAATGAAAAAATACCTATGCAGGAAGAAGTTATTAAGAAAATTATGGACTGTGCTGAAATGAGTAAATTGACATTTGAAATTAGAGAGCAAGAAGATAAGCAATTTTATATGATATGGGATTTGTTTTATCAATGGTTGGACAAAAAACATGGTAATGTAATAGATTTGTTGATTCTGTAATAGAAGTTCAATAGATTGATATAAAATATAATAACAGATATATATAACCATTGGATGAAAGTACAATATAAATTTTAAAATAAATTTTGGAATATCTCGTATAAAATGATGGAATAGTTGAGTCATTGATGATTAATAACTGATAAATATATAAGCATATGTTAGTTTAACAATGTGAAAATTTATATAAACTGTGAGTCAAGACTACGAAAGGATAGCACAAAAGATTTGTAATCAACTGACACACTGTATGTGTATAAAATGGAAGATGGTTTTATGTTTTTATGTTCTGTTTGTATATGTTTGTCTTAAAAATAAAAACTATTATAAAAAAATAAAAGGGAGACCCCAGCCTAGTTGAAAATTACAGACCAATCTCATTATGTTGTGTCATCTGCGAAGTCATGGAATCAATCATCAACCAACCCATTACCCTCCATTTAGAGACAAACAACCTACTCTCTAACAGATAGTTTGGTTTCAGGAAAAATGTGTCCTGTAATCTACAACTCCTACACTGCAAAAACATTTGGACTACACAGCTCGACCAGGGTAAAACAATAGATGCAATTTACGTAAGACTTCTGCAAAGCCTTTGATTCAATGGTACATGACAAACTATTGTTTAAATTTTGCTCTTATGGGATTTCTGGATCGCTGCACAAATGGATAGCTGCATTCCTGACAAACAGGCAAAAAGAGGTCAAAATAAGGAGTGCCCTATCAAACCCTGCACCCGTTAACAGCGGTGTCCCCCAAGGCAGCCTTTTAGGACCCACTCTCTAATTTATATAAATGACCTTTGATCATATTAAAACTAACTGCGTCCTCTTCGCTGATGACATAAAACTATTTAACACCACTGACGATACAGCTGCCCTATAGAGCGACCTTGACTATGTGTCAGAATGGTTGAACAATTGGCAACTTCAAATCTCAACCAACAAATGCTCTGTCTTACACATTGGCAACAAAAATCAGAACCCTAAATACAAACTGGGCGGATACGACCTTGTAGACGACCCTCACTCTGTCAAGGACTTAGGAGTACTCATCTCAAAAGATCTAAGCCCCAGAGCTCACTGTAACAGCATTGCCAAAATGGCATTAAGAGTTGTAAATCTAATCTTACGAAGCTTCTTCTCTGGTAACATTGAACTGCAAACCAGAGCATGCAAAGCCTTCGCCAGACCAATTCTTGAATACAGCTCATCTGCCAGGAATCCACACTGTATAATGGACATTAATACAATTGAGCGAGTCCAGAGGTATTTCACAAGAAGAATACTCCACTCCTCAGTTTGCAGGCTTGAAATTTTGGACCCACGCCACCTACAGTCTGACCTAAGCTTAGTACCCAAAATTATCTGCTACATCCTATCTGTCAATGACTACTTCAGCTTCAACCACGATAAAACATGGGCAAACAAGAGATACAGACTCAAAGTAAACTGTTGCAAACTCGATTGCAGAAAATAGGATTTCAACAACAGAGAGGTCAACGCCTGGAACTCACTATCTGACTCTGTTGTCACATCCTCTCAAACTCCCAAAACTTTAATCTTAAAACTGTCTACCGTGGACCTCACTCCATTCCTAAGAGGTCTGTAAGGGGGCGTGCATAAGCGCACCAGTGTGCCTACCGTCCCTGTCCTACTGTTCTCATTTATTCGTACTCATTTATTATGTATATACTTATACCTATTTATACTTATATGTTTATATGTTATGTTCATACTTACACTTGTTTTCTCATATACGCTTGACAAACTAAACTAAATAACTAAATAACCTTGGGAGAAAATCCCAATTTTACTGCATTGCTCATTTGTCAAATAAAGATTTAAAAAATGGATGCTTGTTCTCTAAACTAAGACTTAGCCAAGATTTCTTTTCTGACCTTTAAAGTTACAGCTAAGAGGTCTCTGGGTCAATTGTTACCCCTCTGGATCAAGGCCAGGGATGACCCTCAGTGCCGACCGATTTGGTTTCTCCTTAACCGATTGGCCCTTTGTTCAGGAAGCTGCTTCTTCATCCAGATTCCCAAATTCTCTGGAACGGAGCCCTGGCCAAAGGTTGGGGGATCCCAATCCAAGAACGTCCCCTTTCTCCTCTGTGACGTTCACGGCCGCAACCTCACTGGTCTCCGGCAAAGAGAAACGAAGAAGGCTCAGATGCCAGCAGTGATACTGGACACAATCTGTAAATGATCTGGAAGAGGGAGGAAAAAATAGGATTATTTGTTGAGGATTCAAAATAATGAAGATTGAATCGTAATTCAAAAATATCTTAAAAAGACAAAAGGGAAGAAAGCAGCAGGATGAAGTCCAACAGGGACCAAAGCATAGTTGTACCTAGGAAAACTCGGTGGAAGATGAAGAGACATCAGATGAGGCAGAACATGTGTGAAAAGGGCTGCTCTTCCCTGCTCTTTTGGGAGGTTGCAAGGCCACAAAGATAAGGGTCTCAAATTTTATTTCCAATGAGGAAAGGCAGCCTTTCCTGGCCATCAGCTTTTTCTAGCAGCTGCTCCCAAGACCACCCTCAAAACTTCCTTTGGGCTTTGAAAAACCTCCACCCAGGAGGGGCTGCCACACCACACCCTCTTTGTGAGAAGTAAAAAAGAAGAAATAATTACTCCTGTAAAAGAAAAAGGTAAAAGGATCAACATATTTCTCTTCTATATGTTTCTCTTCTATATAACTTTAAAAAACCCTGGGAAACATTAACACAGACAGTCGCGCTGAGGAGATGACATCCGTTCAGCATCAATTTAAGCAGAAGTCCATTTGAGGATACTTGTCACGCTGACCCAGAAGAGAAGCCAGTTCGTGTAAGCAGAGCAGGATTAGCAACTGCTGAACAAATGACAAGGAAATGATTAATCGTTAAGCATGTCACTAGGGCTAGATTGTGAACCCAGGCATAATTTTAAAAACCATCCAATGGAATCATCCAATGTTCATTTCAACAATTTTAGCCAATGGGGCAGCAGAGAAGGTGGGAGGTGGTGGGTCTTGGTGTGTATAAAAATATGCAAAATCGCCTGTTTGATGGGCCTTGGAGCCTCTGCTCAGAAGGGGACGAAGGGTCTTCTTTTGCCCCAGAGTCAATAAACCCTGGAATTGCTGACAGTGTCTCCTGTCTGTTCCTTTAGCTGAGACTTTGGAATCTCACCCTCTTTTATATATAGTGAGAGTATTTGCACCGAAGACAAATTCCTGTTCAATAAAGTATTCTGTTCTATTCTATTCTATTCTATTCTATTCTATTCTATTCTATTCTATTCTATTCTATTCTTATGATTCTTGATGAATGTACCTTTTCTTTTATGTACACTGAGAGCATTTGCACCAAGACAAATTCCTTGTGTGTCCAACCACACTTGTTCAATAACAAGTGTGTATTCTGTTGTATTCTATTCTATTCTGATGATTCTATTCTATTCTTATGATTCTTGATGAATGTATCTTTTCTTTTATGTATACTGAGAGTATTTGCAGTAAGACAAATTCCTTGTGTGTCCAACCACACTTGTTCAATGAAGAATTCTGTTCTGTTCTATTCTATTCTATTCTATTCTATTCTTTTCTTATGATTCTTGATGAATGTATCCTTTTTTATGTATACTGAAAGCATTTGCAGCAAGACAAATTCCTTGTGTGTCCAACCACACTTGTTCAATAACAAGTGTGTATTCTGTTCTATTCTATTCTGATGATTCTTGATGAATGTATCTTTTCTTTTATGTATACTGAGAGCATTTGCAGCAAGACAAATTCCTTGTGTGTCCAACCACACTTGTTCAATAAAGAATTCTATTCTATTCTATTCTTCTATTCCTATTCTATTCCTGGAGAAAACAAAGAAAACAGAAAGTTTAGAAATTCCACCTATCTTTTAAAAGCAGAAGCAAAGTAAAGATTATCGTAAAAACAAAGGATTTTATTTTTGGCCTTTCAGACAGAGCACAAAGAAAGATGAGCTCAATTCAACTAATTTAAACTTATTTCCTTCCCCCAACCCTTCCCGCCCCGTTGCAAAGAGGTCAGGGTGTGGTAATGGCACACAACAAATCTCAGTAAATGCTTTAAAGCACAATTTACACTCTTTCCCCCCCAAATGCCCTTGAGGGATATGGATGCTCTGAAGGGCCGCAGAGAGGCCTTGTAAAGCAACTTACCCGAAGCTCCTTCCCGGATCTCCCCCCCCCTCCCCAGGAGCCTTGGCCGGGCGAGGAGGGGGCAGATCCAGTCCGGGGAGAGAGAGCCCCCTTTACCCCCCCGGGAGGGATCCGCTCCCTGCAAGCAACGCCAGAGCCGGATCTCCCCGAGGAATTCCCGGGAATCCGACGAGCGGGATCCGTCGCAGCTCCCTTCCTCCTGGCAGGAGCGGCGGAAGGGAGGCCGGAGGGAGAGCAGCCCGACCTACCCGGAGCGGGATCCAGGAGCCTCTCCGGAGAGATCCAGCGTCCATCCTCGCCCGGGCGGAGGGAAGCGAGATCCACCCAGGGGGAGGGGAGGGGAGGCGAGGGCTTTTTGGGCCCCGCCTGCTCCTGCAAAGCCCCGCCCCTTCTCCTTTTCCCCCTCCGCCTTTAACCCCCGATTTGCCTTCGCAGGACCGCTTGCTTTCGTTGTGGGTCTTTGTGATGGTGTCTTTGTGGTTGTGTGTGTGTGAGAGACGCTAGAAGCTGAAGCTCTGCAGATGCCCTGAGAGGTGCCCACAAGAGTTGAGGGGTCCTTGGGGCTCTCTGAGGTTGGTGCTTATTGGCTGCCCGGATGATGTTGCCCAGTTAGGCAGTGAGACGTCTGCAGGGGAAACCCCGAAGCTCAGAGACCACCAAGGACGCCCCCCCAAGTTCCACCCTGAGCTGTTCCCCCAGATTGACTTTAAGGAGCCTGGCGTTTCTGGAGCTGGGGAAGAGGGGGGGATCCTAACCCCCAGAGGAAGAACTCAGCCCCCCCCCCTCCAGTCAGGGGCTCCTCATTCCTTGTGCTACAGTGGGATCCACTTCTGGGGAACCAGGGGTCCCCGGATCAAGGGGCTCACAGGGGGAGGGAAGATGCCAGAAGCCCCCCTGAAGGAGCCAATAGGAGCCGGGCAGATCCCAGCTTCTGAGCAAATCAGCCACTATGTCACCAAGGAATATATTATATGGGCTCAAGCGGGAAAAGACCATTTCCCAAGGAAAACAGCTAGGAGAACATTGAGGGTGGGGAGCATCTGGGTCTTTCTCCTCTCTTTCTTTGGGGGCCGCTTATGAGGCAGCATCCATGAGCTCTGCTGGGATTTCCCCCCCCCCATGCTGCTGGTGGGGGCTCTGGCCCAGATCCCTGGAAGCGAAGGGGGGAAAGGAGACCCCCAGTAAGGAGGGGGCTCACCTGGGCAGGAGCTGGGCTGGGAGGGGCCCTCAGTGCTCCTGGGGCAAACTGGACTTTTGGAGGTATTTTTTTTCCTTTGAAAACATTTCACTTCTGATCCAAGAAGCTTCTCCGGTTCTGACTGACTGGGGGGACGGGGAGAAAGGATTTGTGTTGTGTCACAAAGGACAAACCCATCAGGAGGAGACGTCCGTCTGCATCTGGAGAGAGACATGCTAGGCTCTTTGGAGGGCAGCCAAGTCCACCTTCTGCACAGAAAGTTCCCCATTCCACCTCTAGGTGGCATCTTCCGGTAGCCTCTTGCAACAGGTTGCCTGCCCCGCCTCTGAGAAACATGGCTTCCTCCTCTAATAACTGCTGGGAACCATGGGGCCTGGATTCCCGAGCTTCCTCCTCCTTTTCCTCTTTGCAGCCTGTTTCCTCATCCAGGGGAGGCCCAAGAGCCACTTACTCAGCCCACTTTGGCTGCCCAGGATGGCACAATCTAACCGCCATCTTGTCTGCTTTGACCCGCCCAGCCCATCTCCTGAAAAAGGCCTCTTTGGTTATTTTGAACAATGCTTTTATTAAGGATTAAATGCATAGAAAGAAAGTGAATATATGAAAAAGACAATGAAAATTAAGGGGGGGGGAATCCTCCAAAAAGGTAATAGGAAAAAGAAGCTTTTCCTCCTCATCCTCAGCGAGCAGATTCAACATCAGAACTTTATCATTAAATAAACAACCACGTTCATTCCACTCTTCACCCCATTTTCTCCTCTCTAACTTTTCAGTTCTCCTCATGGATCAACAAAATCTAGTAAAATTTAAGAGACTTTGATAAGTTCCTTCAGTCCTTGACTTAGGACTGAAGGAACTTATCAAAGAAATCCATTCCAACTTGTAGTCCCAAGTCCAGCACTTCCTGTACTCTGCAAAACATTGTATGTACTCCAGACATACTTATAACTCTTTTTTTGTAATCATCTTACTAATGCAACTTTGCAAGTAAGATATTCTCACAATTCCAACATTTACACCCTTTTTGCCTCATTGTGTACTCCCTGATGTTATTTGAGGTTCCTTCAGTAGGAAAAACATTTTACTCAAACCAAACAATTGTACGATTTCCTTCTGTCACTGTGCAAAATTCCTGGTAAACATTAAAATGTGAATGTTGGACAAAAAAAAGGCTTTCCAACATTATTCACAGCTGAAGAGATTTATGTCTGCTATGGACTTTCTGGTGCTTTTCTAGCTTTCATTTACTAGGAAAATGTTTCTCACTTAGTGCACTTGTAAGGCTACTCTCCTGCGTGATTTCGTGTGTGCATGCGAAGGGTTGAAGGATGGGCAAAGCATTTCCCACATTCCTGGCATTTATATGGTTTTTCTCCAGTGTGGATTCGTTGATGAATCACAAGAGTATCTTTCCGAGCAAAACACTGACTGCACTTTGAACATTTGTGAGGTTTCTCCCCTGTATGGATTCGGCTGTGACTTCTTAAGGAACCTGAATGAGCAAATGTTCTCCCACAGTCCAAACATTTGTAGTTTTTTTCTCCTGTGTGAATTTTCACATGACTTCTAAGGGCTGATGAGGTACTATAAAATCTTCCACAGTCGATGCATTGATGTGGCTTCTCCCCTGTGTGGGTTTTATGATGGCTCCGAAGGTTTCTTCTGCTTACAAAACAATTTCCACATTCCATGCATTTGTATGGCTTCTCTCCTGTGTGGAGCCTCTGATGGCATCCAAGGTGTTGTTTTTGGGAAAAGCATTTCCCACACTCTTCACATTTGTAGGGCTTCTCCCCCGTGTGGATTCTCTGATGAATCTGAACATGGGCTGGCGTAATAAAACTTTTCCCACACTCCCCACAGCTATGGGGCAGCTCCCCTTTGTGCCAATTCTGGTGATTCCGAAGTTCAGAAGAATTCACAAATCGTTTCTCACATTCTGGGCATTCATAGGGTTTGTTTCCAGTGTGACGTCTCTGATGTACCATGAGGGTTGATCTCAAGGTAAAACATTTCCCACATTCGAGGCACTTTTCGTTTTTCTCCCCTCTGTGCGTTTTCTGATGGCTCCGAAGAGATGAACTATAGGTGAAACATTTTCCACACTCAAAGCACTTGTAAGGTTTTATTCCTGCATGAATCTTCTCATGACTCCGAAGAGCTGAACCCTGGGTGAAACATTTTCCACACTCAAAGCATTTGTAAGATTTTATTCCCACATGAGTCTTTCCATGGATCCAAAGACCTGAGTTCTGAGAAAAGGTCTTCCCACATTCCCAACACTTGTAAGGTTTCTCCCCTGTGTGAATCCTCTCGTGGTTTCTGAGGGTGGCTTTTTGACGGAAAAATGTCCCACATTCCAGACATTCATAAGGTTTCTCTCCAGTGTGGATTTTCTGATGTGTACGAAGGTGTGACTTCTTACTAAAGCATGAATCACATTCCTCACATTTATAGGGTTTTAGTGTTGGGGGGCTTCTGGGATCTTTGGAGCTTTTCCCAGAGTTGGATTTCTCACCCTCCAAACCTTCACTGGATCCACTTCCCATATGGACCTTCCTGTGGGTCAAAAGGAGGGACCTGCGAGCAAAGGATTTCCCACACTCTGAGCATTCATGGGTTCTTTTGGGCGTTCTTGGAGTGCTGCTTCCATCTGACGGGGGATCCAAGCGTTTCCCACGCTTCATGCTTTCCCTTGGCTGCTGCCTTGGGCTGAACTTCTACTATCTCTTGTTAGTTGTCTTGAAGGTAAATCTTCGGTCATAGTTGTTTTCCTGCTGATGGAACAAAAAAAAAAGAGGTAACATTATTTCCTTTGGAGAAACACAGAAAATCACAAAATGGTTGAAGGCAAGATACTGATATTTCTAATCTGCTCAGAGAGTGCTGTAAAGCCTTATGTATCTAAGTCGAAGGGCTATCGCTATTGCTAATAACAACCGCAACAGTGAGGGCAGAATTGGAGTTCTTCAGCAAAGCGGTCATGGGATGCCTCACGTAATGACCACTTTCCTCAGGAAAGGAGTTTGCAGCCCAGTTGTAGTCGTAAGTAGAGGACTGCCTATAGCAGTGGTGGCTAACCTTTTTCAGCTCCTGTGCCGATAATTGCGCGGGCGCTCCTACAGCCACATGCCACAACCCAGAAGGCGATGAAGTTGCCCCCCCACCTCCTGCGCATGCGCGCACGATCATCCCTGCCTTCCATCCACTGAGCAAGCCTGCATGACCCTCGTACGTTGTGCCACTCTGCGCATGCGCATGTGTCTCCTGCACAACCCCGCCCTCCCCACATGGGCGCCAGATATCTGACAATGAGCTGTCGGGCAGCTGCAATGGGTGCACATGCGCAGTAGGGCTCTTCCAGCTGAGCTCTCGCGTGCCGGCAGAGATGGCTCAGTGTGCCACTTCCGGCATGCATGTCACAGGTTCGGTAACACGGGCCTATAGGAAATACAAAAGTCAAGGTAAAAAGTTTCACTGCATTGCTGCTTTGTGAAATAAAGACAAGAAAGAAATGAAGGCAAATATACTTTATGTATCCTAGGATCCAAAGTGAGTCGGTCACCGGGATCCGAGGTTTTGTCTTCTGAGCTTTCAGACTTGTGCTGCAGCCCATCTTCAGGGAACTTCTCTCTAGCAGAGTGTGTGTGCTGTTGTGCGTGTGTGGTCTACACACACCACCACACCACACACAGAACAGGACACACTCTCATAGAGAGAAGTTCCGTGAGAATGGCTCCAGCACGAGTCGGAAAGCTCGGAAGACAAAACCTCGGATCCTGATGAAAAATGCTTCTCTTCCAAACCACAATTTAATTAAGATTTAGATCATCCCAAATGGAAAGAACCAGCAGGATGAAGTCCAACAGGGACCGATGCGTAGTTGTGAGTAGGAAAACTCAATGGTAGACAGGAGAGGGACCAGATGGGGCAAAGCATCTGTGAAAAGCGCCTATCTCTTCCCCTTCCCCCATCCCACAACCAAAGAGGTCCAAGCCCAGTTTGGAATGAAGTGGGATGCCGGCTGACCTTGGAGCAGCATCTGGAGGAGATACCACCCTTACTTTCATCTCCCCCGAACCAAGCATTCTGCCTCCCCCTGGTCCATGGCAGCCACTCACGGAAAAGGAAGCAGAGGAAACCATCCGCTTGCCTCAAAACCTCCTCAAAACCTTTGCTTTGTAAAACATCCACCACGAAGGACCACATCCCAGCCCCTTCTGGGCAAAACAAGGAAAACATTGATTTTATTTCAGATTCTACCGAGCTTTTACATTCAGAAGCAGAATGAAGATCAGAACAAAGGATTTCATTGTTCTCCTTTTAAACTGAGCTCAGAGAAAAAGGATCTCTTGTGGGTTTAAAACAACATGAACACAATTCAATTCAATTCAAATAATTTCCTTTCCCCCAAACTCTCCCCTACCGATTGCAATGAGGCCAGTCTGCGTTACAAACCACAACAAAGGTTTTAAAGCTCCGTTTACTCCATTTTTTTCCCCAAGTGCAGGTGCGGGATATGGATGCTCAGAGACTTCCTGTTCGAGCGGACCAAAGAGAGACCTTCTGAAACCAACTGACCCGAATCTCCTTCCTGGATCCCTCCCGGGGAGCCTTGGCCGGGCGAGGAGGGAGCAGATCCAGCCCGGGGACGGAGCCCCCCTTGCCCCCCTGGAGGGAAGGGAGGGATCCGCTCCATGCAGGCGACGCCAGACCCGGATCTCCCCGAGGAAAGCCCGGCAAGCGCAAGAGCGGGATCCCTACCTGCCTTCCTCCTGGCGGGGAGGAGGAGGAGGAGGGGCGGCCTGGAGGCCGGAGGGAGAGCAGCCTCACCTGCCACGAGCTGCACCCAGGAGCCTCTCCCGAGGGATCCAGCGCCGATCCTCCAAGGAAGAAGCGGGAATCGCGGAGGAAAATGGCGATCCAGAAAGCGGGAGGAGGGGGCGAGGTTTGGGGCGGCCTCTCGGATTCGGCCCCCGCCTCCTCTTCCTCCCCCTCCGCCCCACCCCTCTGATCTCCCCCCTCCCCCAGCCGGGATCACGTGCTCCGAAGCTGCCTCCGAAGGTCGCCGGTGTGAAGGGTTCCTCTGCCCATGGGAAGAGCGCCTCTCCCTGCAGGCTGGAAGCGGGGTTTCCTAATCCCCAGAGACCCCAAGACAGGAAAGAGGAAGGTTTTGGGGAGGAACCTGGATCTCCTCCTTGTTCCCATAGAGGCAACGCCATACGAGAGGAAAATTAAAATGACCTCCTCGGGAGGCCATTAAAATGAGGCATTACCCCATTCCGAAGAGGTCTGTAAGGGGCATGCATTAGTGCACAAACGTGCCTACCATCCCTGTCCTATTGTCCCTATTTATTTGTACCTGTTTCCCTGTATCCTTCCTCATGTTTATGCTTATAACTATTATCCGGTAAGCGGAAGACAAATAAAATAAATAAAATAAATACAAGAGGGAAAACAAGCCAGCCAAGCCACTGCAAAATGGAAATGGTTTCTTATTTTTATTTATTGCTATCCGCCTTGATTATTTTTATAAATAACTCCAGGCAGTGAAGATGGCCCACACTTCTTCCTTTGCCTCACAACAACCCTGTGGGGAGAGTTATGCTGAGAGAGGAACTGGCCCAAAGTCTCCCAGATGGCTTTCATGGCCAAGGCAGGACTGGAACCCATGGCCTCAGGCTTTCTAAGGCAGGGCCTTAACCACTAAGCCATACTGGAAGTCCTGGGTGTAGATTGGGGATGGTCCTCTTTTAAGATGGGTGGAATTCAGCAACCAAAGTTGTGTTTTGCAAGACAGGTGGACAGTCAAATATATTGCCTTTTATTGCACTAATCCCCTTTTGTAAATGCCCCAAAGTTTATCAGTGGTTTATTCCATGTAGTCCTCAACTTATGGCATAGAGTTTTCCCAACAGGGCAAATAAGGTGACTTGTGAGGTGGCTGGTTTCTTCATTTGATAATCAATGAATATAAACCAATAACTACAGCTGGTCCTCGACTTTCAACCTTAAGTGAGTCTCGGTGCATTATGGATCCGGGTCGTGAATACCTTCTGTGGGTGAGGTCCATAGTAACTCCGAAATGGTTACAGGTTGAGGACGGCCTGCAAGGACCCTCCAGGGCCTGAGCTGGGAAGGGAAGACGGCAGAGACCCCCACAGGAGGGGCCACGAACAATGAAGCCCCCTTTGTTGGCAGGAGGGGCTGAATGCTCACAGGGGCCCATGGGGGGATAGAGGAATTGGCAGCATCAAATGGCAGAACGGCCCCTTTTCCCTGTTTCCAGTTGAATTTCCGTGTATCCCAGGACTGGACCTTCTTCCCAAGGAGCCTCCATCTGACTTGACGGGCATCTGGGTACCAGGAGCCACTGGGGGACACATAATTTTGGGTACCCTATAGAACTAGGCAAGGAGCCAACACTCTGGGAAAGAAACTGTAAATTGACAATGGCAACTACATAAAATGAAAATTGATATGAAATGTTTTATAGGTGGCATTTACCACTGACCAGATTAGCAAACATATTTAAAAGCACGTCTGCCAGATGCTGGAAATGTAACCAGACACTGGGGACATATATGTGGTGGACATGAGAAAAAGCAAAGAAATATTGAACAAAAATACATATTTGATTAGAAAAAATGGTAAAGAAACATACAGATTTTAAGCCAGAAATATTCTTGCTAAGCATAACACTGGAAAAAATATGATAAAGGGAACCTATATTTAATATTACATATTACAGCAGCAAAAATTGTTGTTACAAAGCACTGGAAAATTGAGGAAATACCTAAAGAGTGATTTTTAAAAAATTGGAGTGTGCAGAAATGGACAGACTGACACTAAAAATAAAACAAAAAAGATGCAGAGTTTTTTCAAACATGGGATTCGTTTTATAGATGGTTGGGTAGTAGAGGTAGAAATTAGGAGTGGGGAAAGTATTAATATATATATAAATAGAGCGATCCGGACAATACGCTGTTCACCGAACACTTATGTATGTAAAGTGAAAATATATAAACTGTTAAAAAAGTCTTTTTGTGGGAACCAAGGTCAGATGAACAGGTGGCTGTGGAAAGAGGGGAGGAGTGACCAAGCAACTTGCCAGCACTTTTAGTGGACAATGTGACCGCTGACATCTGGAAGGGGGAACTTTCACTTTTTAATTAGGTGAATGCCGCAGGAACTTTTAGAGTTGGTTTTCACCGGCTGTGCCAATACGGCGTATCCAATAAACATGTCCTTTGAGGAATCTACCTGTCTCAGAGTTCTGCTTTCAATGGGTGCATTATTCGGAAGGCTGACATATTGTTCTCTATGGGCATCACGCCAAAGATGCTGGACAAGGATCTAGGACCACAGCTCCAGAATAGTTTATTTGTAGCTCAGTGTTGAACTGCGGGGTCTTTGATGCTCTCTGACCTTTCAAGAATCTACAAAATACCTGAATGCCTTGACTTACGAATGGAACAATTTATCACCGGAAATGCATTCCCAGTTCTGGTCATAAAGTCAAGAATTACCTATACACGGCAAAACATTATATATACACTCCCTAGATACTTAAAGCACTTTTGTGTAAGGACTCTGCTAAGTCACTTATGCTGACCCTCCCTTCCAGATGGACTTGGGGGGCTGCAGGAGACAGAGAAGAGAGCTGAACCCCCAAAGGCGGAGAGGAGGATTTCATCTGAGAGGAGAAAAGTTCGGTATAACCAGGGAATCCTCCTCCTCAGGACCCTGAGACACCCCCCCTGCAGTCAAGACCCCTCCCAGGGAGATCATCCGAACTGCCTCTGCAGGACCCTCACTCAAAGCAGGACTTCAGCCAGGCCACAGGAGGCTCCCATGCTCAAAGATGAGGGTGGCAGCATAAGGATTTGAACCCAGGACCAGCTGAGTCCCGAAGGGGAGACCTTCGCTTGCCATTCCTCAACTGCGGTCCCGGGGCTGCTGCACCAGGAAGCAGCTTCTGGAGGGAGGGTCTGTCCCTCAGGCCTAGCGCAGCGTCCCTGTTGCTGGAGGGGAGCCCCTCCTGTGTGGGGTCTGGGTGCCCGCCCGAAGGAATCCAAGGTTCCCTCCAGAGCGTCAGGACCTGTTGAGCGTCTGCCTGCCCTTTTCCACCCTGGGAAGATGAAGGAGGTCCATCAGGAAGCCCCGCCCCTTCCCCTCATTTTCCTCCCCCAGGGTGGATCCTGCTGGGACAGTTCCGCATCTCTCCTCTAGGGGGCATCTTATGACAGCCTCTTGCGACAGGTTTCCCCCCCTCCTCTGAGAAACATGGCTCCCTCATCTAAGAACTGCTGGGAACCATGGGCCACGGACTCCCTGATGGCCTTCCTCCTCTCCTTCCTCCCCGCAGCCCATTTCCTGGTCCAGGGGAGCCCCAAGAGCCACTGACTCAGCCCAATCTGACTGCCATCTTGTCTGCTTTGAGCCGCCCAGTCCGTCTCCTGAAAAAAGGCCCCCTAGGTTATTTCGAACAATACTTTTATTAAGGATTAGATGCACAGAAAGAAAACTAGTACAAATATCTGAAATATATGAAGAGATAATGAAAAAAAGGAGAAAAATCCCTCAAAAAAAGATAGCAGGAAACAGAAACTTTTGCTCCTCATTCTCAGCCAGCAGATTCAACATCAAAACTTTATCACAAAATAAACAACCACATTCATTCCAACTTACACCCCATTTTCTCCTCTCTAAATTTTCAGTTCTCCTCATGGATCAACAAAATCTAGTAAAAATTAAGAGAAATACCCGATTCCTTGACTTATGACTAAAGGAACCTATGACCAGAAATCCATTCCAAGTTGTGGTCACAAGTCAAGGACTTCCTGTGCTCTGCAAAACATTTGATCTATTCCCCACATATTCTTGCGTAATCAATCTGATAAGCTACTAATGCGACTTTGCAAGCAAAATATTCTCACACTCCCCAAATTTACATCCTTTTGCCTCATTGCGCACTCCCTGATGTTATTCAAGGCTCCTTTACTTCCGTAGGAAAAACGTTTTACTCAAACCGAACAATTGCAGGACTTCACTTCTGTCACTGTATGAAATTTCTGGTAAACATTAAAATGTGAATGTTGGAGAAAAAAAGGGTTCCCAACCTTGTTCACAGCTGAAGAGATTTATCTCTGCGATGGGTTTTACGGTTTTTCTAGCTTTGATTTACCATGAAAAAGTTTCTCACACTCTGTGCACTTGTAAGGCTACTCTCCTGCGTGACTTCGCATGTGCATACGAAGGGTTGAAGGATGGACATAACATCTCCCGCACTCTACGCATTTATATGGTTTCTCTCCAGTGTGGATTCGCTGATGATTCACAAGAGAATCTTTCCGAGAAAAACATTTGTCACACTCTGAGCATTTGTGAGGTTTCTCCCCTGTATGGATTCGGCTGTGACTTCTTAAGGAACCTGAATGAGCAAATGTTCTCCCACAGTCCAAACATTTGTAGTTTTTTTCCCCTGTGTGAATTTTCATATGACTTCTAAGGGCTGATGAGGTACTATAAAATCTTCCACAGTCGATGCATTGATGTGGCCTCTCCCCTGTGTGGGTTTTATGATGACTCCAAAGACCTTTCTTGTCCACAAAGCATTTTCCACACTCTACACAACTGTATGGCTTCTCACCTGTGTGGCGCCTCTGATGGCTTCCAAGATGTTGCTTTTGGGAAAAGCATCTCCCACAATCCCCACATTTGTAGGGCTTCTCCCCCGTGTGGATTCTCTGATGAATCTGAACATGGGTTGGCGTAAGAAAACTTTTCCCACACTCCCCACATCTATGGGGCAGCTCCCCTTTGTGCCAATTCTGGTGATTCCGAAGTTCAGAAAAATTCACAAATCGTTTCTCACATTCTGGGCACTCATAGGGTCTCTCTCCAGTGTGACGTCTCTGATGTACCACCAGAGTTGATTTCATGGTAAAACATTTCCCGCATTCGAGGCACTTTTCATTTTTCTCCCCTCTGTGCGTTTTCTGATGACTCTGAAGACCTGAACTCTGGGTGAAACATTTTCCACACTCAAAGCATCTGTAAGGTTTTAATCCTGCATGTGTCTTCTCATGACTCCGAAGAGTTGAACTCTTGGTGAAACATTTTCCACACTCAAAGCATTTGTAAGATTTTATTCCCATATGAGTTTTCACATGGGACCAAAGATTTGAGTTCCGAGAAAAGCTCTTCCCGCACTGCCAACACTTGTAAGGTTTCTCCCCTGTGTGAATCCTCTCGTGGTTTCTGAGAGTGGTTTTTGCACGGAAAAAAATCCCACATTCTGGACATTCATAAGGTTTCTCTCCAGTGTGGATTTTCTGATGTGTAAGAAGGCTCGACTTTTGACTAAAGCATAACTCACATTCCTCACATTTATAGGGTTTTAGTGTTGGGAGGCTTCTGAGATCTTTGGAGTTTTTCCCAGAGAAAGATTTCTCACCCTCCAAACCTTCACTGGGTCCACTTCCCACATGGACCTTCCTGTGGGTCAAAAGGAGGGACCTGCGAGCAAAGGATTTCCCGCACTCTGAGCATTCATGGGTTCTTTTGAGCGTTCTTGGAGTGCTGCTTTCGTCTGGCGGGGGATCCAAGCGTTTCCCACGCTTCATGCTTTCCCTTGGCTGCTGCCTGGGGCTGAACTTCTACTACCGCTTGTTAGTTGTCTTGAAGGTAAATCTTCGGTCATAGTTGTTTTCCTGCTGGCAGAACAAAAAAGAGGAGGACATTATTTCCTTCCGAGAAACACAGAAAATCACAAAATGGTTGAAGGGAAGATGCTGATATTTCTAATCTGCTCAGAGAGTGCTGTAAAGCCCTATGTATCTAAGTCGAAGTGCTATCGCTATTGCTAATAACAACCGCAACAGTGAGGGCAGAATTGCAGTTCTTCAGCAAAGCGGTCATGGGATGCCTCACGTAATGACCACTTTCCTCAGGAAAGGAGTTTGCAGCCCAGTTGTAGTCGTAAGTCGAGGACTGCCTGCAGGAAACACAAAAGTCAAGGCAAAAAGTTTCACTGCATTGCCGTTTTGTCAAACTCGGACAAGAAAGAAATGAAGGCAAATAGACTTTGTGTTTCCCAGGATGAAGCTGCAGGATCCAATCTGAGTCGGTCACCGGGATCCGAGTTTTTGTCTTCCAAGCTTTCGGACTCGTGCTGGAGCCCATCTTCAGGGAACTTCTCTCTAGCAGAGTGTGTGTCCTGTTGTGTGTGTGTGGTCTTCGCACACAACCACACCACACACAGAACAGGACACACTCTCATAGAGAGAAGTTCCGTGAGAATGGCTCCAGCACAAGTCAGAAAGCTCGGAAGACAAAACCTCAGATCCTGATGAAAAATGCTTATCTTCCAAACCACAATTTAATCAAGATTTAGATCAGATGGGGCAGAGCATGTGTGAAAAGAACCGATCTCCTCCCATTCCCCCACCCCATAACCAAGGAGGGTCAGGCAAGAGGTCCAAGCAGAGTTTGGAATGAAGTGGGATGCCGGCTTACTGACCTTAAGCAGTGTCCTCCCCTTTACTTTCGTTCCCACCTCCGCATTCTACGTCCTCCTGGTTCATGGCAGCCCCTCACAGGCTACAGCAAACCTCCTTCCCAGGCAGAAGGAAATCGACAACTATCAGATGACCTGAATGTGTGTTACTGCAGGTTTGAAAGGAAACTACAGCCACCTATCTCCACAACCCCCATCTGAAACACACCAACAACAGCCAAGCCTCCTACAACTGGCCCCAACCCATTGGGTTTACAACCTCTGGGGATCACAGAAAAAGAAGTGCAAGATTTATTACACAGACAGAAGCCAGGAAAAGCACCAGGGCCAGACAAGATAACTCCTTCTTGCTTAAAAGTCTGTGCTGACCAATTGGCCCCCATCTTCACTCGAATCTTCAAGAGATCACTAGAGATGTGCTATGTTCCTTCCTGCTTCAAACGCTCTACCATCATCCCAGTGCCAAAGAAGCCCTTCATCAAGGAATGGAATGACTACAGACCTGTTGCTCTAACATCTGTAGTTAGGACAATCTTTGAAAGGTTAGTGTTGTCTCACCTGAAAACCATCATGGATCTGCTGTTAGATCCCATGCAGTTTGCATACATAGCAAATAAATGATGATGCTGTTAACATGGCTCTGCATTACATCCTACAACACCTTGAATCTCCAAAAACCTATGCAAAGGTCCTCTTTGTAGACTTCAGTTCAGCATTCAATACCATCATTCCAGACACTCTTCTAACTAAATTAAACCAATTAGCGGTACCTGAACACACTTGTAATTGGATCATAAACTTCCTAACAGACAGGAAGCAGCAGGTGAAGCTAGGCAGAATCACATCTGATACCTGTTCAATTAACACAGGCTGTGTGCTCTCTCCACTTCTCCATGTCCCAATGATTGCATCTCAAAGGATCCCTCTGTTAAAATACTGAAGTTTGCAATTGATACAAGAGTGATTGGTCTCATTCGAGACAATGACGAATCCGCACACAGACGAGAGATTGTACAACTTGCCTCGTGGTGTGACTGGAACAGTCTGGAACTGAACACATTGAAAACCGTAGAAATGGTGGTAGACTTTAGAAGAAACCCTCCCATGCTACCACCTCTTACAATAGTAGACAACAACACAGTATGAACAGTAGAGACCTTCAAATTTCTAGGTTCTATATCACATGACCTAAAATGGACACCTCACATCAAAATTGTCATCAAAAAAGCACAACAAAGAATGTTCTTTCTTCGTCAACTCAGAAATCTCAAACTGCCCAAGGAGCTGCTGATCCAGGTCTACAGGGGAATTATTGAGTCTGTCATCTGCACCTCTATAACTGTCTGGTTTGGTTCTGCAACCCAACAGGACAGACAAAGACTTCAGAGTAATTAGGGCTGCAGAAAAAACGATTACTACCAACCTGCCCTCAACCTAGGACCTGTATACTGCAAAGTCAAAAAGGCGGCTGTGAAAATATTTACAGACCCCTCACATCCCAGAAATGAACTGTTTCAACTCCTTCCCTCAAAATGACACTATAGAGCACTAGACACAAGAACAGTTTTTTCCCAAACGCCATCACTCTGCTAAACAAAAACTTCCCTCAACACTGTCCAACTATTTACAAAGTGTACACTACTATTACTGTTAATCTTCCCACCACTCCTTATCACCCATCCCCTCCCACTGGTGACTGTATGACTGTAACTTTGTCGCTTGTATCCTTATCTGGACTGTTGATGATTTGATTGCTTATTATACCTTATGACTATCATTAAGTGTTGTACCTGATGATTCTTGACTAATGTTTCTTTTATGTACCCTGAGAGCATTTCCACCAAAGACAAATTCCTTGGGTATCCAATCACACTGGAGTAATAATTCTATTCTATCTATTAGAAAAGCAAGGAAACAGAGGAAAGGATTAGGTTGCTTCAAAACCTCCACAAAACCTTCGCTTTGTAAAAGATGCACCATAAAGGGCCACATCCCAGCTCCTTCTGGGTAAAACAAGGAAAATGTTGATTTTTTTTACAGATTCTACCAAGCGTTTATGATCAGAAGCAGAGTAAAGATCAGAACAAAGGATTTCATTGTTCTCCTTTTAAATTGAGGTCAAAGAAAAAGGATCTCTTGTGGGTTTAAGACACCATGAATTCAATTCAAATAATTTCCTTTCCCTCAAACTCTCCCCTACCGATTGCAATGAGGCCAGTCTGCGTTACAAACCACAACAAAGGTTTTAAAGCTCCGTTTACTCCATTTTTTCCCAACTGCAGGTGCGGGATCTGGATGCTCAGAGACTTCCTGTTCAAGCGGACCACAGAGAGACCTTCTGAAAGCAACTGACCCGAAGCTCCTTCCCGGTTCCCCCCCCCCCACCGAGCCCCCCCGGGGAGCCTTGGCAGGGCGAGGAGGGGGCAGATCCAGCCCGGGGAGGGAGCCCCCTTTGCCCCCCTGGATGGAAGGGAGGGATCCGCTCCCTGCAGGCGACGCCGGAGCCGGATCTCCCCCGAGGAAAGCCCGGCAAGCCGAAGAGCGGGATCCGCTGCAGCTCCCTTCCTCCTGGCATGGAGGGGGGAAGATCTCCTGCCTGGAGGGCGGAGGGAGAGCAGCCCCACCTGCTCTGCGGGGGACCCAGCAGCCTCTCCCGAGGGATCCAGCGCCGATCCTCCAAGGAAGAAGCGGGAGCCGCGGAGGAAAATGGAGATCCACGAGGGGGAGGGGAGAGGCGGGGGCGGCTTTCTCTCGGGCTCGGCCCCCGCCTCGCAGCCCCGCCTCCTCTTCCTCCCCCAGCCGGGATCACGTGCTCGGAAGCTTCTCCGAAGGCCGCCGGTGTGGAGGGTTCCTCTGCCCATGGGAAGAGCGCCCCTCCCTTGGTCCTCTCTTAAGATGGGTGGACTTCAGCTCCCAGAGTTGTGTTTTGCAAGACAGGCGGACACAGTTAAATTTATTGCCCTTATACTGTTGTAAGTTAGCACTCACCCCTCTCCTAGAAAAATGAAATATCCTAGTCTTGGAAGAAAACTCCTTCTGAGTTCAGTTCCAAGTGGGGAAAAAGACACTGGAAACATGGAGGCTGTTTGGAAAGATGGTTTAATGGTGAACAGCAGGGTCACATGGCTTGAAGCTCCAAAGAAGGATGATCCCATGCTCCAAGGTGAAGGAAAAGAGAAAGGAGGACTGATTTGCTGAGAATTCCTGGGTTTTATAACCTCTGTTGGGATTTGAATTGAAGCTTGTATTCTGATTGGTTGTGAGACTCCCATGGGACCATGCAGGGGCAACTCTGTAGGCTGTCCTGAGTCCCAGGCTTGGTTGAGCCTTGCTGGATGATGAGGCTTTTGGCAATTTCTATAGTTTTTCCTGGAGATCTATGTTATGTAAAGTATTCTGGCCCCGGGCCTTAATAGCCCACCCATTAACAATGGTGGGGGTGAGCTTCTGCTTCTGAGTTTCTCTACACTTTTTAAGGGAAATATTCTGCCTTTTTAATATTTCCCAGGATATTTCATTTTTCTAGGAAAGGGGTGGGTGCTAACTTCCTACATTAGGAAAGATGTCTCGAGGTTGGTAACAATGTATGAAGTTTTATGTTTTTAAAATTTGAAAACTTAATAAAATTTATTATTGAAAAAACGTCCTTTGTGATATTGTTGCTTGTGGGCTCAGAAGCTGGGATTTGACTGGCTCCTATTGGCTACTTCAGGGAGGCTTCTGGCATCTTCCCTGCCACCCTGTTCCAGATACCTGGTACTCAGATGCCCGTCAAGTCAGATGGAGGCTCTTCCTCTCCATGGATTTAAGGCTCCTTGGGAAGAAGGTCCAGTCCTGGGATACACGGAAGGTCAACTGGAAATAGGGAAAAGGGGCCGTTCTGCCATTTCATGCTGCCAATTCCTCTCTCCTACCATGGGCCCCTGTGAGGATTCAGCCCCTCCTGCCAACAAAGGGGGCTTCATTGTTCATGGCCCCTCCTGTGGGGGTCTCTGCCGTCTTCCTTTCTCAGCTCAGGTGAGAGAGGCTGAGTTTGGGTCAGTTCCCCCCTTTCAGCCAAGGGCTCATCCGGCACAGCTGGAGGGCAAAGGCAGCCCTGGAGGGTCACTGCAGGCTGTCCTCAACCTGTGACCATTTTGGAGCTACAATGGACCCCACCCCCACAAGGTATTCACGACTCAGGTCCATAATGTGCAGAGACTCACTTAAGGTTGAAAGTCCAGCTGTAGTTATTGGTTTATATTTATTTATTATAAAATATAGAAACCAGCCACCTCACTAGTCACCTGTTGGGAAACCTCTATGCCATAAGTTGAGGACTACCTGGAATAAACCACCGATAAACCTTGGGGGCATTTGCAAAAGGGGATCATTGTATAAAGGCACTAAATTTGACTGTGTCCACCTGTCTTGCAAAACACAATTCTGGGAGCTGAAGTCCACCCATCTTAAAAGAGGACCATTCCCATTCCATACCCAGGACCTCCAGTACGGCCTAGTGGTTATAAGGCCCTGTGTTAGAAAGCCTGAGGCCATGGATTCCAGTCCCGCCTCTGCCATGAAATTCAGCTGGTTGACATTGGGCCAGTCCCTCTCTCGGCATAACAGGGTTGTTGTGAGGCAAATAGGCAAAGGAAGAAGTGAGGACTATCTTCACTGCCTGGAGTTATTTGTAAAAATAGTAAAGGCGGATAGCAATAAATAAAAATAAGAAACCATTTCCATTTTGCAGTGGCTTGGCTGGCTTGTTTTCCTTCTTGTATTTTATTTATTTATTTGATTTGTCTTCCGCTTACAGGATAATAGTTATAAGCATAAACATGAGGAAGGATACAGGGAAACAGGTACAAATAAATAGGGACAATAGGACAGGGATGGTAGGCACGTTTGTGCACTAATGCATGCCCCTTACAGACCTCTTCGGAATGGGGCAATGCCTCATTTTAATGGCCTCCCGAGCAGGTCATTTTAATTTTCCTCTTGTATGGCGTTGCCTCTATGGGAACAAGGAGGAGATCCAGGTTCCTCCCCAAAATCTTCCTCTTTCCTGTCTTGGGGTCTCTGGGGATTAGGAAACCCCGCTTCCAGCCTGCAGGGAGAGGCGCTCTTCCCATGGGCAGAGGAACCCTCCACACCGGCGACCTTCGGAGGCAGCTTCGGAGCACGTGATCCCGGCTGGGGGAGGGGGGAGATCAGAGGGGTGGGGCGGAGGGGGAGGAAGAGGAGGCGGGGGCCGAATCCGAGAGGCCGCCCCAAACCTCGCCCCCTCCTCCCGCTTTCTGGATCGCCATTTTCCTCCGCGATTCCCGCTTCTTCCTTGGAGGATCGGCGCTGGATCCCTCGGGAGAGGCTGCTGGGTGCCGCTCGTGGCAGGTGAGGCTGCTCTCCCTCCGGCCTCCAGGCCGCCCCTCCTCCTCCTCCTCCTCCCCGCCAGGAGGAAGGCAGGTAGGGATCCCGCTCTTGCGCTTGCCGGGCTTTCCTCGGGGAGATCCGGCTCTGGCGTCGCCTGCAGGGAGCGGCTCCCTCCCTTCCCCTCCAGGGGGGCAAAGGGGGCTCCGTCCCCGGGCTGGATCTGCCACCTCCTCGCCCGGCCAAGGCTCCCCGGGAGGGATCCAGGGAGGAGCTTTTTGGCAAGTTCCTTCAGAAGTTCTCTCTGTGGTCGGTCAAAGCACGAAGTCTCTGAGCATCCAGATCCCGCACGTGCAGTTGGGAAAAATTGGAGTAAACGGAGCTTTAAAACGTTTGTTGTGGTTTGTAATGTCCTCTTAAACCCAGACTGACCTCTTTGCAATGGGGAGGGGAGAGTTTGGGGAAAGGAAAGCTTTAAATTAAATGCGTTGAGCTCATGTTGTCTTAAACCCACAAGAGACCCTTTTTCTCTGAGCTCAATTTAAAAGAAGAACAATGAAATCCTTTGTTCTGATCTTTACTCTGCTTCTGATCATAAAGGCTTGGTAGAATCTGTAAAAAAATCAACATTTTCCTTGTTTTGCCCAGAAGGGGCTGGGATGTGGCCCTTCATGGTGGATGTTCTGCAAAGCGAAGGTTTTAAGGCGGTTTTGAGGCAACCGGATGTTTTCCTCTCGGTGAGGGGCTGCCATGAACCAGGGGGAGGCAGAATGCTTGGTTTGCGGAGAGGAGAGGAAAGTAAGGGCAGTATTTCCTCCAGACCTCAACCTAATTTGTGGTTGGGGGGTGGTGTTGGTAAAAAATTGTGGGGGGGCAGTTGAATTTCTGCATTTTCATTACTACAAATCACATGACCGCTTTGCTGAAGAACTGCAATTCTGCCCTCACTGTTGCTGGTGTTATCAACAATAGTAATAGCACCAGGGGTAGGATTCAAATTTTTAACATCTGGTTCTATGGGCATGGCTTAGGTAGTAGACATGCCTTGGTGGTCATGTGACTGAGTGGACATGCCTTGGTGGTCATATTATTGGCTGGGTGTGCCCAGCTCAATATCACTCCCATCGAGGCACACATCTCCTCGCCTGGCCTCTCATGACTGTGGGGATGCTGCAACATGTGAAAAATGGTCATAAGTCACTTTTTTCAGTGCCATTGTAACTTTGAATGGTCACTCCATACAAGCAAAGTACCAGCAAAGGAGGGGGAAGAAAACTCCAGAGACATTCCTGAGACAGGAAGTCTAGTCCTGCCAAAAATGTAATAAGGGTTAACAGAGAGGCAGTTTCTGTAAGCAACACCAGAATGTTTCCTTCCTGCCTTCCTTACAGGATTAGGCCAGTAATTTTCTTCTAACAACCGGTTCTCTGAACTGCTTAGAATGTTAACAACAGGTTCTAGCAAATAGGTGCAAACTGGTACAATCCCGCCCCTCAATAGCAGTTAGACTTACATACATAGGGCTTTACAGCACTCTCTGAGCAGATTACAAATGTCAGCATTTTGCTGTCAACTCATAAAATATTTCTATGTTCTTTTTAGAGTTGTCAACAAAAAGGGAGAGGGGGAAAAGGGTTGGAAACAGCAGTGTGGCAGCTTGGAGAGTGCATTCCATAAAGAGATTTCAAATATAGTTTTGAGGTGACTGAAATTTCTGCCACGCAAAATTCTAACTGAAGACTATGATTGATGACTCTGGGCTATGGATGTGTCCTGTTGGAGAATATGAATTATGATACACTCAGGGGGTGGGGGAAAATCAGACTCAAGGGTGGCAATGAATGATGTGTCTCAGAGTCGGCTACACCCAGGCAGTGCCAGACATCTTAACTCCCAATAAATCCTTTTCAAGTTTTGGAAGTTTGGCTCTAGACTCATGATTTAAATGGGGATAACTGCCCCCATTATTTCTCAAAAGGAAATAATGTTCTCATCTTCTTTTTTGTTCCATCAGCAGGAAAAGAATTATGACCGAAGATTTACCTTCAAGACAACTAACAAGCGATAGTAAAAATTCAGCCCAAGGCAGCACCCAAGGGAAAGCATGAAGCATGGGAAGCGCTTGGATCCCCCGTCAGACGAAAGCAGCACTCCAAAAACGCTCAAAAGAACCCAGGAATGCCCAGAGTGTGGGAAATCCTTTGCTCGCAGGTCCCTCCTTTTGACCCACAGGAAGGTCCATGTGGGAAGTGGACCCAGTGAAGGTTTGGAGGGTGAGGAATCTTTCTCTGGGAAAAACTCCAAAGATCTCAGCAGCCCCCCAACACTAAAACCCTATAAATGTGAGGAATGTGAGTTATGCTTTAGTCAAAAGTCGAGTCTTCGTACACATCGGAAAATCCACACTGGAGAGAAACAACATCAATGTCTGGAATGCGGGAAATCTTTCCTTAAAAAAGGCACTCTCAGAATCCATGAGAGAATCCATACTGGGGAGAAACCTTACAAGTGTTGGGAATGTGGGAAGAGGTTTCCTCAGAATGCACAGCTTTGGTCCCATGGGAAGACGCATGCAGGAATCAAATCTTACAAATGCTTTGACTGTGGAAAATGTTTCACCCAGAGTTCAGGTCTTCGTAATCATAATAAAACACACACAGGGGGGAAAAACGAAAAGTGCCTCAAATGCGGAAAATATTTTTCCACAAAATCAATCCTGCTGCGACATCAGAAACGCCACACCGGAGAGAGACCCTATGAATGTCCAGAATGTGAGAAACGATTTGTGGATTCTTCTGAACTTCGGAGACACCAGAAATGGCACAAAGGGGAGCTGCCCCATAGATGCGGGGAGTGTGGGAAATGTTTTCTTACGCCAGCCCATGTTCAGATTCATCAGAGAATCCACACAGGAGAGAAACCCTACAAATGTGAGGAGTGTGGGAAATGCTTTTCCCAAAAACAACACCTTGGAAGCCATCAAAGGCTCCACACAGGAGAGAAGCCATACAAATGCGAGGAATGTGGAAAATGCTTTGGACGCAAGGGAGGCCTTTCCAATCATCATAAAACCCACACAGGGGAGAAACCCCATCAATGCAACTACTGTGGAAGATTTTATACCACCTCATCGGCCCTTAAATCTCATGTGAAAATTCACACAGGGGAAAAAGATTATAAATGTTTGGACTGTGGGAGAGCATTTGCTCATTCTTCTTCCCTTCTAAGTCACAGCCGAATCCATACAGGAGAGAAACCTCACAAATGCTCAGAGTGCGATCATTGTTTTGCTCGGAGAGATTCTCTTGTGATGCATCAGCGAATCCACACTGGAGAGAAACCATATAAATGCCAGGAGTGTGGGAAATGTTTTGCCCATCCTTCAACCCTTCGCATGCACACGCAAAATCACGCAGGAGAGTAGCCTTACAGAGTGTGAGAAACCTTTTCATAGTAAATGAAAGCTAGAAAAGCACCAGAAAGTCCATAGCAGAGATAAATCTCTTCACTTGTGAACAATGTTGGGAAACCATTTTTTTCCTGACATTCACATCTTAATATTTGACAGGAACTTCGCACAGTGACAGAAGGAAATCATACAATTGTTTGGTTTGAGGAAAATGTTTTTCCTACTGAAGGAACCTCAGATAACATCAGGGAATACACAATGAGGCAAAAGGATGTAAATGTTGGAATTGTGAGAATATCTTACTCGCATAGTCGCATTTGTAACTTATCAGAGTGGTTACACCAGAGAGTTAAAAGTATGTGGGGAGTAGATATAATGTTTTGCAGAGCACAGGAAGTCCTGGACTTGGGACCCCAACTTGGAATGGATTTCCGGTCATAGGTTCCTTCAGTCGTAAGTCAAAACCAGGTATTTCTCTTAATTTTTACTAGATGATGTTGATCCATGAGGAGAACTGAAAACTAAGAGGGAGAAAATGGGGTGAAGGATGAATGTGGTAAAGTTTTGATGTTGAATCTACTGGCTGAGGATGAGAAGGTAAAGTGTTTTTTTCCTATTATCTTTTCTGGAGGGATTTTTTTTCCTTTTTTTGTTGTGTTTTTTCATATATTCACGTTATTTGTACTAATTTTCTTTCTGTGCATAGAATCCTTAATAAAAGCATTGTTCAAAATAACCAAGGGGGCCTTTTTTAGGAGATGGGCGGATTAGAGCGGCCAAGATGGCAGTTAGATTGTGCCCTCCTGGGCAGCCAAAGTGGGGTGAGAAAGTGGCTCTCAGTGCTCCCCTGGATCAGGAAATAGGCTGCGGGGAGGAGGTAGAGGAGGAAGGCCGTCAGGGAGTCCAGGGCCCATGGTTCCCGGCAGCTACTAGAGGAGGGAGCCACGCTTCTCAGAGGAGGGGCTGGAAACCCATCTCAAGAGGCTACCGGAAGATGCCCCCTAGAGGAGAAATGGGGAATTATCGGTCCCAGGAAGATCCACCCTTGGTGGGGGGAGGAAAATGAGGGGAAGGGGCGGGGCTTCCTGATGGACCTCCTCTGTATTCCCAGGGTGGAAAAGGGCAGGCAGACGCTCAACAGGTCCAGCTGTCCGCCTGACACTGGAGAGAACCTCGGATCCCATGGCTCCCCCAGACCCCACACAGGAGGGGCTCCCCTCCAGCACCAAGGACGCGGCGCTAGGCCTGTGGGACCTACCCTCGCTCCAGAAGTTGCTTCCTGGTGCAGCAGCCCCGGGACCGCAGTTGAGGAATAGGAGGCGAAGGTTGCTGCTTAACTCATTCTTTGCCTTGGTGCAATAAACGTTTTTCTGGAAAAAACTACTCTTGCGATAATCAGAGAATCCACAATGGAGGAAAACCACAGAAATGTTCAGAGTGTGAGAAGTATTTCAACCCCCCCTTCAGCATTTCACAGGCACACCCAAAATCACACAAGAGGGTGGCCTTACAAGGGTGCAGAGTGAGAGAAACCTTTTCATCGTAAATCAAATCTAAAAAGGCATCAGAAACAATCAAGCAAAAGTGCATGAATTTGGCTCAGAAAGCAGGAGCGCTGGTCACTCTCCAGAGTGAAAAAGAAAAGAAAAAAGTGACAAGTGTTGGGGATAGAGTGGAGATCCTTTTTGGCAGAGCACACTTAGTCCTTAACCTACAATCACAGCTAGAAACGGATTCCTGGTCACAAGTTTGTACAATTCTACGTTCTGGCGTCCATATGACCAATCACCTTTTACGACATTTTTTTGTAGTCATTAAGCAACAAGGAGTCTATAAAGCAAATCTGGTTGTAAAAGCCAGCCAAGTGCTCACGGTGTGGTGGTCAGATAATGTGGAGGGGGTAGGTGAGGACATTTTACAATGGCCAGAATTGTTTTATGGGCCCTCAACACTTGCTGTAAGTTGAGGACTTCCTGCAATGAAATCTTGATAAACCTTAGAGCAATTGCAAAAGGGGATCATTGGATAAATACATGGAACATTGCAAAATATTGACTTTCCCCGAGATCTCTGGAAGTCCTTGTTAGGAATAACAAGGTTACCTAACGTAGTTTGGGTAAAATAATATATATAAACTATGATAGTAAGTTTAAGTGTGTGTCACTTTAAACTGCAAAGCATGTAATTTTGGGTGCGGTGTGAAACTCCCATAAGAGGGAGCAAGAGAACCTGATTGATTGCTGACGATTCACTGACAATTACTGGTTTGATGGATTGATGGTTTGCTAACTGCGTGTTTTCCCTACTGCTGAGTTGCTGAAGGAAGAGAGGAGTTTTGACTTCTGCATATCTCTACTGCAAGGAGATATATTACTGGATTGATATTTGTAAGTTTACTGACCTCTTTTTCGACACTGGAATTTGCAACTGAATAATCCCTGGACAGACTGAACTAGTGAATGATATATGGACTGTTTTTGACTATGCTATAACTCTTACTGGAATAAACTATTTAACTAGCACAGTGTATCTGTTTTACTGAGTGTAAGCTACAAAAAACGTTTATCTCACATATTTTGCCTGCCTGCCTGACTGCCGTGCAGATTCTGCTAGGGTGTATCCCTAACAGTCCTGAACGATGCACAAGAAAAAGAAATTGTGTGTTTGGTGTGTGGGAAATGTTTTTCTGAACTGTCTACCTGGGTCTGCAGGTAAAAATGCCCTCCAGAAAACCTCCAGGTGGTCTGATGGTTGGAGACTCCTTCCGGATGACAAATCGCATGAGAGCTTGGTGTGTGGAAAAGCTCGGTCTGTTGCTTGAAATGAGACAATGGTTGTCCTGCATTTGTGGGTCCCCTGAGAGAAATCTGTAGCATAGAAAAGACTATCCTGAAATCTTCCCAAAAAACAAAAAGCAGGCCATAATTGTTTTAAACTGAGAAAAAAGCTCCTTGGACTGTTTCTATTAAATGCAACTTGTCATCTTTTTAATTTGATCTGTCAGAAAAGGTGTAGCGTCTTCTGCTTGGGCTGGGGGTTGGACTAGATGACCTACAAGGTCCCTTCCATCTCTCTTACCTGTTAATTTAGATTCTATTTTCATTCCTTTAGGGATATTCTTGTTAGTTCATCATTGTTCATATACCATGTTACATTAAATATTGTTCTTGCTTATTTCTGTTCATCCAGAACCAATTACTGAATTTTCCATAGAGAAGTCACTTCAAATAGTTTAAATTTAATGCAAGTATTTGTGGGATTCATTGGCTTCACTAAATGAGACCCACCTTAACTCATCACTTGCCTTTATTGGTTAATTCGCTCCTTCTCCTTCAAATGGCATCTCCTCCCCAGCCTGATGCAGCCTAATATTCTCCTAGATGTTTTCCTTGGGAAAAGGTCTTTTCCCGCTTGAGCCTGTATAATATATTCCTTGGTGACACAGTGGCTGATTTGCTCAGAAGCTGGGATCTGCCCGGCTCCTATTGGCTCCTTCAGAGGGGCTTCTGGCATCTTCCCTCCCCCTGTGATCCCCTTGATCCGGGGACCCCTGGTTCCCCAGAAGTGCATCCCACTGTAGCACAAGGAATGAGGAGCCCCTGACTGGAGGGGGGACTGAGTTCTTCCTCTGGGGGTCAAGATCCCCCCTCTTCCCCAGCTCCAGAAACGCCAGGCTCCTTAAAGTCAATCTGGGGGAACAGCTCAGGGTGGAACTGGGGGGGTGTCCTTGGGGGTCTCTGAGCTTCGGGGTTTCCCCCGCAGACGTCTCACTGCCTAACTGGGCAACATCATCCGGGCAGCCAATAAGCACCAACCTCAGAGAGCTCCAAAGACTCCTAACTCTTGTGGGCACCTCTCAGGGCATCTGCAGAGCTTCAGCTTCCAGCGTATCTCACACACACAACCACAAAGACACCATCACAAAGACCCACAACGAAAGCAAGCGGTCCTGCGAAGGCAAATCGGGGGTTAAAGGCGGAGGGGGGAAAGGAGAAGGGGCGGGGCTTTGCAGGAGCAGGCGGGGCCCAAAAAGCCCTCTCCCCTCCCCTCCCCCTGAGTGGATCTCCGCTTCCCTCCGCCCGGGCGAGGATGGACGCTGGATCTCTCCGGAGAGGCTCCTGGATCCCGCTCCGGGTAGGTCGGGCTGCTCTCCCTCCGGCCTCCCTTCCGCCGCTCCTGCCAGGAGGAAGGGAGCTGCAACGGATCCCGCTCGTCGGGTTCCCGGGAATTCCTCGGGGAGATCCGGCTCTGGCGTTGCTTGCATGGAGCGGATCCCTCCCAGGGGGTAAAGGGGGCTCTCTCTCCCCGGACTGGATCTGCCCCCTCCTCGCCCGGCCAAGGCTCCTGGGGAGGCGGGGGGAGATCCGGGAAGGAGCTTCGGGTAAGTTGCTTTATAAGGCCTCTCTGCGGCCCTTCAGAGCAGTGGTTGAAAGAATCGCCCCCTTGAGCCATTGAAGAAGTTATCATCGCCCCCCTCCCTCCCTCAACATAACCTCTCAATCACAACACAGGGAAAGAATTCTTCTAATTTATGCAAACACGTTTTTTGTTTTCTTTAAAATTGTCGTCAGGACATAGCGATGCAAATAATGTATTCCCCATATCTCAACTGTGTGAATAATTCTGATGCCACCCATCACTTTACTCCAAAACTTCGGCATACATGTATTTCATTATCATCTTATTTATTCAAGACCCTTAAATGCAATGACCACTGAAAACAAAATTCAATTGCAAGAAAATGAAGTGGCAGGGGGAAAAAAACAGTAACATTTAATGATTTAATTACAAGTGAATTTGGTGCCATGCTGTGTTTTTTGACAAACCCATGTTGGCTTGTAATAATAGCTTTGTTTTGTTTCTAGGCTTATTAGGCAGTTCCGTTGCTTGGTCATCTTTTCCAAGATATTCCCAGGGACCGATGCCAGGCTGATTGGTCTTTGGCTTCCTGGATGTTTTTTACTTTATTTTATAAAATATACAAAAAGTGTCAGGAGGAAGTGGGATCGAGAAGTCATGATGGGATGGAGGTCATATGTGCAAAAATGAGAAGAAGCAGGAAAAAGGGGCAAGCATCAGAAATGGGTTGTTTAACATGAGCCTGAATTCTCTTGCCTTCTCTTTTGCTTATGCGATGCTTTAGTTTATAGTTTGCTTTATTGTCATTGCACCTCATACAGTGAAATTAAATGCCATCTTCAGTGTACATTATAACTATAAAAATAAGACACAAACTCACATCCTTTTCATTCCATGCAATTGAATTGAAACCCCCTGATATTGCATTAATACTCTGCCCAGAATGTGCATTCTGGTGAACTTCGGAGACACCAGATGAGGCACAAAGAGGAGAAACCCTATCAATGTGGGGAGTGTGTGAAAAGTTTTGTTCCACGAAAAGAGCTTCAGGTTCATGAGAGAGTCCACACAGGGGAGAAGCCATTCAAGTGTGAGGAGTGTGGGAAATGCTTCTCCCAAAAACAAAACCTCATAAGGCATCAGAGGTTCCACACAGGAGAGAAGCCCTACCGCTGCATAGAATGTGAAAAATATTTTGCTTCTAAGCACATACTTTGGATACATCATAAAACCCACACTGGGGAGAAGCCATATCAGTGCAATGAATGTGGGAGATTTTATCGTACCTCATCAGCCCTTAGAAGTCATGTGAAAATTCACACAGGGGGAAAAAAAACTACAAATGTTTAGACTCTGAGAGAACATTTGCTCATTCCGGTTCCTTTAGAAGTCACAGCCAAATCCACACTGGAGAGAAACCATACAAATGTCTGGAGTGTGGGGAATGTTTTGCCCAGTCTTCAGCACTTCGGACGCACACGAGGCATCACACAGGAGAGTGGCCGTACAAGTGTGCGGAGTGCGAGGAATCTTTTCCTAGTAAATCAAAGTTAAAAATGCATCAGAAAGTCCATAGCAGAGATAAACCTCTTCAGTTGTGAACGACATTCAAAACTTTTTTTCTTAAGGTCGCATCTTATAATTCACCCGGAACTTTGCACAGTGACAGAAGGGAAATCCTGCAAATGTTTGGCCTGGGGAAAATGTTTTTTGCCAGGGGAGCAACCTCAAAGTCTTAGCAATGAGGGGAAGGGCACTAAATGTTGGGAGGGTGAGGATGTTTTGCTCACCAAGTGTGGTAATATATCCATCATATTCTGCAAGTTCTTGTACAGCTTTGTAAGATCTGGGGGTATCACAAACGCTCCTCATGAGGGCAGTAGTGTCTTTATGATGAGAGTTTGATCCTGTTATGGTCTGCTAAGCTCAGAGACCAGGAATGTGCGTGGGAGTTCACAGTACCTAGCCGAGCCATTCCCATGAGACCTTTGGTGCCTTGCTTTCTCACGGGAATTTTATCACCTTCGCCGAGGCCTAGCTAGATAATGTTGCTGAGCTAATGTTGAAGTCATTGTTTTGATTTTGTATTTGCATTTTCTTAATAAATACTGCTACCCGAGGGCTCTCGGGGCTGGCAGTTGCTCAGACGTCTTCCCTGCGTCTCCCATTTTTTCAATTGTCAGTCCACCACAAGTGGTGACCCCGACGTGATAGTTTGGAAGGCTATACGTTTTGGCGTGATAGCTTGAAAGCTATACGTTTCCCGCATCCTATACTCATCGTCGCGGACGTCGACTGGGCCCTCATCTTCTTCGCTGGACGGAGACAGATTCTTTTCGTGGAGTATGGGGGAGATTTCTCAAAGCTCAGACAAAGCATTTTAGGGAAATGAGAGAAATCACTGGGAATAGTTTTAAGTTTGGAGTTCATAGTAGAGGACATGAAGTAGGAAAGAAAGAAATTGAGGACTTATTACAGTATGTTTGGAAACATATTCCGTGTTATCCAGAGGGAGGTAGTATTAAAGTAGAGTGCTGGAGAAAGATAGGGAAATTTTTGCACGAGGAGCCTCGTGCCCTTCTTCAATTTTGTTAACCTGGAGGGTGGTTATGGATGCATTAGCTACGCATGAACAACCGCTCCTAGCACCCCCGAAGAAGGTTTGCCGCCTTACAATGCGGTACGTATATTGCCACCGACAGCACCTCCAGATAAATCCAGAGGGCTGTCAGGCACTGAAAATACTTTGTCAGAAGAGAAGAGTTTGCCTTTAAGAGTTCAAGTAGATGCAGTTACTGCAGCTATTCAAGAAGCAACAAATAGAGGGGAATTATCAGGAGATGATTTGGTAGATTTTGGAGTGGAGATTCAACTTAATCCAGTAGAAATTGGTGTGGACGTTGCTTTAAATCAACAGAGAGATAGAATGCCTGAGGAGGGGTTCGTTCTTCTCCCACAGTTAATTTTACAAGCCGTAGGGACCCTCCCTGACGGCGAAGGTGGTGAGAAGACCTTTACTAACATCAAACAAGGAAACAATGAACCCTATGAAAATTTCATTAGCAGATTGAAAGTGGTTATTGAAAGGCAAATTGACAATCAATTTGCCCGGAATGAATTGCTTTTGAAGTTAGCAGTAGAACAGGCTAACGCAGATTGCCAAAAGGTGGGGAGTCAGACTTTTAACATGGAGACTTTAGTTCTGGCTCTCCAGGCAGGAAATGCTAAAAAGAAACTTTTTTAATTGTGGGAAGCCTGGACATTTTAAAGCGCAATGTCGGGCTCCTGGGGGGTCAAAGTCAGCAAAATGAGAGATCAATGGGACAGGGTGTGACCTAAATCAGTAAATCAGTATATCAGATGCTCCTACAGTCTTTACTGATGGAGGGAAAGTTTTTGGTGCTTGTGTTTGGAAAGATAAATCTGGAATTTGGCATACAAAAGTGACATCAGAGCAGAAGTCTGCCCAACAGGCAGAACTTGCTGCTGTGGTTTTGGCTTTTCAAAATTTTCAAAATCAGGATTTTAATCTAATAGTGGATTCTTTGTATGTATATAATTTGTTACCCTTTGTAGCAGGTTCTTATTTGTCTCCTGGAATATCACCTAATATTCTACGTTTGCTTTTGTTGTTGCAAGGATGTTTGGAGCAGCGTGTGAATGTGTGTTTTGTTGCCCATATTCGTAGCCATAGTAATTTACCTGGAATTTTATCACAAGGCAATGCCAAAGCTGACAGTGCTGTAACTTCAGTTCTCACTGTCCAGCCATGGGACAGCCATAGTTATTTTCATCAAAATGCTAAGCGTTGGCACATCAATTTAAGCTTACTGCTGCAGAAGCTGCTGCCATAATTCAACAATGTCCAACTTGTTCAAAGCAAGGCACGGCTATTCCTATGGGAGTCAACCCCAGGGGGTTGAAACCCTCAATGATTTGGCAAATGGATGTTACTCAGTATCCATCATTTGCACCTTGGAAGTATATACATGTGACTGTGGATACTTATTCAGGATTTCTAATGGCTACTCCTCAAAGAGGTGAAGCGGTTAAACATGTCATCAATCATTGCATTAAGACATTTTCAGTCGCTGGTACGCCTCAAACTTTAAAAACAGACAATGGTGCGGCTTATCGGAGCACAGTCTTTGATCAGTTTTGCAAACAGTGGTCCGTGGAACATAAATTTGGAATTCCATACAATTCCACAGGACAAGCTATTGTGGAGCGTTATAATGGCACGCTCAAGAACATGTTAGCTAAATTAAATAAAAAGGAGGGAAGCTCCTGGGGCTTCCGGCAATTCAAGATCATTTAAATCTTGCTTTGTATACTTTAAATTTTTTAAATTTGTCCGGTAACCCCCTGCGCAGCGGCCAGCAGGCATTTTTCTTCCCCTTCTACAGATGCAGTGAGGCCTCGAGTGTTGGTGCGATTCCTTCCGGATCCGGCATGGGTTCCGCTGAGCTGATTACGTGGGGACGTGGTTATGCAGCAGTAGAACATCTTGGTCAAATTCGTTGGGTTCCTGGTCGATGTATCCGGCCTGATCATTCAAGCGCCTTCGCAGGTGCCAGTGAGGGAGGTTCCTGATTCTCAGGATGGCGTTGTGGTTCCTGATTCCGTTCCTGAGGTTCCTGATTCTCAGGATGGCGTTTCCGTGGTTCCTGATTCTCTTGATGCCGGCAGTCCAGGCGTGGCGCTGAAAGCTGGGAAAAGATGACTGCTTATCTGAGATTATCAACTTGTATGCAGCAGGTTCCTTTGGGGAATCGGACTAAATTAATCTGCAAACAGCGGCATCTTTTGATTTTTCCAGCATATTGGTCCTGGCATAAGGGTCAAGTCATTCTTTACTCGGGACCTGATAAGGATATTATATCTTCAGCCTGTGCTACAACTCTGATCCTGTTTAATGTTTCTGTTTCAGACTATGGACAATATTGGTGTCAATTGGAGTTGCCTAAGTTACTTTACACAACTTCTTTTTCCATTCGTCTTATGCCTCCACGGACTCTAATGCGGAGGCGGAGAGCTGCTATTATCTCAGAAACTAGAGACCTTGGTGATAATTTAAGGAAGGAAAATTCCTACATCAAGGACGTTCGGATTGCAGCAAAGAGTTTAAATGTAACTAATTGTTAGCTTTGTATGCATGTACCCACCTTTTGGAATAGCTATGAACTATAGAGATATTCATATTTTAAATAATTTTACTGTTGCTATGTTTTATGATACTGTTAAGAATATTAAGATGTTAAATGAAGAAGTGTCTGAAATTCACCAAGTTACTTTACAAAATCGTTATGCTTTAGATATAATGTTAGCTGCTAGAGGAGGAGTTTGTGCTTTAATTCATTCACACCAAGCAGCATAAGTGACTTAGCAGAGTCCTTACACAAAAGGCCTTTAAGTATCTAGGGAGTATATATATAATGTTTTGCAGTGTACAGGTCATTCTTGACTTTATGATCAGAACTGGGAATGCATTTCCGGTCATAAGTTGTTCCATTCGTAAGTCAAGGCACCCAGGTATTTTGTAAATTCTTAAAAGGTCAGAGAGCATCAAAGTTCAACACTGAGCTACAAATAAACTATTCTGGAACTGTGGTCTCTTGCATCCTAGATCCTTGTCCAGCATCTTTGGCGTGATGCCCATAGAGAACAATATGTCAGCCTTCCGAATAATGCACCTATTGAAAGCAGAATTCCGAGTCAGGTAGATTCCTCAAAGGACGTGTTTATTGGATACACCGTATTGGCACAGCCGGTGAAACCCAACTCTAAAAGTTCCTGCGGTATTCACCTAATTAAAAAGTGAAAGTCCCCCTTCCAGATGTCAGCGGTCACATTGTCCACTAAAAGTGCTGGCAGGTTGCTTGGTCACTCCTCCCCTCTTTCCACAGCCACCTGTTCATCTGACCTTGGTTCCCACAAAAAGACTTTTTAAGAATGTTTATATATTTTCACTTTATACACATAAGTGCTTGGTGAACAACGCATTGTCTAGATCACTCTATTTATATATATTAATACTTTCCCCACTCCTAATTTAAACCACTACTATCCAACCATCTATAAAATGAATCCCATGCTTGAAAAAACTCTGCGTCTTCTTTTTGTTTTATTTTTAGTGTCAGTCTGTCCATTTCTGCACACTCCAGGTTTTTTTAAAAAATCACTCTAGGTATTTCCTCAATTTTCCAGTGCTTTGTGACAACAATTTTTGCTGCTGTATTTAATATTTAATATTAAATATAGGTTCTCTTTATCATATTTTTCCAGTGTTATGCATAGCAAGAATATTTCTGGCTTAAAATCTGTATGTTTCTTTACCATTTTTTCTAATCAAGTATATATTTTTGTTCAATATTTCTTTGCTTTTTCTCATGTCCACCACATATACGTCCCCTGTGTCTGGTTACATTTCCAGCATCAGGCAGACGTGTTTTTATATATCTTTGCTAATCTGGTCAGTGGTAAATGCCACCTATAAAACATTTCATATCAATTTTCATTTTATGTAGTTGCCATTGTCAATTTACAGTTTTTTTCCCAGAGTGTTTGCTCCTTGTCTAGTTCTATAGTGTACCCAAAATTATGTGTCCCCCAGAAGCTCCTGGTACCCAGATGCCCGTCAAGTCAGATTGAGGCTCTTCCTCTCCGTGGATTTAAGGCTCCTTGGAAAGAAGGTCCAGTCCTGGGATACACGGAAGGTCAACTGGAAACAGGGAAAAGGGGCCGTTCTGCCATTTCATACTGCCAATTCCTCTATCCCCCCATGGGCCCCTGTGAGCATTCAGCCCCTCCTGCCAACAAAGGGGGCTTCATTGTTCGTGGCCCCTCCCGTGGGGGTCTCTGCCGTCTTCCCTTCCCAGCTCAAGTGAGAGAGGCTGAGTTTGGATCAGTTCCCCCCTTTCAGCCAAGGGCTCATCCGGCACAGCTGGAGGGCAAAGGCAGACCTGGAGGGTCACTGCAGGCTGTCCTCAATCTGTGACCATTTCGGAGCTAAAATGGACCCCACCCAAAGAAGGTATTCACGACCTAGGTCCATAATGTGCAGAGACTCACTTAAGGTTGAAAGTCCAGCTATAGTTATGGGTTTATATTTATTTATTATAAAATATAGAAACCAACCACCTCACTAGTCACCTGTTGGGAAACCTCTATGCCATAAGTTGAGGACTACCTGGAATAAACCACCGATAAACCTTGGGAGCATTTGCAAAAGGGGATCATTGTATAAAGCCACTAAATTTGACTGTGTCCACCTGTCTTGCAAAACACAACTCTGGGAGCTGAAGTCCACCCATCTTAAAAGAGGACCATTCCCATTCCATACCCAGGACCTCCAGTACGGCCTAGTGGTTATAAGGCCCTGTGTTAGAAAGCCTGAGGTCATGGGTTCCAGTCCCGCCTCTGCCATGAAATTCAGCTGGTTGACATTGGGCCAGTCCCTCTCTCGGCATAACAGGGTTGTTGTGAGGCAAATAGGCATAGGGAGAAGTGAGGATTATCTTCACTGCCTGGAGTTATTTGTAAAAATAATCAAGACGCATAACAATAAGAAACCACTTTCATTTTGCAGTGGCTTGGCTGGCCTGTTTTCCTCTTGTATGGCGTTGCCTCTGTGGGAACAAGGAGGAGATCCGGGTTCCTCCCCCAAACCTTCCTCTTTCCTGTGTCGGGATTAGGCAACCCCGCTTCCAGCCTGCAGGGAGAGGCGCTCTTCCCATGGGCAGAGGAACCCTCCACACCGGCGGCCTTCGGAGAAGCTTCCGAGCACGTGATCCCGGCTGGGGGAGGAGAGGAGGCGGGGCTGCGAGGCGGGGGCCGAGCCCGAGAGAAAGCCGCCCCCGCCTCTCCCCTCCCCCTCGTGGATCTCCATTTTCCTCCGCGGCTCCCGCTTCTTCCTTGGAGGATCGGCGCTGGATCCCTCGGGAGAGGCTGCTGGGTCCCCCGCAGAGCAGGTGGGGCTGCTCTCCCTCCGCCCTCCAGCCAGGAGATCTTCTCCCCTCCCCGCCAGGAGGAAGGGAGCTGCAGCGGATCCCGCTCCTCGCCTTGCCGGCTTTTCCTCGGGGAGATCCGGCTCCGGCGTCGCCTGCAGGGAGCGGATCCCTCCCTCCCTTCCCTCCAGCAGGGGGCCGAGGGGGCTCCGGTCCCGGGCTGGATCTGCCCCCTCCTCGCCCGGCCAAGGCTCCCGGGGGGCTCGGTGGGGGAAACCGGGAAGGAGCTTCGGGTCAGTTGCTTTAAGAAGGTCTCTCTGTGGTCCGCTTGAACAGGAAGTCTCTGAGCATCCAGATCCCGCACCTGCAGTTGGGAAAAAATGGAGTAAACGGAGCTTTAAAACCTTTGTTGTGGTTTGTAACGCGGACTTACCTCATTGCAATCGGTAGGGGAGAGTTTGAGGGAAAGGAAATTATTTGAATTGAATTCATGGTGTCTTAAACCCACAAGAGAGCCTTTTTCTTTGACCTCAATTTAAAAGGAGAACAATGAAATTCTTTGTTCTGATCTTTAATCTGCTTCTGATCGTAAACGCTTGGTAGAATCTGTTAAAATCAACATTTTCCTTGTTTTACCCAGAAGGATCTGGGAAGTGGCCCTTTATGGTGCATGTTTTACAAAGCGAAGGTTTTGTGGAGGTTTTGAAGCAACCTGATCCTTTCCTCTGTTTCCTTGCTTTTCTAATAGATAGAATAGAATTCTTTCTTACTCCAGTGTGATTGGATACCCAAGGAATTTGTCTTTGGTGGAAATGCTCTCAGGGTACATAAAAGAAACATTAGTCAAGAATCATCAGGTACAACACTTAATGATAGTCATAAGGTATAATAAGCAATCAAATCATCAACAATCCATATAAATCATAAGGATACAAGCGACAAAGTTACAGTCATACAGTCACCAGTGGGAGAGGATGGGTGATAAGGAGTGGTGGGAAGATTAACAGTAATAGTAGTGTACACTTTGTAAATAGTTGGACAGTGTTGAGGTAATTATTTGTTCGGCAGAGGGATGGCTTTCGGGGAAAAAACTGTTCTTGTGTCTTGTGCTCTATAACGTCATTTTGAGGGAATGGTTTGAAACAGTTTATGTCCGGGATGTGAGGGGTCTGTAAATATTTTCACAGCCCTCTTTTTGAGTCGTGCAGGTATATACAGGTCCTCAATGGAAGGGAGGTTGGCTAATTCTGCTCCTAATTATCCTCCGAAGTCTGTGTCTGTCCTGTTAGGTTGCAGAACCAAAGCAGACAGTTATGGAGGTGCAGATGACAGACTCAGTAGTTCCCCTGTAGACCTGGATCAGCAGCTCCTTGGGCAGTTTGAGCTTCCTGAATTGACGAAGAAAGAATATTCTTTGTTGTCCTTTTTTGATGACGTTTTTGATGTGAGGTGTCCATTTTAGGTCATGTGATATAGTAGAACCTAGACATTTGAAGGTCTCTACTGTTGATACTGTGTTGTCTAGTATTGTAAGATGTGGTAGCATGGGAGGGTTTCTTCTAAAGTCTACCACCATTTCTATGGTTTTCAATGTGTTCAGTTCCAGACTGTTCCAGTCACACCACGAGGCAAGTTGTACAATTTCTCGTCTGTATGCGGATTCGTCATTGTCTCGAATGAGACCAATCACTCTTGTATCAATTGCAAACTTCAGTATTTTAACAGAGGGATCCTTTGAGATGCAATCATTGGGACATGGAGAAGTGGAGAGAGCACACAGCCTGTGTTAATTGTACAGGTATCAGATGTGATTCTGCCTAGCTTCACCTGCTGCTTTCTGTCTGTTAGGAAGTTTATGATCCAATTACAAGTGTGTTCAGGTACTGCTAGTTGGTTTAATTTAGTTAGAAGAGTGTCTGGAATGATGGTATTGAATGCTGAACTGAAGTCTACAAAGAGGACCCTTGCGTAGGTATTTGGAGATTCAAGGTGTTGTAGGATGTAATGCAGAGCCATATTAACAGCATCATCTGTAGATCTATTTGCTCGGTATGCAAACTGCATGGGATCTAACAGCGGGTCTGTGATGGTTTTCAGGTGGGACAGCACAAGCCTTTCAAAGATTGTCCTAACTACAGATGTTACAGCAACTGGCCTGTAGTCATTCAGTTCCTTGATGGAGGGCTTCTTTGGCACTGGGATGATGGTAGAACGTTTGAAGCAAGAAGGAACATAGCACATCTCTAGTGATCTCTTGAAGATTCGAGTGAAGCTGGGGGCCAATTGGTCAGCACAGACTTTTAAGCAAGAAGGAGTTATCTTGTCTGGCCCTGGTGCTTTTCCTGGCTTTTGTCTGTGTAATAGATCTTGCACTTCTTTTTCTGTGATCCCCAGAGGTTGTAAACCCAATGGATTGGGGCCAGTTCTAGGAGGCTTGGCTGTTGTTGGTGTGTTTCAGATGGGGGTTGTGGAGATAGATCAAACCTGCAGTAACACACATTCAGGTCATCTGCTAGTTGTCGATTTCCTTCTGCCTGGGAAGGAGGTTTGCTGTAGCCTGTGAGGGGCTTCCATGAACCAGGGGGACGTAGAATATTTGGGGAGGTGGGAACGAAAGTAAGGGGGGACACTGCTTAAGGTCGGTAAGCCAGCATCCCACTTCATTCCAAACTGTGCTTGGACCTCTTGCCTGACCCTCCTTGGTTATGGGGTGGGGAAATGGGAGGAGATCGGCCCTTTTCACACATGCTGTCCCCCATCTGATCTAAATCTTGATTAAATTGTGGTTTGGAAGATAAGCATTTTTCATCAGGATCCGAGTTTTTGTCTTCCGAGTTTTCCAACTCGTGCTGGAGCCATTCTCACGGAACTTCTCTCTATGAGAGTGTGTCCTGTTCTGTGTGTGGTGTGGTTGTGTGTGTAGACCACACACACACACAACAGGACACACACTCTGCTAGAGAGAAGTTCCCTGAAGATGGGCTCCAGCACGAGTCCGAAAGTTCAGAAGACAAAAACTCGGATCCCGGTGACCGACTCAGATTGGATCCTGCAGCTTCATCCTGGGAAACACAAAGTCTATTTGCCTTCATTTCTTTCTTGTCTGTGTTTGACAAAACGGCAATGCAGTGAAACTTTTTGCCTTGACTTTTGTGTTTCCTACAGTCAGTCCTCGACTTACGACTACAACTGGGCTGCAAACTCCTTTCCTGAGGAAAGTGGTCATTACGTGAGGCATCACATTACTACTTTGCTGAAGAACTGCAATTCTGCCCTCACTGTTGCGGTTGTTATTAGCAATAGCACTCCGACTTAGATATATAGGGCTTTAAAGTGCTCTCTGAGCAGATTAGAAATATCAGCATCTTCCCTTCAACCATTTTGTGATTTTCTGTGTTTCTCGGAAGGAAATAATGTCCTCTTCTTTTTTGTTCTGCCAGCAGGAAAACAACTATGACCGAAGATTTACCTTCAAGACAACTAACAAGCGGTAGTAGAAGTTCAGCCCCAGGCAGCAGCCGAGGGAAAGCATGAAGCGTGGGAAACGCTTGGATTCCCCGTCAGACGGAAGCAGCACTCCAAGAACGCTCAAAAGAACCCATGAATGCCCAGAGTGTGGGAAATCCTTTGCTCGCAGGTCCCTCCTTTTGACCCACAGGAAGGTCCATGTGGGAAGTGGACCCAGTGAAGGTTTGGAGGGTGAAGAATCTTTCTCTGGGAAGAACTCCAAAGATCTCAGAAGCCCCCCAACACTAAAACCCTATAAATGTGAGGAATGTGAGTTATGGTTTAGTCAAAAGTCGAGCCTTTGTACACATCGGAAAATCCACACTGGAGAGAAACCTTATGAGTGTCTGGAATGTGGAAAAGTTTTCTGTAGAAAAGCCACTCTCAGAAACCACGAGAGGATTCACACAGGGGAGAAACCTTACAAGTGTTGGCAATGTGGGAAGAGCTTTTCTCAGAACTCAAGTCTTTGGATCCATAGAAAGATTCATGTGGGAATAAAATCTTACAAATGCTTTGAATGTGGAAAATGTTTCATTCAGAGTTCAGCTCTTCGGATTCATGAGAAGATTCATGCAGGAATAATATCTTACAAGTGCTTTGAGTGTGGAAAATGTTTCACCCAGAGTTCAGGTCTTCAGACTCACCAGAAAACGCACAGAGGGGAGAAAAACGAAAAGTGCCTCGAATGCGGGAAATGTTTTACCATGAAATCAACTCTGGTGGTACATCAGAGACGTCACACTGGAGAGAGGCCCTATGAGTGCCCAGAATGTGAGAAACGATTTGTGAATTTTTCTGAACTTCGGAATCACCAGAATTGGCACAAAGGGGAGCTGCCCCATAGATGTGGGGAGTGTGGGAAAAGTTTTCTTACGCCAACCCATGTTCAGATTCATCAGAGAATCCACACGGGGGAGAAGCCCTACAAATGTGGGGAATGTGGGAAATGCTTTTCCCAAAAGCAACATCTTGGAAGCCATCAGAGGCGCCACACAGGTGAGAAGCCATACGGTTGTGTAGAGTGTGGAAAATGCTTTGTAGACATGAAAGGCCTTCGGAGACATCATAAAATCCACACAGGGGAAAAGTCATATCAATGCATCGACTGTGGAAGTTTTTATAGAACCTCCTCAGCCCTTAGAAGTCATATGAAAATTCACACAGGGGAAAAAAACTACAAATGTTTGGACTGTGGGAAAACATTTGCTCATTCAGGTTCCTTAAGAAGTCACAGCCTAATCCATACAGGAGAGAAACCTCACAAATGCTCAAAGTGTGACAAATGTTTTTCTCGGAAAAATGCTCTTGTGAGTCATCAGCGAATCCACACTGGAGAGAAACCATATAAATGCCTGGAGTGTGGGAGATGTTATGTCCATCCTTCAACCCTTCGTACGCACATGCGAAGTCACGCAGGAGAGTAGCCTTACAAGTGCACAGAGTGTGAGAAACATTTTCATTTTAAATCAAAGCTAGAAAAACCAGAAAGTCCATAGCAGAGATAAATCTCTTCAGCTGTGAACAAGGTTGGCAATCCTTTTTTTCTCCAACATTCACATTTTAATGTTTACCAGAAATTTCACACAATGACAGAAGTAAAGTCCTGCAATTGTTCGGTTTGAGTAAAATGTTTTTCCTACTGAACCAAAGGAACCTTCAATAACATCAGGGAGTGCGCAATGAGGCAAAAGGATGTAAATTTTGGGAGTGTGAGAATATTTTGCTTGCAAAGTCTCATTAGTAACTTATCAGAGTGATTACACCAGAGAGTTAGAAGTATGTGTGGAGAAGGTAAAATGTTTTGCAGAGCACAGGAAGTCCTTGACTTATGACCACAACTTGGAATGGATTTCTGGTCATAGGTTCCTTCAGTCCTAAGTCAAGGAACCAGGTATTTCTCTTAATTTTTACTAGATTTTGTTGATCCATGAGGAGAACTGAAAATTTAGAGAGGAGAAAATGGGGTGTAGGTTGGAATGAATGTGGTTTATTTAATGATAAAGTTTTGGTGTTGAATCTGCTGGCTGAGAATGAGGAGGTACAGTTTCTTTTTCCTGCTATCTTTTTTTGAGGGATTTTTCTCCTTTTTCTCATAGTCTCTTCACATATTCACAGACAAAATATCTTTCTGTGCATCTAATCCTTAATAAAAGTATTGTTCGAAATAACCTAGGGGGCCTTTTTTCAGGAGACGGACTGGGCGGCTCAAAGCAGACAAGATGGCAGTCAGATTGGGCTGAGGAAGCGGCTCTTGGGGCTCCCCTGGACCAGGAAATGGGCTGCGGGGAGGAAGGAGAGGAGGAAGGCCATCAGGGAGTCCGTGGCCCATGGTTCCCAGCAGTTCTTAGATGAGGGGAGCCACGTTTCTCAGAGGAGGGGGGGAAACCTGTCCAAGAGGCTGTCATAAGATGCCCCCTAGAGGAGAGATGCGGAACTGTCCCAGCAGGATCTACCCTGGGGGAGGAAAATGAGGGGAAGGGGCGGGGCTTCCTGATGGACCTCCTCCATCTTCCCAGGGTGGAAAAGGGCAGGCAGGCGCTCAACAGGTCCTGACGCTCTGGAGGGAACCTTGGATTCCTTCGGGGGGTCACCCAGACCCCACACAGGAGGGGCTCCCCTCCAGCAATAGGGACGCTGCACTAGGCCTGAGGGACAGACCCTCCCTCCAGAAGCTGCTTCCTGGTGCAGCAGCCCCGGGACCGCAGTTGAGGAATGGCAAGCGAAGGTCTCCCCTTGGGGAGTCAGCTGGTCCTGGGTTCAAATCCTTATGCTGCCACCCTCACCTTTGAGCATGGGAGCCTCCTGTGGCCTGGCTGAAGTCCTGCTTTGAGTGAGGGTCCTGCAGAGGCAGTTCGGATGATCTCCGTGGGAGGGGTTTTTTGACTACGGGGGGGTGGGGGTCTGAGGGTCCTGAGGAGGAGGATTCCCTGGTTAGACCGAACTTTTCTCCTCTCAGATGAAATCCTCCTCTTGGGGGTTCAGCTTTTCTCTGTCTCCTGCAGCCCCCCAAGCCCATCTGGAAGGGAGGGTCCCCAGCCAAAGAAATAGTTTTGGGGAGTCAACTTAGAGGAGCCCCAATATCCTCCCTCGTCAGTCCCCGCTTCCCATCCAGGTTCTGATTCAGCCATGGGGGATTATGGGGTGGGGGCGTTTCTGGGTCTCCTCCCCAAATTCAGAGTCTTCTCCCCAGAAGGGAATCGAAGCTCAGCTCTTCCCGCACCTTAATAAAAAAAAGAGATTCAGAAGAAAAAGTGAAAGTTGCAACAACACTTTTGCCAAAAAAGCACCTTTTTCTTATAGTTTTGGTGGCGTTTGTGGATTTAGGTCAGAAAATGCCTCAGTTTCCCTCTTGTTTTCAGGCTCCTTCATCTTTTCGATGCAAGAAACTTTGGAAGTGGGACTCTAATTGCGGGTCAGGAAGGTCCCACTCCCACCCAGCCATGGGGGGGCGCTGCATCTTATCCCCCATCGGCTGCTTTCTTGCAACCTCTGCGCCCCCCCCACCTCGGCCACAACTAGGGAAGCACAGGCGGCCTCCCTCTTCTTCCGGCCGGGGGAAAAATTGGGTCAGAGAGGGAACAGAGACCATGTGGAGATCGAGGCTCCTGCAGGCGCTCACCTCTCTTGCCCTCCACCCCATTTCCCGCTACTGGAATCCCCGCCACTTTCTCCTCCCACCTTCCTCCAGGAGCACTGAGGGCCCCTCCCAGCTCTGCTCCTGCCCCTGACGCGCTCCCTCCTTAACGGGGGTCTCCTTCCCCCCTTCGCTTCCAGGGATCCAGGCCAGAACCCACCCACCCCCAGCAGCATCGGGGGAATCCCAGCAGGGCCCATGGCTGCTGCTCCACAGGTGCCCCCAAAGAGAAGGGAGAAAGGCCCAGAACCCCAAAATGGAAAAGTCCACCCACTAAAGAGAGAAGAGGGCGAAGAAGAAACAGGCAGCAGAGAGAAAGCAGAACTGCTCAACAATCATTCTCTGCCTGAGTGCAATAAACGTATTTCTGGAAAAACTACTCTTGGGATACACCAGAGAATCCACGGTGGAGGAAAACCACAGAAATGTTCAGAGTGTGAGAAATATTTCAACCACACCTTCAGCATTTCACAGGCACACCTGAAATCACACAGGAGAGCGGCCTTACAAAGGGTGCAGAGTGAGAGAAACCTTTTCACTGGCAATCAAAGCTAAAAAGGCATCAGAAATAATAAAATAAAAGTGCATGAATTTGGCTCAGAAAGCAGGAGCGCTGGTCACTAACCAGAGTAAAAAAGAAAAGAAAAAAGTGACAAATGTTGGGGAGTGGACATCACTTTTTGGCAGAGCACACATCGTCCTCCACTTACAACCTATCAATCATTTAGGTATATTCCTGTTAGTATTTCCCAGACATAAACTGTTTCAACTCCTTCCCACAAAACGACAGTACAGAGCACTGCACACCAGAACAACTAGACACAAGGACGTTTTTTTCCCCAAACGCCATCACTTTGCTAAACAAATAATTCCCTCAACACTAAACTATTTACAAAGTCTCCACTATTACTATTAAGCTTGTCATCACTCCTTATCACCCATCCCCTCCCACTTGTGTGACTGTAACTTTGTCGCTTGTATCCTTACGATTTATATTGACTGTTTCCTAGAATGATGATTGCTTATTGTACCTTTTGATTAAGTGTTGTACCTGATGACTCTTGACGAATGTATCTTTTCTTCTATGTACACTGAGAGCATTTGTACTAAGACAAATTCCTTTGTGTCCAATCACACTTGCCCAATAAAAATTCCATTGTATTGTATTCTATTTTGTGATATTGCATCATTATTCATATACCATGTTACATTAAATATTCTTCTCGTTTATTTCTGTCAGTCTGAAACCAACTGCTAAATTTTTCATAGAGAAGTCACTTCAAATAGCTTAAATTTAGTGCAAGTTTTTTGTGGGATTCATTGGCTTCACTAAATGAGACCCACCTTAACTCATCACTTGCCTTTATTGGTTAATTCGCTCCTTCTCCTCTGTCCTCCATCAAATGGCATCTCCTCCCCAGCCTGATGCAGCCTAATATTCTCCTAGATGTTTTCCTTGGGAAAAAGTCTTTTCCCGCTTGAGCCCATGGAAATATTCCTTGGTGACATAGTGGCTGATTTGCTCAGAAGCTGGGATCCGCCCGGCTCCTATTGGCTCCTTCAGGGGGGCTTCTGGCATCTTCCCTCCCCCTGTGAGCCCCTTGATCCGGGGACCCCTGGTTCCCCAGAAGTGGATCCCACTGTAGCACAAGGAATGAGGAGCCCCTGACTGGAGGGGGTGCTGAGTTCTTCCCCTGGGGGTCAGGATCCCCCCCTCTTCCCCAGCTCCAGAAACGCCAGGCGCCTTAAAGTCAATCTGGGGGAACAGCTCAGGGTGGAACTTGGAGGGGGGGGTCCTTGGTGGTCTTTGAGCTTCGGGATTTCCCCGCAGACGTGTCACTGCCCAAACTTGGTGTCACATCCGTGTATCTGCCATTCTTCAATGAAAGAAGAAGGGGGGGGTAGTTGGTACAAGTAATCCTTCTTGATGTCACCTGAATATCTGAAGCCTTGTATTGAATTTGTATAACTTGCACATGATATATGGACTATGAGCCTGGAACCTTGTCACCTCTTGGAGAGAAAGCAAGAGGAGAAGAGGCCATAAAAATTTCATCTCTGAAAGGAACTACCTGAGAAACTTCTAAGATACCTTCCCAGAAAAGTGGGGAGGGGGGATTAACAGATTGTTTCTTTGGTTGACTAAACCCACATGGGAATAAGGGGAGGGGCGGAGCTGCAGCGGATCCCGCTCTTCGGGTTTTCCTCGGGGAGATCCGGCTCTGGCGTCGCCTGCAGGGAGCGGATCCCTCCCTTCCCTCCGGGCGGGGGGCAAGGGGGCTCCCTCCCCGGGCTGGATCTGCTCCATCCTCGCCCGGCCAAGGCTCCCCGGGGGGGGGCTCGGTGGGGGGGGGGGGAAAACGGGAAGGAGCTTCGGGTCGCTTGCTTTCAGAAGGTCTCCCTGTGGTCCGTCCGGCCACCAGGGCTCTGAGCATGCGTGTCCCGCAAGGGCTTTTGGAAAAGGAAAGAGTGTAAACTGTGCTTTAAAACAGGTACTGGGGTTGGTAACGTGTTATTACCACCCCCTGACCTCTTTGCAACGGGGCGGGAAGAAGTTTAAATTCGTTGAATTGAGCTCCTGTTGTCTTAACCCACAAAAGAGATCTTCCTTCTTTGTGCTCCGAAAGGCCAAAAAGAGCATCCTTTGTTTTCATGCTAATCTCTACTTTGCTTCTTTTTTTAAAAGATGGGTAGAATTTCTAAACTTTGCATTTTCCTTGTTTTGCCCAGGAAGAGAGAGGCTGTGATGGGGCAGCCCCTCCTGGGTGGAGGTTTTTCAAAGCCCAAAGGAAATTTTTTTTTAAAAAAATAGTGGTTTTTAAAACATAAAAACATCAAGCCATCTTCCATATGTGCCAGTTGGTTTACAAATAGTTTTGTGCTTTCATTTCGTTATATATATTCTCGTATTTTCAATCAAGTATTAAATACATTAATACATTAATCATTATTAATCAGTCATTTGACTATAACTTTTATTCATTCATGTTTTACAAAATAATCATATTTTACTTAATTTGTTATTATGACAGTTCATATTATCATCTCAAATCTATCCTAAAGTCATTTTGTAAATATAATAAGAAAAGAATACATCCTTATATGTTTATTATTTTCTAAGAATCTACATAGTTCATTACTATATTTTATTGTCTAACCATTGATAGAATAAATCCCAAATTTTATAAAATCGTTTATCCTCTTGTTCTCTGATTTCAAATGTCAATCTACTCATTTCAGCACATTCCAATATTTTCTTAATGATTTCCTCCTGTGATGGTATTTTCTCATTTTTCCAGTTTTTAGCAAATACAATCCTAACCGCAAGGCTGAACCAAGCCTGGGACTCAGGACAGCCTACAGAGGTGCCCGTGCATGGCCCCAAGGGAGTCTGACAACCAATCAGAATACAAGCTGATATTGCTTTAATATTGCACCATACAGTAGAATTCAATCTAGTTGCTGCACTGGGATAGAAGCTATCTTTCAGCCAGTTTGATTGTCCTGTACCATCTGCCGGATGGTAATAGTTCAAAAAAAAAAAAAGGGTGCCGAGGATGAGATGGATCTTTGAGAATATTTTGAACTTTCTCAAGGCAGCAGGAGCTATAAAGCTCTTCCAAAGAGGGGAGAGGACAACCCATGATCCTCTGGGTAATGACGTTAACCCTCTGGAGCGCTGTCCTATCTGCCACTGTGCAATTGGCAGACTATACACAGGTGCAGTAAGTTAAGATACTCCATGATGCAGTGTTAGAAGGTCACTTAGCTTTTGGTAATTCCTGTAGTTTGTCCTGGACTTATGACCAAAGTTGGTATCTTAGAGGTTGGGCAAATGGTCATTAAGTAAGATGTCACATGAGAGCTTGGCTCAATGACTGCAATGCTGTACTCCTGACTGTGTTTGTTAAGCAATTTCATGTGTACTTAAGCAGTCAAAAGTCCCAGGTAAGAAATGCAGGTGTCAACTCGCAAAACCTCCCTGAACTGCTCTCGAGTTGCCATGGGCAAAGAGGATGGGAGAGTGAACTTTGCAGCCGCATCCAAGACCTGGTATCTCAGTCAAAATAAAGCACATTCCGACCAATGGGCCAAGTTTGTCTCCACGGTAACCCACAGTGGCCGGAGGGGCTGACTTCTACAACCTGCAAAATCACCTCGTTGGGGAATGATGACATATCTTGTGGGGAGGGGGAAACAGGGTTAGACCCAATGTGCTAATTTAGTGAGGTCAGATTGGCTCCACCTGGTCCGTGCCAGCATGAAGCTCCTAATAAATAACTGGATTTCTTTTGAAGCTTGGCCTGAGGCTCATCATTTAATTAGGGCATCTGTTGGAACCCTGACAGCGGGGTTGTCTGAAGTGAGCTGGAGAGGCCTTGTGATTCCCAGGCACAGGCCGCTTTGGGACACGTTGCTTGGAAACGGTACAGAACATGCGGCTTTGAAAATGGCGCTAGCCTGCAAAGGCCTCTTCTCCAGGAATTAAGGCCGCATTTCTCAGTGGTAGCGGTGACCCTGGGGTGAAGCCCAGGCCTGGGGACAGCGGCAGATGGCTGAGAGTGTTGAAGGCCCCAGGCCTCCACTTAAGACCCAGCCCAGCATTGCTGTCAGTCAGAGCTGCTTTGCATGGCCGGGCTCAGGCTCCCAGGGGTGGTTGCAGCTGTGCACCCCACTTTAGTGGGTGGCTCCCCAATTTATGGATGCCCTGTTCCTGTCTTCTCCCCTCCCTAGATGCATGACGACCATTGCCTGCACCTCCCCCCACGTAAGGACCTCCAAGGTCACTTCACGGTTGCAACCAGGAGTGTTGGATGGCGGTTGTGGAGTGAAATGCTCCCGTGACCCCTCCCCTAACCACTGTGTCAGGGTTCCAACTAATGAACTCAAATGATTCAGCACTCTGAGACTTATGGCTTCCTCAAAGAATGGCTTTATTGAGTACATCATTTCAGCATGGATGAACTTAAAACCAGCTCTAGCTGTTTCCCGTGCTTTCAGCATAATTAGAGATTCCCCCCACCCCTAAACTCCTAGGCTCACAGGCCACATTGCCCCATTAGGTGCTCTGGCATCTCCTTGGCAACAAGTTCCAGTCTCCGGCCGGCATCCATTAGGAATGACCTTGGTTCCCTAGAGATAGCAGGTTGTTTTGACTCGATCGCATTCAGTTCTTCTTCCCCCTCCCCGAGCTGTGTGGCAACTACAGAAACAGAAGATATCTGAGGCAGGCTCAATCCGTTTCAGAGTTGACACACTGCTTCACTGAACGACCAAGGTTCCAGTCCCAACAATGGTCATATGTTGAGGACATCTCTCTTATAGTTATAGGGCCTCCATCACTTTGCCTCAGGTGTACTGAGCACCCTACGCTGGGCAGAGGGTCAGACTGGAAGACCCTCAAGGTCCCTGCCAAGGATAAGATGTTATGATTCTCTATGTGTCTGAAAGGGAAATACAATTCTTCCCTTCTTTTTCCTTTAACAACAGATAGAAGATTGTGACCAAAGATTTACCTCAAATACAACTATCAACAGTTATAGATAATTAACACACGGCAGCAACCGCCATAAAGCATGGAGCATGGGAAATTCTTGGATCCCCCATCATACAAAAGCAGGACTCCAAAAGACGACCAAAAATCCCATGAATGCTCAGAATGTGGGAAATCCTTTGCTCGCAGGTCCCTCCTTTTGACCCACAGGAAGGTCCATGTGGGAAGTGGATCCAGTGAAGGTTTGGCGGATGAGAAATCCAACTCTGGAAATGAAGCAAAAGGTCTCAGAAGCTCCACCAGACTAAAACCCCATAAATGTGAGGAATGTTACTTAAGCTTTGGTCAAAAGTCAGACCTTCGTACACATCAGAAAATCCACACTGGAGAGAGACCTTATCAATGTCTGCAATGTGGAAAATCCACTCTCAGAAACCACGAGAAGATTCACACAGGGGAGAAACCTTACAGGTGTTGGGAATGTGGGAAGAGCTTTTCTTACAACTCAAGTCTTTGGATCCATAAGAAGATTCATGTGGGAATACAATCTCACAAGTGCTTTGAGTGTGGAAAATGTTTCATCTTGAATTCATCTCTTTTGGAGTCATCAGAAAACACACAGAGGGGAGAAAAACGAAAAGTGCTTCAAATGCGGGAAGTGTTTTACCTTGAGATCAACCCTGGTGGTACATCAGAGACATCACACTGGAAAGAAACCCTATGAGTGTCCAGAATGTGAGAAACTATTTGTGGATTCTTCTGAACTTCTGAGACACCAGAATTGGTACAAAGGGGAACTGCCCCATAGATGTGGAGAGTGTGGGAAAAGTTTTGTTATGTTTTGTTACCATGTTCAGATTCATCAGAGGCTCCATACAGGAGAGAAGCCCTACAAATGCAAAGAATGTGGAAAATGTTTTGGACACGAGGCCTTTGCAGTCATCATAAAACCCACACAGGGGAGAAACCCCATCAATGCAACGACTGTGGAAGATTTTATAGTACCTCATCAGCCCTTAGAAGTCATGTGAAAATTCACACAGGGGAAAAAAACTACAAATGTTTGGACTGTGGGAGGACATTTGCTCATTCAGGTTCCTTTAGAAGTCACAGCCGAATCCATACAGGAGAGAAACCTCACAAATGCTCAGAGTGTGATCGGTGTTTTTCTTGGAAAGATTATCTTGTGATACATCAGCGAATCCACACTGGAGAAAAAGTGTATAAATGCCTGGAGTGTGGGAAATGTTTTCCTAGTAAATCAAAGCTAAAAGGGCACCAGAAAGTCCACAGCAGAGATAAATCTGTTCAGCTGTGAACAATGTTGGGAACCCTTTTTTTCCCAACAGTCACGAGAGGGTGTAAATTGTTGTGCGTGAGAATATGTTGCTTGCAAGGCCACATTAGTAACTTCCCAGAGTGATTACACAAAAAAATACGTGGGGAGTATATAAAATGTTTTGCAGAGTCCAAGAAGTCCTGGTCTTGGGACTACAAGTTTGTATGGATTTCTGGTCATAGGTTCCTTCAGTCGTAAGTCAAGGAACCAGGTATTTCTATTAACTTTTACTAGATTTTGTTGATCCATGAGGAGAACTGAAAAGTTAGAGAGGAGAAAATGGGGTGAAGAGTGGAATGAATGTGGTTGTTTATTTAGTGATAAAAGTTTTGATGTTGAATCTGCGCGCTGAGAAGGAAAAGTTTTTTTCCTATTATCTTTTTTTGGAGGGATTTTTTTCCCATTTTTTTTCATTGTTTTTTTCCATATATTGACACATAGATATTTGTATTCTGTGCATATAATCCTTAATAAAAGGTTTTTTTTAAAAAAAAAAAACTTCTCCGGTTCTGACTGAGCGGTGGAGGATGGAAGTATTGATATTCCTTCCGGTCGTTTGGTGCTGAGTCAGGGTGCAAAAGGCGGGGTTGGAGCCTTCCTGAAGCTGCTGAAAGGACCCTGTTGTAGACTGGAGGTAGGGGGGGACTTTCCACCCCTCCCCCTCTGTGGTGGGAGGGCTGCTCCTTTTGGCCAAGATGGCCGCTGCGGCCCCTCTTTCCACCCAGAAGGTGGACTTGGCTGCCCTCCAAAGAGCCTGGCATGTCTCTCTCCAGATGCAGACGGACGTCTCCTCCTGATGGGTTTGTCCTTTGTGACACAACACAAATCCTTTCTCCCCCCCACCCCCCCAGTCAATCAGAACAGAAGAAGCTTCTTAGATGAAAAGCGAAATGTTTTCAAGGGAAAAAATACCCAAAAAAGTCCAGTTTGCCTTTTGGGGAGAAAAAAATGCACCTTTGGGTTAGGACAATGAATGCACTCAGGGAAACATAGTGAGAGTGGTGATGAATAACACACAACCAGCACACAGATAGACTGAATAGTAAAATGTAAGTTTTACTTCCAGTAAACGGGTAAATAAAGTCCAACAAACAGTCCAAATCATACACGGTTAAAGCAGTTAGTATTCAAAACAATCAGTCCAGGGATACTCCAAAAACGAAGTTCTTTTCTTTACCAGTATCATAAAAGTTCAGTAAATGGAGTTTGCTGAACAGTTGCAAGACTCACAGCAGTTCAAGCAGAATGAAGACCAGGCAAAAGGCAAATGGGAAATGCAAAAAGAACAAACCAGGTTTCTGGCTCCATCTTATGGCCATTGGAGGAACCTCAGCCAATCACAATTGCAGCATTCTCTTAAAGATACAACAGTATTAAATGACTATCCTGGTTTATATATTGCCAACCCAACTGTTAGGTGACTATCATTCCTAACAGGAAGCCCCCAGCAGTAGCTGCTCCAGAGCCTTTTTTAGATGTTAGGCAAGGGGGTGGGGAAGAGTGCCGGGAAGTCCTGGGTCCCCGGAACCCCCTCTCTGCAGCCCCGTTTAAATTCACAAGTTCCCGTCCGAGCAGCAGCTCCTGGAGAGGTGAAACGTTCTTCCCCACAAGAGCCCACAGCGAAGGAGACGCCCCCCCAGACCCCACCCAGCAGGGGCTCCCCTTCAGCACCAGAGATGCTGAGCTAGGCCTGTGGGACCAACCTTCCCCTGCAGAAGTTGCTTCCCAGTGCAGCAGCCCCTAGACTCAAGTTGAGGAATGGGAGTTGAAGGTTCTCCCCTTGAGGGGGGGGGGCGGAGCCAGCTGGTCCTGGGTTCAAATCCTGATGCTGCCACCCTCACCTTTGAGCATGGGAGCCTCCAATGGCCCGGCCAAGGTCCTGCTTTGAGCGAGGGTCCTGCAGAGGCAGTTGGGAAGGTCTCCATGGGAGGGGGGGGGCTTGACTGCAGATGTCCTGAGGAAAAGGGGACCCCCCCACGATTCCCTGGTTATACCAAACTTCTCCTCACAAATGAAGTCCTCCTATCCACCTTTGGGGGTTCAGCTCTCTTCTCGGTCTCCTGCAGCCCCCCAAGCCCATCTGGAAGGGAGGGTCTCCAGCCCCCCTCCCTCACCAAAGGGATAGTTTTGGGGAGTCAGCTTAGAGGAGCCACCCCCACCCCCCAATATCCTCCCTCCACAGTCCCCACTTCCCATCCAGGTTCCGATTCAGCTATGGGGGATTATGGGGTGGGGGGTTCTGGGCCTCCTCCCCAAATTCAGAGTCTTCTCCCCAGAAGGGAATCGAAGCTCACCTCTTCCTCCTCCTTAACAAAAAAAAAAAAGGAGATTCAGAAGAAAAAGTGAAGTTGCAAAAACACTTTTGCCCCCCCCAAAAAGCACCTTTTTTTTTTCTTCTAGTTTGGGTGGCATTTGTGGCTTCCAGGTCAGAAAATGCCTCCGTTTCCCTCCCGCTTTCCGTCTCCTTCCTCTTCCCGTGCAAGAAACTTCGGGGCTCGGGGTCCTCATTCGGGGTCGCCAAGGTCCCACTCCCACCCAGCCCCCACATTGGCTGCCCTTCTGCGACCCCCGACCCACCTCGGCCACAACTCGGGGAATGAGGGAGGGGGCTCCCTCCTACTCCTCTTCCTCCTCCTGGGAGATCAGAGGGGAGGGGCGGAGGGGAAAGCAGAGGGGGCGAGAAAGGGGTGGGGCTGCAAGGCGGGGGCGGGGCCCGAGAGGAGAGCAGAAGCCCCGCCCACGCCTAGACCCTCCCACCGGCTGGATCTCCGCGAGTCCCTCTTCTCCCGGGGGAGGATCGGCGCTGGATCCTTCGGGAAAGGCTTCTGGATCCCGCTCGGGGTAGGTGGGGCTGCTCTCTCTCCGGCCTCCAGGCGGCCCCTCCTGCCACGAGATCTCCCCCACCTTCCCCGGCCAGGAGGAGGGGAGCTGCGGATCCTTTTCTTCGGCTTCCCGGGTTTTCCTCGGGGAGATCCGGCTCTGGCGTTGCCTGCAGGGACCGGCTCGCTTTCCTTCCCTCCGGGGGACAAAGGGGGCTCCGTCCCAGGGTTGGATCTTCCCCCTTCCTCGCCCAGCCAAGGCTCCTCGGGTGGATTCAGGAAGAAACTTTTTGGTAAGTTCCTTCAGAAGGTCTCTCTGTGGTCCGTGAGACCACGAGGCCCGAGAATGCGTATCCCGCAAGTGTATTTGGGAAGAAGAAGAAAAAAAAGAGTATAAATTGTGCTTTAAACTAAGCATTTACTCAGATTTGTAGTGTGTCGTTAATACACTGTGATTTCTTTGCAACGGGGCGGGAAGGGTTCTGGGAAAAGGAAAGAAGTTTGAATTAGTTGAATTGAGCTCATGCCGTCTTAACCCACAAAAGAGACCCCCCTTTCTTTGTGCTGGGTCTGAAAGGCCAGAAATAAAATCCTTTGTTTTTATGCTAATCTTTACTTTGCTTCTGCTTTAAAGAGATAGGTAGAATTTCTAAACTTTCTATTTTCCTTGTTTTGCCCGGGGAAGAGGCTGTGGTGTGGCAGCCTCTCCTTGGTGGATCTAATCCCCCCCCCCCTTTTACTTTATTTTATAAAATATTTAAAAACTGTCAGAAGGAAGCTGGGCTCGAGAAGTCATGATGGGATGGAGATCATATGTGCAAAAGTGAGAAGAAGCAGGAAAAAGGGATAAGAATCAGAAATGGGTTGTTTAACATGAGCCTGAACTCTCTTGCCTTCTCTTCTGCTTCTGCGATGCCTTAGTTTTGTTTCATTTTCTTTATTGCCGTTGCACCTGGTACAATGGGATTAAATGCCATCTTCAGTGTACTTTGTAACTATAAAAATACCACACAAACATACATCCTTTTCATTCCATGCAATTGAATTGAAAACCCCTGATATTGCATTAATACAGTAGAATTCAATCTAGTGGCTGCACTGGGATAGAAGCTATTTTTCAGCCAATTTGATTGTCCTGTACCATCTGCCGGATGTTAATAGTTCAAAAAAAAAAAAAAAAAGGTGCCGAGGATGAGATGGATCTTTGAGAATGTTTTGAACTTTCTCAAGGCAGGGGGAGCTATAAAGCTCTTCCAAAGAGGGGAGAGGACAACCCATGATCCTCTGGGTAATGACGTTAACCCTCTGGAGCGCTGTCCTATCTGCCACTGTGCAATTGGCAGACCATACACAGGTGCAGTAAGTTAAGATACTCCCTATGGTGCAGTGTTAGAAGGTCACTTAGCTTTTGGTAATTCCTGTAGTTTGTCCTGGACTCATGACCAAAATCGGTTTCTTGGTTGTTGAGCAAAGTGGTCATTAAGGAAGATGTCACGTGAGAGCTTGGCTCAATGACTGCAATGCTGTATTCCTGACTGTGGTTGTTAAGCGATTTCACGTGTTGTTAAGCAGACAAAAGCCCCAGGTAAGGAATGTGGGGCTGTCTGAAGTGAGCAGGAGAGACCTTGTGATTCCCAGGCACAGGCCACATTCGACCTAAGGGGGCCTGGAGGAGCTTAGACATGCTTTGGGACACGTTGCTTGGAAATGGTACGGACCATACGGCTTTGAAAATGGCGCTAGCCTGCAAAGGCCTCCGCTCTAGGAATTAAGGCCGCATTTCTTAGTGGTAGCGGTGACACTGGGGTGAAGCCGAGGCCTGGGGACAATGGCAGATGGCTGAGAGTGCTGAAGGCCCCAGGCCTCCACTTAAGGCCCAGCCCAGCATGGCTGTCAGTCAGAGCTGCTTTGCATGGCTGGGCTCAGGCTCCCAGGGGTGGCTGCAGCTGTGCACCCCACTTTAATGGGTGGCTCCCCAATTTATGGATGGCCTGTGCCTGTCTTCTCCCCTCCCTAGATGCCCCACGACCATTGTCTGCTCCTCCCGACACGTAAAGACCTCCAAGATCACGATTGCAACCATGAGTGTCGGATGGCGGTTGTGGAGTGAAATGCTCCCATGACCCCTCCCCTAACCACTGTGTCAAGGTTCCACCTAATGAACCCAAACGATTCAGCACTCTGAGACTTATGGCTTCCTCAAAGCACGGCTTTATTGAGTACATCATTTCGGCACGGATGAACTTAAAACCAGCTCTAGCTGTTTCCCGTGCTTTCAGCATAATTAAACGTTAGAGATTCCCCCCTTCCCTAGAGTCACAGGTCACATTGCCCCATTAGGTGCTCTGGCAACTACAGAAATGGAAGATATCTGAGGCAGGCTCGATCCGTTTCAGACTTGACACACTGCTTCACTGAACGACCAAGGTTCCAGTCCCAACCATGGTCATACATTGAGAACATCTCATAGATATGGGCCTCCATCACTTTGCCTCAGGTGTACTGAGCACTCTACCCTGGGCAGAGGGTCAGACTGGAAAACCCTCAAAGTCCCTGCCAAGGATAACATTTTACGATTCTCTATGTGTCTGAAAGGGAAATATAATTCTTCCCTTCTTTTTCCTTTAACAGCAGATGGAAGATTGTGACCAAAGATTTCCCTGGAAGACAACTATTAACAGATAATAGAAAATTAACACACGGCAGCAGCAGCCGCCATAAAGCATGGAGCATGGGAAATTTTTGGATCCCCCATCAGATAAAAGCAGCACTCCAAAAAATCACCAAAAATCCCATGAATGCACAGAATGTGGGAAATCCTTTGCTCACAGGTCCCTCCTTTTGACCCATAGGAAAGTCCATGTGGGAAGTGGACTCAGTGAAGGTTTGGAGGGTGAGAAATCCAACTCTGGAAATGAAGCAAAAGGTCTCAGAAGCTCCACCAGACTAAAACCCCATAAATGTGAGGAATGTGACTTACGCTTTGATCAAAAGTCAGACCTTCGTACACATCAGAAGATCCACACTGGAGAGAAACGACATCAATGTCTGGAATGCGGGAAATTTTTCCGTAGAAAAGGCACTCTAAGAATCCATGAGAGAATTCATACTGGGGAGAAACCTTACAAGTGTTGGGAATGTGGGAAGAGGTTTCCTCAGAATGCACAGCTTTGGTCCCATGGGAAGACGCATGCAGGAATCAAATCTTACAAATGCTTTGACTGTGGAAAATGTTTCACCCAGAGTTCAGGTCTTCGTAATCATAATAAAACACACACAGGGGAAAAAAATGAAAAGTGCCTCGAATGTGGGAAATGTTTTTCCAAAAAATCAATGCTGCTGCGACATCAGAAACGCCACACTGGAGAGAGACCCTATGAATGTCCAGAATGTGAGAAACGATTTGTGGATTCTTCTGAACTTCAGAGACACCAGAAATGGCACAAAGGGGAGCTGCCCCATAGATGCGGGGAGTGTGGGAAAAGTTTCATTACGCCAGCCCATGTTCAGATTCATCAGAGAATCCACACAGGAGAGAAACCCTACAAATGTGAGGAGTGTGGGAAATGCTTTTCCCAAAAGCAACACCTCGGACGCCATCAGAGGTTCCACACAGGAGAGAAGCCATACAAATGCGAGGAATGTGGAAAATGCTTTGTAGATAAGAGAGGCCTTTCCAGTCATCATAAAACCCACACAGGGGAGAAACCGCATCAATGCAACGACTGTGGAAGATTTTATACCACCTCATCGGCCCTTAAATCTCATGTGAAAATTCACACAGGGGAAAAAGATTACAAATGTTTGGACTGTGGGAGAGCATTTGCTCATTCTTCTTCCCTTCTAAGTCACAGCCGAATCCATACAGGAGAGAAACCTCACAAATGCGCAGTGTGTGATAAATGTTTTGCTCGGAGAGATTCTCTTGTGATGCATCAGCGAATCCACACTGGAGAGAAACCATATAAATGCCAGGAGTGTGGGAAATGTTTTGCCCATAATTCATCACTTCACTGGCATGCGCGAAATCACACAGGAGAGTAGCCTTACAGAGTGTGAGAAACCTTTTCATAGTAAATGAAAGCTAGAAAAGCACCAGAAAGTCCATAGCAGAGATAAATCTCTTCACTTGTGAACAGTGTTGGGAAACTTTTTTTTCAACATTCACATCTTCACATTTAACAGGAACTTCGCACAGTGATAGAAGGGAAATCGTACAATTGTTTGGTTTGGGGAAAATGTTTTTCCTACTGAAGGAACCTCAAATAACATCAGAAGTACACAATGAGGCAAAAGGATGTAAATGTTGGAATTGTGAGAATATCTTACTTGCATAGTCGCATTAGTAACTTATCAGAGTGGTTACACCAGAGAGTTATAAGTATGTGGGGAGTAGATATAATGTTTTGCAGAGCACAGGAAGTCCTGGACTTGGGACCCCAACTTGGAATGGATTTCTGGTCATAGGTTCCTTCAGTCGTAAGTCAAGGAATCAGGTATTTCTCTTAACCTTTACTAGATGATATTGATCCATGAGGAGAACTGAAAAGTTAGAGAGAGAAAATGGGGTGAAGGATGAATGTGGTAAAGTTTTGATGTTGAATCTACTGACTGAGGATGAGAAGGAAAAGTGTCTTTTTCCTATTACCTTTTTTGGAGGGATTTTTTTTCCTTTTTTTTTTTTCCATATATTCACATTATTTGTACTAATTTTCTTTCTGTGCATATAATCCTTAATAAAAGCATTGTTCAAAATAACCAAGGGGGCCTTTTTTAGGAGATGGGCTGGGCGGGTCAAAGCGGAAAAGATGGCGGTTAGATTATGCCATGCTGGGCAGCCAAAGTGGGCTGAGTAAGTGGCTCTTGGGCCTCCCTTGGATGAGGAAATGGGCTGCGGGGAGGAAAAGGAGGAGGAAGCTCGGGAATCCATGCCCCATGGTTCCCAGCAGTTATTAGAGGAGGAAGCCATGCTTCTCAGAGGCGGGGCAGGAACCCTGTTTCAAGAGGCTACCGGAAGATGCCACCTAGAGGAGAAATGGGGAATTATCGGTCCCAGGAAGATCCACCCTTGATGGGGGGAGGAAAATGAGGGGAAGGGGCGGGGCTTCCTGATGGACCTCCTCCATCTTCCCAGGGTGGAAACGGGCAGGCAGACGCTCAACTGCCCAGCTGTCTGCCTGGCGATCTGGAGAGAACCTTGGATCCCATGGCCCCCCCAGACCCCACACAGGAGGGGCTCCCCTCCAGCACCATGGACGCAGTGCTAGGCCTGTGGGACCGACCCTCCCTCCAGAAGTTGCTTCCTGGTGCAGCAGCCCCGGGACCGCAGTTGAGGAATAGGAGGCGAAGGTTGCTGCTTAACTCATTCTTTGCCTTGGTGCAATAAACGTTTTTCTGGAAAAAACTACTCTTGGGATACATCAGAGAATCCACAGTGGAGGAAAACCACAGAAATGTTCAGAGTGTGAGGAATGTTTCAACCCCCCCCTTGGGGGGGTCTCTGCCATCTTCCCTTCTCAGCTCAGGTGAGAGAGGCTGAGTTTGGGTCAGTTCCCCCCTTTCAGCCAAGGGCTCATCTGGCACAGCTGGAGGGTCCCTGCATGCTGTCCTCAACCTGTGACCGTTTCGGAGCTAAAATGGACCCCACCCCCAGAAGGTATTCACCACCCGGATCCTTCATGCTCCGAGACTCAAAATTTAAGGTTGAAAGTCGAGGACCAGCTGTTTCTATGGATTGATTCTCAAATACAGAAAGCAGCCACCTCACAAGTCCCCTTATTGGCCCTGTTGGGGAAACCTCTATGCCATAAGTCGAGGACTACCTGGAATAAACCACTGATCAACCTTGGGGGCCTTTGCAAAAGGGGATCAGTGCAATCAAAGGCAATGCATTGGATGGTGTCCCCCCACCGTCTTGCGAAACGCAACTCCGAAAAGGGACTCACAACTCTCAAGCCAAAAGGAAGCAAAGCGAAAACAAAATCAGGCACCTGAGACAAACCCGCCAACACCCCCAAACTCTCATCCTCCTCCGTCCCAGCCTTTCCCTGTCCTGCAGTTTCCCAGAAGGGGGGGGGAGCTTGCAGGGACCCCCAGGAGAGGGTCTTCCCCAGGGAGGAAAGCCCCACTTCCTGGGTCCCCCGCTAGGGGGCAGATATTGTCCCCCGTCCCAATCTGGGTGAACGACCAGTTTCCTAACGGTCGGCTTGTCTCGCTCCTTCGGCGGCTTCCGGCCAAAGGGAGCCTGGGCCCCGCCGGCCACGCCCACCGCCCTTCGGAGGCTCCGAGGCGCTTTCGGAGCACGTGGTCCCGGCTGGGGGGGGGGGAGGAGAGGAGGCGGGGCTGCAAGGCGAAGGCGGGGCCGGAGCCCGGGAGAACAACGCCCCAAGCCCCGCCCCGCCTCTCCCCTCCCCCCTGGATCTCCGCTTCCCTCCGCGGTTCCCGCTTCTGCCTCGGAGGCGGCGGCGCCGGATCCCGCTCGGGGCAGGTGGGGCTGCTCTCCCTCCGGCCTCCCTCCTCCTCCTCCTCCCGGGAGATCTTCCCCCGGCCGCCCGGAGGAAGGGAGCTGCAAGGGATCCCGCGCTTGGCCTGGCCGGGGTTTCCTCGGGCAGATCCGGCTCCGGCGTCGCCCTCCCGGAGCGGATCCCTCCCTTCCCTCGGGGGGGGGGGCGCCAAGGGCTGGATCTGCCCCCCCCCTCGCCCGGTCAAGGCTCCCGGGGGGGGCTCCCGGGGGCTCCGGGAAGGAGCTTCGGGTCAGTGGCTTCCGAAGGTCTCTCTGGGGTCCGTCAGAGGATCCAGATCCCGCACCTGCAGTTGGGAAAAAAATGGAGGGAACGGAGCTTTAAAACGTTTGGGGTGGTTTGTTATGTGCCCTGAACGGAGACCGTCCTCATTGCAATGGGGAGGGGAGAATTTGGGGGAAAGGAAAGCTTTGAATTGAATTGAATGGAGTTCATGTTGTCTTAAACCCACAAGAGATCCTTTTTCTTTGAACTCAATTTAAAAGGAGAAGAATGAAATCCTTTGTTCTGATCTTTACTCTGCTTCTGATCATAAACGCTTGGTAGAATCTGTAAAAAATCAACATTTTCCTTGTTTTACCCAGAAGGGGCTGGGATGTGGCCCTTCATGGTGGATGTTTTGCAAAGTGAAGGCTTTAAGGAGGTTTTGAGGCAAGACTGTGGTTTCCTCTGCTTCCTTGCTTTTCAGGGAGGGGCTGCCATGAACCGGGGGAGGCAGAATGCTTGGGGGGTGGAGATGAAAGTAAGGGTGGTATCTCCTCCAGATGCTGCTCCAAGGTCAGCCGGCATCCCACTTCATTCCAAACTGGGCTTGGACCTCTTGCCTGACCCTCTTTGTTGTGGGGTGAGGGAATGGGAGGAGATCGACCCTTTTCACACATGCTCTGCCCCATCTGGTCTCTCCTGTCTTCCTTTGAGGTTTCCTACTCACCACTATGCATGGGTCCCTGTTGGACTTCATCCTGCTAGTTTCTTCCATTTGGGCTGATCAGAATCTTGGTTAAATCTTGGTTTGGAAGATATGCATTTGTATATTTATGGATCCAGTCTGGGTCAGTCCCGGGGGCCAGAGGTTTTGTCTTCCGAGCTTTCCGACTTGTGACAGAGTCCCGTCTTCAGGGAACTTCTCTCTAGTAGAGGGTGTGCTGTTCTTCACGTGGTCCAAACACACAACCACACCACACTGACAACAGCACACACTCTGAATCTCTCTGAAGATGGGCTCCAGCACGAGTCCTAAAGCTCGGAAGACAAAACCTCGGATCCCGGTGACCGACTCAGATTGGATCCTGCAACTTCATCGTGGGACACGTATATTCTCCTTCGTTTCTTGTCTGTGTTTGACAAAACGGCAATGCAGTGAAACTTTTTGCCTTGATTTCTGTGTTTCCTATAGGCTGTCCTCTACTTACGACTACAACTGGGCTGCAAACTCCTTTCCTGAGGAAAGTGGTCATTACGTGAGGCATCACATGACCGCTTTGTTGAAGAACTCCAATTCTGCCCTTACTGTTGCGGTTGTTATTAGCAATAGTGATAGCACTTCGACTTAGATACATGGGGCTTTATAGCACTCTCTGAGTAGATTAGAAATGTCAGCATCTTCCCTTTAACCATTTTGTGATGTTCTGTGTTTCTCGGAAGGAAATAATGTCCTCTTTTTTTTTTTGTTCCATCAGCAGGAAAACAACTATGACCGAAGATTTACCTTTAAGACGACTAACAAGAGATAGTAGAAGTTCAGCCCAAGTCAGCAGCCAAGGGAAAGCATGAAGGGTGGGAAACGCTTGGATCCCCCGTCAGACGAAAGCAGCACTCCAAGAACGCTCAAAAGAACCCATGAATGCTCAGAGTGTGGGAAATCCTTTACTCGCAGGTCCCTCCTTTTGACCCACAGGAAGGTCCATGTGGGAAGTGGACCCAGTGAAGGTTTGGAGGGTGAGAAATCTTTCTCTGGGAAAAGCTCCAAAGATCTTAGAAGCCTCCCAACACTAAAACCCTATAAATGTGAGGAATGTGACTCATGCTTTAGTAAAAAGTCACACCTTCGTACACATCAGAAAATCCACACTGGAGAGAAACCTTATGAATGTCTGGAATGTGGGACATTTTTCCGTCAAAAAGCCACTCTCAGAAACCACGAGAGGATTCACACAGGGGAGAAACCTTACAAGTGTTGGGAATGTGGGAAGAGTTTTGCCCAGAACGCAAATCTTTGGTCCCATGTGAAGACTCATGCAAGAATAAAATCTTACAAATGCTTTGAGTGTGGAAAATGTTTCACCCAGAGTTCAACTCTTCGGAGTCATGAGAAGACACATGCAGGAATAAAACCTTACAAGTGCTTTGAGTGTGGAAAATGTTTTACCCAGAGTTCAGGTCTTCGGAGTCATCAGAAAACGCACAGAGGGGAAAAAAATAAAAAGTGCTTCGAATGCGGGAAGTGTTTTACCTTGAGATCAACCCTGGTGGTACATCAGAGACGTCACACTGGAGAGAGACCCTATGAGTGCCCAGAATGTGATAAACGATTTGTAAATTCTTCTGAACTTCGGAATCACCAGAATTGGCACAAAGGAGAGCTGCCCCATAGCTGTGGGGAGTGTGGGAAAAGTTTTCTTACGCCAGCCCATGTTCAGATTCATCAGAGAATCCACACGGGGGAGAAGCCCTACAAATGTGGGGAATGTGGGAAATGCTTTTCCCAAAAACAACATCTTGGAAGCCATCAAAGGTCCCACACAGGAGAGAAGCCATACAATTGTCTAGAGTGTGGAAAATGTTTTGTAAGCAGGAGAAACCTTCGGAGCCATCATAAAACCCACACAGGGGAGAAGCCACATCAATGCAATGACTGTGGAAGATTTTATAGTACCTCATCAGCCCTTAGAAGTCATGTGAAAATTCACACAGGGGAAAAAAACTACAAATGTTTGGACTGTGGGAGAACATTTGCTCATTCAGGTTCCTTTAGAAGTCACAGCCGAATCCATACAGGAGAGAAACCTCACAAATGCTCAGAATGTGACAAATGTTTTACTCGGAAAGATTATCTTGTGAGTCATCAGCGAATGCACACTGGAGAGAAACCATATAAATGTCTGGAGTGTGGGAGATGTTATGTCCATCCTTCAACCCTTCGTATGCACACGCGAAGTCACGCAGGAGAATAGCCTTAGAAGTGCACAGAGTGTGAGAAACCTTTTCATAGTAAATGAAAGCTAGAAAAGCACCAGAAAGTACTTAGCAGAGATAAATCTATTCACTTGTGAACAATGTTGGGAAACCTTTTTTTTTCCCCAACATTCACATCTTAACATTTGACAGGAAACTTCGCACAGTGACAGGAGGAAATCCTGCAATTGTTTGGTTTGAGTAAAATATTTTTCCTACTGAAGGAACCTCAAATAACATCAGGGAGTACCCAACGAGGCAACAAGGTGTAAAATCTTGGGAGTGTGAGAATATTTTGCTAGTAATTTACCAGAGTGATTCCAGAAAAGAGTTATAAGTATTTGGGGAGTAGATAAAATGTTTTGCAGAGCACAGGAAGTCCTTGACTTATGACCACAACTTGGAATGGATTTCTGGTCATAGGTTCCTTCAGTCGTAAGTCAAGGAACCAGGTATTTCTCTTATTTTTTTCTAGATTTTGTTGATCCATGAGGAGAACTGAAAAAATAGGAGAAAATTTAGAGAGAAGAAAATGGGGTGAAGGGTGTGAGAAACCCTTTCATTGCAAATCAAAGTTAAAAATGCATCAGAAAGTCCATAGCAGAGATAAACCTCTTCAGTTGTGAACAACATTTGAAACTTTTTTTTTTTAAGGCCGCATCTTATAATTCACCCGGAACTTTGCACAGTGACAGAAGGGAAATTCTGCAAATGTTTGGCCTGGGGAAAATGTTCTTGTTAGGGGAGCAACCTCTAAGTCTTAGAGATGAGGGGAAAGTCTGTAAATGTTGGGAGGGTGAGGATGTTTTGCTCACCAAGCAGCATAAGTGACTTAGCAGAGTCCTTACACAAAAGTGCTTTAAGTATCTAGGGAGTGTATATATAATGTTTTGCAGTGTACAGGTCATTCTTGACTTTATGACCAGAACCGGGAATGCATTTCCGGTGATAAGTTTTTCCATTCGTAAGTCAAGGCACCCAGGTTTTTTTTTGTAAATAATGAAGATGCATCTGATGGTTTATTTAGGGATAAAATGTTGGTATTGAATGTGCTGCCTGAACATGAAGAGGGAAAGTTTATTTTTCTTCTTATCCTTTTTGGAGGGATTTTTTTTTCTTTTTCTTACATTGTCTTTTTCATACGTATACACACACGTAGATACATATACTATATTTACAGAGATATTGCATGGACTTGTATTAATGTTTTCTTTCCTTGATCTGTGAATATAACCCTTAATAAAATTATTGTTTGAAATAACTCAAAAGGCCTTTTTTTTTTCAGAGCACGAACTGGGAGTCCAAAAAGTCAAGATGGCAGGAAAAGTATCCTTCAAGTGTCCACAAAAAGCTGCCTTTTATATTATTTTGTCTCCACCCTCCCTCGCTGGACACTTCTGTCTTTGGGATTGAATTCGAAGGTGCAGATTTTGGATGATGGTTAGGAAAAATGTCCTGGGGGTTTGGATGGACCCCCTGCCCTTAAGGGCAAATCATTGGTAGCTATTTATATGTACCGGACACACTCGTGATTAAATGAACCGCATCTTACTTAGGACGTGCATCATAGGTCACAAGAAGTGTGACATAATCAGTTTAGTATGAATTGCAAATTAATACCGGGTTGCGTTTCATGCGAGCCAAAATTCAGCTAATTTGTGTGTAGTTTAAGGTGGCTATTATACTATACCAGTGGCTATTTGAGACCAAATAGGCATTCCTTAAATAAAAACTCCCAAGAGTTAAAATATTTACCATCCAGTGAAAAGAGAATACCAAGAAAGTCTTTTAGCAGCTACCAAAGTAGGCAGCTACAGATTGCTCTGAAGCGCACCTTAGAGTTTTGTTCCAACTGTGTAAGAGATGAAACAGGCAAGATGTCCGCCAGACAAGCTGGCTTTCTTAAGAGACGGTCAAAGCCGTTTCCCACCATCCTCCCTGAGGGTTAGGTACGGAGGTTGGGGATGAAGGCTGTGGAAAGCCAAGGCTTAATCTCTTCTTTGACCAACAGGCACAGTCCCGTCCCAGAACGGATGAGGTTCCCTCTCAACTGATGGTGGGATGGTGGATTCCATGTCCTGACACAACAGGAGCTTTTTGGCCAGAACTGGTATGGGGACCTGGGTGTCCTCTCAGGTATGGTATTGCTTCCTTGCAGACGTTTCATCACCCAACTAGATCACAGCATCCATGCTAGGTGACATCATTAACATCGATGCTTTTACCTAGCTGGGGAGTGAAACATGAGACTTTGAACTAGCCAATGTTTAGTGTGAATTGTAAATGGATACCAGGTTGCACTTCATGTCACCCAAAATTCAGTTCATGCCAGGTTTTTTATATGTGCAATTAAGGCTACTGTGTAAGGCTACGGTTGTGGTTTTAACCATACATTTAATTTTTAAAGTATATGTTCTTCGTTACTGTGATAGTTCATCATTATTCATATGCCATGTTATATTAAATATTTTTCTTGCCTATTCGTATCATTCGGGAACCCATTACTCTTATTTTCCATCTCTTCAAATAATCTAAATTGAATTCAAGGTTTTTGTGGGATTTATTAATCACACGAATAGAAACCTACCTTAAATCCTCATTTGCCCTTAACCATGGTTAATTCTCTCCTCCTCTTTCCTCCATCAAATGGCATCTCCTCCCCAGCCCAAAGAAGCACAATGTTCTCCTAGCAGTTTTACTTGGGAAGTGGTCTTTTGCCTCTTGAGCCCATGGAAATGTCCTTTGTCACCTAGTTGGTGGTGGGCTCAGAAGCTGGGATCTGTCCAGGTCCTATTGGCTACTTCAGGGGGGCTTCTGGCATCTTCCCTCCCCCTGTGAGCCCCTTGTTCTGGACATCTGGTTCCCCAGAGGCGCCTGGTACACAGATTCTCCTCAAATCTGAGGGAGGTTCTTCCTCTCCATGGATTTAAGGCTCCTTGGGAAGAAGGTCCAGTCCTGGGATACACGGAAGGTCAACTGGAAACAGGGAAAAGGGACCGTTCTGCCATTTCATGCTGTCAATTCCTCCACCCCACCCACCCTGTGAACATTCAGCTCCTCCTGCCAACAAAAGGGGCTTCATTGTTTGTGGCCCCTCCCGTGGGGGTCTCTGCCGTCTTCCCTTCCCAGCTCAGGTGAGAGGCTGAATTTGGATCAGTTCCCCTCTTTCAGCCAAGAGCTCATCCGGTACAGCTGGAGGGCAGAGGCAGCCCTGGAGGGTCCCTGCAGGCCGTCCTCAACCTGTGACCATTTTGGAGTTATGACAGACACATCCCCAAATGAGACCTCTGACCCAGATCCATGATGGGGAGGCTCCATGAAGTCAAGGACCACCTGTCCTTCTTTATTATCCCATTTTGAAACCTCAAATCCCACCCATAGACTGATTTGTTTGTTGGGGAAACATTTCTCCCTCCCGCTGATTCTTCCCCCCCTCCCCAAAAGTTTTATTGGTTTTTAAAGACAAACAAAAACAAACAAAACATAAAAACATCCAACTTTCTTCCATAAATGTACAAGCAGTGTGTCGGTTGGTTTACAAGTTTTTTGTCCATCCATTTCATAGTCTCAATTACAGTTACATTACATAATAATTCATATTATCAATCAAAAATTGAATACCCTAGTATCATTATTAATCAATCATTTGACTATAATTTTGTTCATTCATACTTCGCGAGTTAACTATAATTTCCCTCCCACTGATTCTTGTGTCCACTCATTGTGTGAAACACAACTTGGCAGGAGGTCTCACAATAAAAATGCAACCTGTTAGGAATAACAAGGTTACCTAACGTAGTTTGGGTAAAATAATACATATAAACTATGATAGTAAGTTTAAGTGTGTGTCACTTTGAACTGCAAAGCATGTAATTTTGAGTGCGGTGTGAAACCGCCATAAGAGGGAGCAAGAGAACCTGTTGGATTCCTGACGATTGCTGGTTTGATGGATTGATGGTTTGTTAACTGCATGTTTTCCCTACTGCTGAACGTTGAAGGAAGAAAAGGAGGTTTGACTTCTTCATATCTCTACTGCGAGGAGATATATTACTGGACTGATATTTGTAAGTTTACTGACCTCTCTTTTTCGACACTGGAATTTGCAACTGAATAATCCCCGAGCGGACTGAATTAGTGAATGATATATGGACTGTTTTTGACTATGCTTACTGGAATAAACTATTTAACTAGCACAGTGTATCTGTTTTACTGAGTGTAAGCTACAAAAACGTTTATCTCACATATTTTGCCTGCCTGCTGTGCAGATTCTGCTAGGGTGTATCCCTAACACAACCAAGAGAACCAAAAGAACCGGGCTCCCCCTTGTTACACACAGACACACCATAATCTCCAATCCTCCAGTCCCAGCCTTACCCTGTCCCAGATATTGGGGGTGCGCGGGAACAGCCCTCTATAGCCTTCCAGAAGTGGGGCTGCAAAGGGGTCTTCCATGGGGCAGGGGCTGCGACAGAAAAGTCACATTTCCCAGGTCCTACTAGATGGCAAATCCTAACGGGTCAGGATCTAGGTTAATTACCAGTTTTACAAGGGTTTGCATCTCCTTCTTCAGCTACCTCTTGCAAAAGGGAGCCAGGACCCTGCCAGCCCACACTTGACCTGGAGCAAGTTCTGGACTTGAACGTTGTAGAGTTGTAATTGCAGGAATGTTCTTATCTTGGATGGCAAATGTCAGATTAAGAATGTTTACAAGCAATTACAACTCAGGCAAACAAAGTCACTAATGTAAAGGAGGATTAGAGGGAGAAAGTAAACATGTAGAGAATTATCTAGAGATAATTAATTGTATTAATTACTATGCTAAACAGTAACAAAAGTTAAGCAATAACCAAAGTTAACCAATGTTGGAGGATTACTATAAATGTGTGTAGATGCAAGACTAGACTCCAATAAAATTCATCATGATTCAGTTGATCATGATCAAGCAACTCGACTGCCTCGTCATCACAACAGAACGTGGATTTGGATCCTTCCCTTTCTCCTTCTCCTTCTTGAGCAGGGAATGGTTTTTCATCAAGATGCACAGCCCTCAAATAAAAAATGAAAAACGAAACCATTTCTATTTTGCACTGACTTGGCAATATTCCCAGCCTTGTTTCTCTGTTGTGCTGTGCTGCCTCTATGGGGGAAAAAAAAAAGGAGATCCCAAACTTGGGGTCTCTGGGGTTTAGGAAACCAAAGAATGGGAGAAGAGCCCCCATGCTCATAGACACCCCACACCCACTTTAATTTAAACTCTCAGGATGGAGGGCCACCATGTAATCTCTGCACCCGTTAGGCTATTAGGGGTCAGAGTAAGACCTGATGAGACCTGAAATAAAAAGTTCCTGTGAGGAAAAATAAGTATTTATTATCCAGTGAGGAAGGAACACCAAAAAAAAGGAAAGGTACCCCAAAAAAGTAAGTGAAGATTTTTGGCACTTTGAACGGAGTTCCAAATTAGAAAAACCTTAAAAAGGGCTTCTCTGTGCCTGGCCTCATACAAGCGCACACACACACAACACACACTCACAAACACAGACTGGAGCAGGAGGGGCAGCCCCGCACCCAGCCTGCAGGGAGGGACACTCTTCCCATGGGCAGAGGAACCTTCGACACCGACGCCCATCGGAGGAACAGAGGAGCTTTCGGAGAACGGGATCCTATGGACGGGGGAGATTGGGGGAAGGGAGGGGGAGAGCTGCGGTGGATAGGGGCGGGGCTGATAGGCGGGGCGGGGCCAGAGAGGAGAGCCGAAGCCCCGCCCCTCTCCTCTCCTTGGATCTCCGCTTGAGTCTCGCATCGCCCGGCGGCGGGGATCGGCGCTGGATCCCTCGGGAGAGGCTGCTGGGTCCCGCTCGGGACAGGGGGGGCTGCTCTCCCTCCGCCCTCCAGCCAGGAGATCTTCTCCCCTCCCCGCCAGGAGGAAGGGAGCTGCTGCGGATCCCGCTCTTGGGCTTCCCGGCTTTTCCTCGGGGAGATCCGGCTCTGGCGTCGCTGCAGGGAGCGGATCCCTCCCTTCCCTCCAGCGGGGGGCCAAGGGGGCTCCCTCCCCGGGCTGGATCTGCCCCCCTCCTCGCCTGGCCAAGGCTCCCCGGAGGGGTTCCGGATGGATCCTTTGGGTAAGTTGCTTTCTGTGTGATCCGTCAGAGCGTGAGAACTCCGAGAATTGCGTATCCCGCAAGTGCAGTTGGGGAAAATGGACTAAACGGAGCTTTAAAAGGTGGTTGTTGGTTGTTTTTTTTTTTGAGATCTGCAAGGTGGAATTAACACGGACTGGTTTCAATTGCAACGGGGAGGCTGTGATGGGGCAGCCCCTCCTGAAAGCTCAAACTCTGAGGGAGTTTTCCGGCCGGTCTTGTGAGCAGCTCCTGGAAGAAGCTGGTGGCCCGAAGGATGCCTTATGGGGCACATGATTTTCAAGTGCTTATTGTTGATTGATTGCTTATTGTACCTTATGATTCTCAACTCTTGACGAATGTATCTTTTTTTTAAATGTATACCGAGAGTATTTACACCAAGGCAAATTCCTTGTGTGTCCAATCACACTTGGCCAATAAAGTATTCTATTCTATTCTATTCTATTCTATTCTATTCTATTCTATTCTATTCTATTCTATTCTATTCTGTTTCTATTCTATTCTATTTTATTTCTATTCTATCCTATTCTATTCTATTCTATTCTTATGATTCTTGATGAATGTATCTTTTCTTTATGTATACTAAGAGCATTTGCACTAAGACAAATACCTTGTGTGTCCAATCACACTTGGCCAATAAAGAATTCTGTTCTGTTCTATTCTATTCTATTCTATTCTATTCTATTCTATTCTATTCTATTTCTTTCTATTCTATTTCTATTTCTATTCTAATCTATTCTGTTTCTAATTCTATTCTATTCTATTCTATTCCTATTCTATTTCTATTCTAATCTATTCTATTCTATTTCTATTCTATTTCTATTCTCATGATCCTTGATGAATGTATCTTTTCTTTTATGCACACTGAGAGCATTTGCACCGAAGACAAATTCCTTGTGGCCAATAAAGAATTCTATTCTATTCTATTTCTATTCTATTTCTATTCTATTCTATTCTATTCTATTCTATTCTATTCTATTCTATTCTATTCTATTATTTCTATTCTGTTCTATTCTATGATTTTCAAGTGCCTGTCCAGAGCAGCATTGGGTTTGTGATGTGCCCCTGGCTACTTTTCCTTCTCAACCAGTGGCAAACTTGCCTGACCAATAACCAGCCAAGACACAGTAAAGACTTTCTGTCTGGTTTATTGCAAATAAACGGGGAGCTTTCAAAGTTTGGTTCTCTCCAAAGTTCACCATCTCAAATCAACATCTTCCTAAATTCTCTACACCCTCCGCCCATCCCTCCTTGTCTCCCATTGGCTGAGATACTGCGAGGTTACGTTCTCAAAAGCCATCTTCTACATATTTCTTGCTTCCCCCCCCAAACATGCTAAATCATACATCACATGTGAATTTAAATGAGGAGACAATATATTTAAGGTGGGTCAATATTCAAGTTTCTCGACCATGCTCTTTGGGCTTGTTTTCCAGTTCCTGATTATTTTATGGATTCTTCGAACAATAGGTTCTTTCCTGTTCTTCTGTTTTAGTTTTCTCTTTCCTGTTTTTCAGTTCATTTTGTTTTACCTTTAAGCTGGCTATTTCCTTTTGCAGCTGTTTCCTCTTACAATTTTAAATGTTGAAGACCTTTCACTTACTTCCACTTCCTGTTATCTTGTACCCTCAAACAAATAATCCTATTTTTTTTCCTCCCTCTTCCAGGACATTTATAGATTAAGCTCAGCATTGCTGTCGGCATCTGAGCCTTTTTCATTTCTCTTTTCAGGAGACCAGTGAAGACATGGCTGTGAACTCCAGAGAGCTTTGAGAAAGGGGCGTTCTTGGATTGGAGCCTATGAAATTTTGGCCGGGATTCCGTTCCAGAAAATTTGGACATTTTGTCCCAGTTGGAAAAGCAGCTTCCTGCCCAAAGAGCCAGTCAGTGAAGGAGAAACCAAACCAGTCAGCAGTGAGGGCCTTGACTCAGAGGGGTGACAAGTGACCCAGAGGCTTCTTAGCTGTAACTTTAAAGGTGAGTCAATGAAATGTGGTTTGGAAAATAAGCTTTTAAAAAATCTTTATGTGGCAATGCAATAAAATTGGGTTTTTTCTGCCAAGGTGCAGAGCGAAGGCATAATTTGTTTAATCTATATTAGTTATAAAAAGCGGTTTCCTACAACTAATATGGATTAAATGCTTGAGTTGGAGGTGGAGTTCTGGGTGGAAGGGCACAAAGTGGGGAAATCGCATCGGCTGGGTGGAGGCACCCCTGAAGCCGAAAGAGGCTGCCTGAGGCACCCCTGAAGCCCCTGCCCAGCCTTCATCTGGTCCCTTCATGGGGAAATGTTCTCTCAGCCCAAAGTGGGTCTTGTTTCAGGGATACATTTTTAGCTGTGATGTGTGCGGATTGTTCCTGTTTAGACCTTGTCCCATAATGCACTGGGGGGCTCACAGTTTAGTAACCTGAAGGGCTTAGGCCTTCTCCTAACGCTTAAACTTTAATTGAAATTCTCTGGATCATTTTGGGGGGCTTTTCCATCCGAAGCTATTCAGTGAGCCCCCCTCCCCCCTTTCAGAAACCGCAGGATCAAATTTACCCCAGGATTAAGCCATGTCGCAGCTCAGATTGTTCCTGTTTAGGCCTTGTCCCATAATGCATTGGGAGTCACCGTTTAGTAAGCTGAAGCGCTTAGGTCTTCTCCTAAAGCTTAACTTTTAATTGAAATCATCTGGATCCTTTATTGGGGATCCTTTATTGGGGTCTTTTCCTTCTGAAGCTATTCTGTGAGCTCCCCTTTCTTTCAGCAACTGTAGGATCCAATTTACTCCAGGATTAAGCTACGTCACAGATTGTTGGCTTATTTTTATTTTGCTTCTATTGCTTTTGGAGCCAGTTGGGATAACAGACGGGATCATTCGTTTTCAATTTTGGGAAGCTCTGTGTGTAGCTTTATCTGCTCTGAGATCAGCAGTGATCCTTTTGGGGGATCTATGCTGTCTCCCCTGAAGGAGGATGAAATGCCAAAGCGGAGCCATTTTCCTGTCTGATCTTCTGGGTTTGAGGCTCTTATAGGATGACCCGATTGAACTGTTCCTTCTAATACAGAAACACACACACCGCCTTTTTGTCTGGACCTGGCTGTGCTCAGGGCATCAGACGAGCAGCCTGGGTGGGTCCCAGGGAATTGGCCAGCCTCTCTCCCATCCTGGTAGGAAACGCAGAGGGATGACCTCAATTCAGACCCTCCCGTGTCTTGTGCTAATCCCTGGGTTGTGGAAGAAGCCAGGTGTGGCCCCCTAAGGGAAGCTCTTGATGGAGAAGCCAGCAGCTGCTCCGTCCCCTTCCCTTCTTGCCCAAGGCAGGTGTGGCACTTCCTACTGAAGGACCCCTGTGGGGGCAAGTAGGGAGGAAATGGGGCCGCTAGACTGAGAGCAAAGCCTGTCTCCCTTCTCCCACACTCCCTGCTTCACCCACCATCCATTTTGTTAGGGATCCACCCTAGCAGAATCTGCACGGCAGTCAGGCAGGCAGGCAAAATATGTGAGATAAACGTTTTTGTAGCTTACACTCAGTAAAACAGATACACTGTGCTAGTTAAATAGTTTATTCCAGTAAGAGTTATAGCATAGTCAAAAACAGTCCATATATCATTCACTAGTTCAGTCTGTCCGGGGATTATTCAGTCGCAAAATCCAGTGTCGAAAAAGAGAGGTCAGTAAACTTACAAATATCAGTCCAGTAATATATCTCCTCGCAGTAGAGATATGAAGAAGTCAAACCTCCTTTCTTCCTTCAATGTTCAGCAACTCAGCAGCAGGGAACACGCAGTTAGCAAATCATCAATCCATCAAACCGGTAATCGTCAGCAGTCCAGCAGGTTCTCTTGCTCCCTCTTATGGCGGTTTCACACCACACCCAAAATTACATGCTTTGCAGTTTAAAGTGACACACACTTAAACTTACTATCATAGTTTATATATATTATTTTACCCAAACTACGTTAGGTAACCTTGTTATTCCTAACACATTTCTTTATTTGACGTTATTGTACCTCCATTGTTTTATCCCATCGTTGATCATTTCATTACTTTTGGTACTGTTGTGTTTACACTTAGATTCCTTGCTCAGTTTTTACTCTCAAAAGACCCCCTGGAAGTAGCCCCTCAATGAAACGGGTGGCAAATAAATTGAAACAACAAATAAATAAGCAGCACAGAGGAGAGTCGCTCGGGCTTCCCAAGAGGAAGAGACTGAGCTGTGAAACGGAATCCATGCAGGGAGAGCCAATGTGTCATGAGGAGGCCAGGATGAATCAGCCATGGTGGGATGGAGCTCATAAGTGGAATAATCGGAAAAAGCAAGAAAAAGGGAGGAAAAAATGGGTTGCTTATAATATCCTCAACGCTATATGGAAAGGGAACTTCACAAGGACAGTGGTGCCACTCAAGCACGAAAAGCCCAAAGGGAACATTAGGTCAGCCATAAAACAAACTTGCATAGGGAAAGGAATCAAATAAAAGGTATTAAAGAATCCCTATAGACAAAAGCCCAAATAATTAAGAAAACTAGAGAAATAAGAAAAGAAAACCCTTACAAACACGAGACATGCCAAATCAACAAAACAAAACAGACAAAAGACACAAAAACATATATAGATTATAAAGGAGACAGACAGGAGATTGCAACGAAACAAATATAAGAAACTATTGTAAAGCTAAAAGAGATTAGAACGAAGCCGATAGTACAATCAATCTACCCCACAAAATTTGCCTTCTGCACCCCACAGAGTTTACACTCCAGCGGAAATAAAGACAAACCCTGACAGGATTTGAAACATTAAATACGAATACAAGCACTCACACACAAAAGGAGAAAAGTGGTATAAAAATCAAGGGACTTACCATACAAAGGTAGCTAGCCCAGGAACGCAGCCTCCTCGCTATCTCTTGCCTTCCTGAAAAATAAAAAAGATCCGGCTTTCAAGCAGTTGTCCGTATCCTTGCGCTGGAGCTCTCCCAGCGGGAAATTCGAATCCTCGAAAGAAAGGCATTTTGACAGCCTTTCAACAGCTCTTTCCTCCTCTTCTGTTTCTGTGATGCCTTAATCTTTTGGGTTGCCTGTAGGTAGTCCTTGACTTATGACTACCATGGCGATTGGAATCTTACTTGTTTTGAAAAGTGATCATTGTGTGAGATATCACATGAGGGCTTTGCTCAATGAGTGTAATTCTGCACTCACTGCTGCAGTGATTAAGTGATTTCACCGGCCATTAAGTGGATGAAGTCCCAGGTAAGAACCACAGGTTTGTCTTGGGGGTCAGGGAGACCATCCAAGTCCCCGCACAGCCCACATTTGACCTAAGGGGTCCCGGAGAAGCTTAGAGGAGCTTGGGACATGTTGCTTAAAGACGGTATGGAACATGCAGCTTGGAGAATGGCGGAAGGCTGCAAAGGCCTCCAGTGTGGGGATTGAGGGCCCATTTCTGAGAGGCAGCAGTGACACTGGGCTGAAGTCCAGTCTTGTGGTCAGTGGCAGATACCTGCAATGGCTGAAGGCCCCAGGCCTCCACTTAAGCCACCATCTTGGCATTGAAGGGCCCAGCGGGGGCAACTGAGACTTCTGGAGGCGGCTGCAGCTTTGCATCTCACCCCTAATTCCTGTGTGACCTGTGTTGAAACTGCAGGGTCTCCCCTCAACCCCTCCAGGCACCTCTGCAGGTCTTGCCAGGATCTCCCTTCACTTAACAACACCCCCCCCAAAATCACTTAATGATCACAACAATGTAAGAGTTTTCCTCTTAGAGATTTTGTAACACTCTACATTTCTGCAAAGGAAATACTTTTCTCTTGCTTCTTTTTCCTTCCAACAGCCAATCATACATTGTGACCAAAGATTTCCTGGAAGACAAATGCCAACAGATAGTAGAAAATCAGCCCAAGGAAGCAACTGTCCGAAAGGATGGAGCCTGGGAAACTCTTGGATCCCCCGTCAGACACAAGCAGCACTCCAAGAACGCACAAAAGAATCCATGAATACTCAGAGTGTGGGAAATCCTTTGCTTGTAAGTCCCTCCTTTTGACCCACAGGAAGGTCCATGTGGGAAGTGGATCCAGTGAAAGTTTGGAGGGTGAGAACTCCAACTCTCGGAAAAGACTCCAAAGTTCTCAGAAGCCCCTCAACACTAAAACTCTATAAATGTGAGGAATGTGACTTATGCTTTGGTCGAAGGTCAGACCTTCTTACACATCAGAAAATCCACACCGGAGAGAAACCTTATGAATGTCTGGAATGTGGGATTTTTTTCCGTGAAAAAGGCACTCTCCGAGACCACGAGAGAATCCACACAGGGGAGAAACCTTACAAGTGTTGGGAATGTGGGAAGAGCTTTTCTCAGAACTCAAATCTTTGGGTCCATAAGAAGATTCATGTGGGAATCAAATCTTACAAATGCTTTGAGTGTGGAAAATGTTTCACCCAGAGTTCTTCTCTTCGCACTCATGAGAAAACACACACAGGGGAGAAAACCGAAAAGTGCCTTGAATGTGGGAAATGTTTTACCCTAAAATCACACCTGGTGCGACATCAGAGACTCCACACTGGCGAGAGACCCTATCAATGCCCAGAATGTGAGAAGCGATTTGTGGATTCTTCTGAGCTTCGGAGACACCAGAAGAGGCACAAAGAGGAGAAACCCTATCAATGTGTGGAGTGTGGGAAAAGTTTTATTTCACCAGGAGTGCTTCAAATTCATCAGAGAATCCACACAGGGGAGAAACCCTACAAATGTGGCGACTGTGGGAAATGCTTTCCCGAAAAACAGCAGCTCAGAAGCCATCAGAGGCTCCACACGGGAGAGAAACCCTACGGATGCGTAGAATGTGGAAAATATTTTAGACACAAGGGAAACCTTCGGAGCCATCATAAAACCCACACAGGGGAGAAGCCACATCAATGCAATGAATGTGGGAGATTTTATAGTACCTCATCAGTCCTTAAAGATCATGTGAAAATTCACACAGGGGAAAAAAACTACAAATGTTTGGACTGTGGGAGAACATTTGCTCAGTCATCTCACCTTAGAAGTCACAGCCGAATCCATACAGGAGAGAAACCTCACAAATGCTCAGAGTGTGATAAATGTTTTTCACGGAAAGATTATCTTGTGGTGCATCAACGAATCCACACTGGAGAAAAACCGTATAAATGTCTGGAGTGTGGAAAATGTTTTGCCCGTCCTTCAACCTTTCACATGCACACCCAAAGTCACACAGGAGAGCGGCCTTACAAGTGTGCAGAGTGCGAGAAACCTTTTCCCAGTAAATCAAAGCTAAAAGTGCACCAGAAAGTCCATAGCAGAGATAAATCTCTTCAGTTATAAGCAATGTTGAGAACCATTTTTCCCCAAAATTCACATGTTAATATTTACCAGGAACTTCATACAGTGTCAGAAGGGAAATCCTACAAATATTTGATGTGGGAGAAATGTTTTTCCTAGTCGAGCAACTTTAAAAACCATCAGAGAGTACACAATGATGCAAAAGGGCAGAAGTGTTGGGAGCGTGAGGATGTTTTGCTTACAAAGCCACATTACCAGAGTGATTACATAAAGAGTTATGAGTGTGTAAGGAGTAGATATAATGTTTTGCAAAGTACAGGAAGTCCTCAACTTAGGACCACAACATACTTTTTTTAGGAGAGAGTTTTTCACATTGTCTTTTTCATGTTTTCACATGCACGTACATACTTGTTTAGTTTCTTTGTTGGATCTGCAAATGCAATCCTTAATAAAATTATTCTTCAAAATAATCAAGAGGAGACTTCTGGTTGCACTTCTGTCACAGTCAGAGAGGAGTTGGCGATTGTCTGCGGCTTCACCCCGAGCTCTCCTCCTCGTTGGAAGGTCCCAATTGGGACAGGAATCACCTTGTAGGATGATTGATGTAATAAAGGGGAGAACTCTTTGAAGGTTAAACAAAAGGAAAGGAAATTACAGAAAGAAGATCAGGAGGGTGGGGACAAAATTTGATAACTGGGAAAAAAACAGCAGAAAATAATAAAGGAGGAACAACTGAGAGAAAGGGCCAAAAAAATGATAGAGAATGGAAAGCAAGCTAAGAAGAGACGAACTAACATAGTAAGGAGAGTTAATGATGATGGTTAAAGTTGGAAATGATGGGGATTCCACATGAAGGGATATTTTAGTAGTTAAAATATATAAATATAGATTTTGAGGAGTTTGGAATTAATAACATTATAGTAATATTAAAGATATATAAAATAATAAGAATAAGGATTAACAATTTAATTGGAACAGATATGAAAATAAGCTCTTATGATAGGATTATTAATTAAGATATATAAGTGTTTATGCAAGATATAAGAAATTAATATGTAATATGGGGAAGGAAATCCCATATGGAATCAGAGAACACACAAACTGTGTGTGTGTGTGTAGTATAGTATATGGTAATATTTTTAATGGATTATATACATTGTTATTTATCTCTATAAGGTAATGAGGTATATGAACATAGTATAGGGTAATAGGAAAAATGATTATATTTTTATTAGTTTATATAATTGGCCAAATGAAAATAAGACGGAAAATATAATTTGTGTAAATGTGATGAAATTAGAGAGAAGAATGTGCGTGAAATATATATATATATAAAATGGTGCTAAAAGTAATATTAAAAAGGGGATAAAATATTGGATAATATAAATTAAGATGAATTTGTGGATAATTAATAGAATATGCTTTGATAAAATTTGCAAATCTGACAAATATGATCAATGAATATAGAGAATGATTAAGAATAAAGAGAATGATATAAAGTAATATATGAGAACATAAAAAGGAAAATTGGTAATAGGTAAGGATGTGAAATTAGATAAGAAAGCTGCATCTGTGGTTATGGTCATGTTTGATTTAAAATGTAAAAAACCTGGAACCACACTATTTACCTAAAGATGTATTTAAAGAAATAAAAAAATATATATATTTGTTAAAAAAAATACCAAGAGGACTATTTTCATGGTATGGACTGGCAGGATGTAAAAAAACGTCAAGATGGCAGCCAAATGGTGCCATGGTGTTTTGTCAGAATCTTGCCATTTTTTTAGCTCTGTGTGTGATGCCCTTTAAAATGGAGAGAACATCACTTGTGTGCAAACAGCTGCCACCCCAATTCTTTAGGCTCCATCCTCCCTCGCTGGACACTTTTGACTTCCTGTGTTGCATTCAAAGGAGAACTTTAGGAGAAACAAAATGTTCCGGGGTTTTGTCTGGATCCCTGCTCTTAAGGGCAGACCATTGGTGGCCTGTGCCTGACACACCCAGGATTAAATGAACCGCATCTTATATAGGACACACGTCATTAGTCACAAGAAGTGCGACTTTCAATTATGTGATCAAGGCTGTTGTATGTTAAGGTATAGAGATTTAAGAGCTGACTAGCTGCTGTAAGGCTGATGCAACATAAGGCTAATGCAATAAAGATGAATCCACATGGGTATTGCCGCTTCAGGACTAAGGATGGGTCCCACAGAAGTTTACCACTTTAAGAGGTGTCTATCTAAAGGCAGCCATTAGAGGGTGTATTCTCTCTCCTTGTGTTCTGACTCCATTGCAGAGTTAAGAGGATTGCTTGTTCAGGTATTTGCCTACCACGTATATGTCTGTATATAAATGTCTTGTATATAAACCACTGTTAAATGGCTAAGCCTCTGTGTGCTGTGTTTTCCTCCTGGGTTATTTCACAACAGTAGCCACATTGCAAAAGCTCTGACATTGTATGTGCAATTAAAGACTAATGTGTGCACAGTTGTGGATTTAACCATAAATTTACATTCCAATAGTATATTCTGATTCTTTACTGAGATATTTCATTATTATTCATAAATGATGTTACATTAAATGTTTTTCTTGCTTATTTCCATCAATCCAAACCCAATTTACCTATCTGTCATAAAAATATCACTTCAAACAGCATACATTCAATGATATATTTCTGTGGGATTAATGAACCTCGTTAAAGGAGACCTACCTTAATTCCTGGTTTCTCTTTAACCATGGTTAATTCTCTCCTCCTCCAGCGCACAATCAATTTTTGGCACAGGAGCCCAAAAAGGTTAGCCACCACTGCTCTAGAGGAACAAGCATGAGATCTGGGCTGCTCCTGCAAACTCTCTTCTTTCCTGTCCCATGCGATCTGGTCATGGGGAGAGGACCCATCCCAAGAATCTGAGACTCTGCAGAAACACCGCCCATGCTCAGAGACACCCCGCCGCCTAATTTCAACTCTCAGGATCATGGAGGGTCCCATAACTACTGCACCAGGGGCTGTTACAGATCAGTGTAAGACCTGATAAGAGCTGACTCAAACGTTCCAGGAGGAGTAAAAATAAATATTTATTATCCAGTTTAGGAAGGGACACCCAAAAAGTAAAAGTACGCCCCCCCCCCAAAAAAAAACAGAGGTCACCAACCATTGGTAGTCCATGAGAAAATTTGGGTGGTATGCAGCGCACGCAGGCGGAGGAGCTGCTCCGGGATAACCAATGGGTCAGTCCTGTGACTAGAGTTCTGGAGTATGGGAAGGAGTAGCGCAGCCCTGACCGGCCAGAACGTGGTAATTGTGCTGCTGCAGCAAGAGAGGGCGGCAGCGGCACAGGTGGGCCGAAGCAACAGGGGGCGGCCACTGGTGGGATTCAAATTTTTTTACTACTGGTTCTGTGGGCGTGTCAGGGGAAGGTTACTGCAAAATCCCCATTCTCTCCCCACCGCATTAACCTGCTTTCCAGCTCTGTTCTCCTGTGCAGGGCAACCAAAGAAGACCCAGCCGACCACCTGGGACTCGGGAGGCAGAGAATAGATGGGGGCAGGGCCAGTCAGAGGTGGTATTTGCCGGTTCTCCGAACTACTCAAAATTTCCACTCCCGGTTCTCCAGAACTGGTCAGAACCTGCTGAATACCCACCTCTGGTGCGCTTATGCACGCCCCCTACAGGCCTCTTAGGAAATGGGGGAGGTCAATAGTAGACAGTCTAAGGTTAAAGTTTTGGGGGTTTGGGAAAGAAACCACAGAGTCAGGTAGAGTATTCCAGACATTGACCACTCTGTTGCTGAAATCGTATTTCCTGCAATCAAGTTTGGTGCGATTAACCTTGAGTTTGCATCTATTGTGTGCTCTTGTGTTGTTATAGTTGAAGCTGAAGCATTCATTGACAGGTAGGACATTGCAATATATAATTTTATGTACATTGACCACTCTGTTGTGCATCAGTGGAGTCTAGAATTAAATATAAAGAAGATTGACTGCAGGTAGAACAAACCACTTTATTTTATTTACTTATTTGTTTTATTTATTTGATTTGTCAGTCGCTTACAAGATAATAGGTATGACTATAAACGTAAGTAAGAACACAGGAAATAGGTACAAATAAATGGGGATAATAGGACAGGGACGGTAGGCATGATTGTGCACTTATGCATCATCCTCTTAGGATGTGGGATAAGGTCAATAGTGGATAGTTTGAGGTTAAAGGAGTGGGTGGGTTAGAGGATGTAACAATAGAGTCAGGTAGAGTATTCCAGGCATTAGCCACTCTGTTGCTGAAGTCCTATTTCCTGCAATCAAGTTTTATTTTAATTTTAAAATTATCAATTTTAAAAGGATGAATTTAAGGGTCCCTGAAGTTCGAAAGGCTGGAGACTCCTGCCCCAAAAAGTAACTGGAGATTTCTTCTGGTTGCCATGAACGGAGGGAAACCATCCCCCAAAAAGCCTCTTTTTGGGGTCCTGGCTGGGAAGGGAGGTTAAGGGAGGGGCGGAGGGGGCAGGAGAGGCGGAGGCTAAGGGGGCGGGGCAGCAAGGAGGGGGCGGAGCCCGAGAGGAGAGTGGAAACCCCTCCCACGCCTCTCCTTCCCCCCGGGGCTGGATCTCCGCTTCCCTTCGCGCGGGGAGGGTCGGCGCTGGATCCTTCGGGAGAGGCTCCTGGGTCCCCGTCGGGGCAGGTGGGGCTGCTCTCCCTCGGGCCTCCAGGAGATCTTCTTCCCCGCCAGGAGAAAGGCAGCTGCGGATCCCGTTCTTCGGCTTTTCCTCGGGGAGATCCGGCTCCGGCGTCGCCTGCAGCGGAGCGGATCCTTCCCTTCCCTCCAGCGGGGAGGGGGGAGGCAAAGGGGGCTCCCTCCACGGGCTGGATCTGCACCCTCTCCTCGCCCGGCCAAGGCTCCCCGGAGGGGAGGGAAAGAAAAGGTTTAGTGGGTTGAATTGCTCCGCTGATGATCAAACGTCCAGAATTCCCTCTTTGACTCTGCTGGCGTGTAACTCCCCTCTCCATCCTACCCCGCCCCTAGCAAATGGGAATCCCTAGGGAGAAAGAGCAGAGAATAATAAATTACTTCGATTAATTCTTCAGTATATACAGCACTTTCGTTATTGTTCATTGTGGATTATAAATGATAAGGAATGATGCACCTAGTGAATTTGTTAAATGCTTATGTAATTGTAAATGTTTTTTTAAAATGCTTATGATTATAAATTATTAGAAGGGATAACACAATAAATGATTTAAATGCTTATCCCACACACTTCCGGTTAACTCACGGCCAGGAAACCTCATGGCTTTTGCTGCCTCCCAAAAGGAAAGAAAACCACTTGGGGGCTTTTCAGAGGCTCCGCAGAGTGACTTCCAGGAGGGTCTGAAGGCCTGGTGGTCACAGGTATCTTATGACTGAACTGTCACCGCACAAGGCTGGCTCGTATTTAGCTGGTTGTCCACCAAGATCCCTCTCCCAGTTACTGATATTAAGCCTGCTTTCACCCAGTCTATATGTGTACTTTGGGTTGTTCTTTGCCTAAGTGTAGGGTTAGGGTTCTCCCAACCTTAAAAAGGATCACAGAATAAGAAAATGATAAGAGTTGAGAGGGACCTTGAAGGTTTTCCAGCCCAATTCCCTGCTCAGGCAGGAAAACCCATAACATTTCAGACCACCCCTTCTCCAATCTCTTCTTCAAACCTCCAGTGATGCAGGTCCTGATCTTCTGGAGGCAACCAGTCCCTCTGCTTAATTGTTCTCACTTTCAGGAAATTTCTCCTTATTTCCATCCTTGGCGTCTTGTCCAACCTTCAGGTGCTTTGGAGAATAACCGCCTCTTCCTTGTGGCAGCCCCTAAAATATTGGAACCCTGTTATGATGTCAAATCCTTTTTCTTTCTTCTTAATCCAAAAAAGAGAGGATTGGATAATCTTTGTTCTTAGGCTAGTGCTTAGTTTGCTTTTTCTTGAAAAGTTGGGCAGAATCGCTGCAAACCAATGTTTTCCTTGTTTTCCCTGAAGAGATTGTGATGTGGCAGAATCTTCTTGTTGGATGTTTTACAAAGGACAACTTTTATGCAAGTCTTCAGGCTTGTCTTTTTCTCAGATATCAGGAAAAGCTGATGGTCAGAAGGCTGCCATCCATAACTGTAAATATGTTTTGAAAGGCCTACCCAAGGCAGCCCCTTCAAAGCTAAGATTTTCTGATTCTCTATCAATCTCAAAAGAAAATACTATTCTCTGCTTCTTTTTTCTTCCACCACCAGGAAAGCAACTGTCACCAAAGATTTTCCTGCAAGACAACTATCAACGGATAGTAGAAAATCAGTCCAAAGCAGCAGCTGTCAGAACGCATGGAACATGGGAAACACTCGGATCCCCAGTCTGACACAAGCAGCACTCCGAAAAACCACCAAAGAACCCATGAATGCTCAGAGTGTGGGAAATCCTTTGCTCGCAGGTCCCTCCTTTTGACCCACAGGAAGGTCCATGTGGGAAGTGGACTCAGTGAAGGTTTAAAGGGTGTAAAATCCAACTCTGGAAATGAAGCAAGAGGGCTCAGAAGCTCCTCCAGACTAAAAACCTATAAATGTGAGGAATGTGACTTACGCTTTGGTCAAAAGTCAGACCTTTGTACACATCAGAAAATCCACACCGGAGAGAAACCTTATCAATGTCTGGAATGTGGGTGTGGTAATATATTTTATTTTGCAAGTCCTTGTATAGCTTTGCATAGATCTAGGGACTAAAAAATGCCCCTGGTGGGGGGGCATTTCCGCCTGCTATGGGTGTTTTTGTCCTGTTATGACCTGCAAAGCTTAGGGGACCAGATAAATCGGTGAAAGGTCATAGTACATAGCTGAGCCATTCCCATGGGAATTTCCGCAGATGTATATTCTCATCCTGTTTATTCTCATCCTATATATCCTGTGGAAATAACATCCTGTTGAGGTCACTTGTTTTCTGTATATGCATTTTGGTTCTCAATAAAAGCTGGTACCTGGGTTTACTCGGGCTGGCATTTGCTCAGACGTTTTCCCTGCCTCATTTCAAATGTCAGACCACCACAAGTGGTGACCCCGACGTGATAGTTTGGAAGGCTATACGTTTTGGCGTGATAGCTTGAAAGCTATACGCTTCCCGCATCCTATACTCATCGTCATGACGCCGACTGGGCCCTCATCTTCTTCGCTGGACGAAGACAGATTCTTTTCGTGAGTATGGGAGGAGGTCTCTCGAAAGCTCAGACAAAGCATCTCAGGGAAATGAGAGAGATCACTGGGAATAGTTTTAAGTTTGGAGTTCATAGTAGAGGACATGAAGTAGGAAAGAAAGAGATTGAGGACTTATTACAGTATGTTTGGAAACATATTCAGTCATATCCAGAGGGAGGTAGTATTAAAGTAGAGTCCTGGAAAAAGATAGGGAAATTTTTGCACGAGGAGCCTCGTGCCCCTTCTTCAATTTTGTTAACCTGGAGGGTGGTTATGGATGCATTAGCTACTCATGAACAACCGCTCCTAGCACCCCCCGAAGAAGGTTTGCCGCCTTACCATGCGGTACGTATATTGCCACCGACAGCACCTCCAGATAAATCCAGAGGACTGTCAGGCACTGAAAATACTTTGTCAGAAGATAAGAGTTTGCCTTTAAGAGTTCAAGTAGATGCAGTTACTGCAGCTATTCAGGAAGCAACAAATAGAGGGGAATTATCAGGAGATGATTTGGTAGAATTTGGAGTGGAGATTCAACTTAATCCAGTAGAAATTGGTATAGATGCTGCTTTAAATCCACAGAGAGTATGGAAGCCTCTGCCTCTCAGTGTTTTAAAGGAAATTAAGCAAGCAGTGAAAGAATACGGTGTTAGATCGCCATTTGCTCAGGCATTGCTAGAAGCAGTTGGTTATGGAAATAAAATGATTCCAGCTGACTGGAAAGCTCTGTTAAATATGATTCTAACCCCGGCTCAATTTTTGGTGTTAGATCAGAAATGGAGGCAGCTGGCAGTTCAAAGGGGAACAGCAAATGTTACCGCAGATCAGCTTTATGGAGCTGGTAATTTCACAACAGTGGAACAACAAAGAGATGGAATGCCAGAAGAGGGGTTCGTTCTTCTCCCACAGTTAATTTTACAAGCCATAGGGGTTCTCCCTGATGGCGAAGGTGGTGAGAAGACCTTTACTAACATCAAACAAGGGAACAATGAACCCTATGAAAATTTCATTAGCAGATTGAAATTGGCTATTGAAAGGCAAATTGACAATCAATTTGCCCGGAACGAATTGCTTTTGAAGTTAGCAGTAGAACAGGCAAACGCAGATTGCAGGAAGATTCTGAATCCGCTTATCGCGAGCGGAGAGCGAGAGAACGCAGATTTGATAAATGCATGTAGAAAGGTGGGAAGTCAGACTTTTAATATGGAGACTTTAGCTCTGGCTCTCCAGGCAGGAAATGCTAATAAAGGCACTTGTTTCAATTGTGGGAAGCCTGGACATTTTAAAGCGCAATGTTGGGCTCCTGGAGGGGGTCAAAGTCAGCAAAAAAAGAGATCAATGGGACAGAGTGTGACCTAAATCAGTATATCAGATGCTCCTACAGTCTTTACTGATGGAGAAAAAAAAAATTTTTTTTTTGGTGCTTGTGTTTGGAAAGATAAATCTGGAATTTGGCATACAAAAGTGACATCAGAGCAGAAGTCTGCCCAGCAGGCAGAACTTGCTGCTGTAGTTTTGGCTTTTCAAAATTTTCAAAATCAGGATTTTAATCTAATAGTGGATTCTTTGTATGTATATAACTTGTTACCCTTTGTAGCAGGTTCTTATTTGTCTCCTGGAATGTCACCCAATATTCTACGTTTGCTTTTGTTGTTGCAAGGATGTTTGGAGCAGCGTGTGAATGTGTGTTTTGTTGCCCATATTCATAGCCATAGTAATTTGCCTGGAATTTTATCACAAGGCAATGCCAAAGCTGACAGTGCTGTAACTTCAGTTCTCACTGTCCAGCCATGGGACAGCCATAGTTATTTTCATCAAAATGCTAAAGCGTTGGCACATCAATTCAAGCTTACTGCTGCAGAAGCTGCTGCCATAATTCAACAATGTCCAACTTGTTCAAAACAGGGCACGGCTATTCCTATGGGAGTCAACCCCAGGGGTTGAAACCTTCAATGATTTGGCAAATGGATGTTACTCAGTATCCATCATTTGCACCTTGGAAGTATATACATGTGACTGTGGATACTTATTCAGGATTCCTAATGGCTACTCCTCAAAGAGGTGAAGCGGTTAAACATGTCATCAATCATTGCATTAAGACATTTTCAGTTGCTGGTACGCCTCAAACTTTAAAAAAAGACAATGGTGCAGCTTATCGGAGCACAGTCTTTGATCAGTTTTGCAAACAGTGGTCCGTGGAACATAAATTTGGAATTCCATACAATTCCACAGGACAGGCTATTGTGGAGCGTTATAATGGCACGCTCAAGAACATGTTAGCTAAATTAAATAAAAAAGGAGGGAAGCTCCTGGGGCTTCCGGCAATTCAAGATCATTTAAATCTTGCTTTGTATACTTTAAATTTTTAAATTTGTCTGGTAACCCCCTGCAGTGCGGCCAGCAGGCATTTTTCTTCTCCTTCTACAGATACAGTGAGGCCTCGAGTGTTGGTGCGATTCCTTCCGGATCCGGCATGGGTTCCCGCTGAGCTGATTACGTGGGGACGTGGTTATGCAGCAGTAGAACATCTTGGTCAAATTCGTTGGGTTCCTGGTCGATGTATTCGGCCTGATCATTCGCAAGCGCCTTCGCAGGTGCCAGTGAAGGAGGTTCCTGATTCTCAGGATGGCGTTTCCGTGGTTCCTGATTCTCTTGATGCCGGCAGTCCAGGCGTGGCGCTGTGAAGGCTGGGAAAAGATGACTGCTTATCTGAGGTTATCAACTTGTTTGCAGCAGGTTCCTCTGGGGAATCAGACTAAATTGATCTGCAAACAGCGGCATCCTTTGATTTTTCCAGCATATTGGTCCTGGCATAAGGGTCAAGACATTCTTTACTCGGGACCTGATAAGGATATTATATCTTCAGCCTGTACTACAACTCTGATCCTGTTTAATGTTTCTGTTTCAGACTATGGACAATATAGATGTCAATTGGAGTTACCTAAGTTTCCTTACACAGACTCTCTTTCCATTCGTCTTATGCCTCCACGGACTCTAATACGGAGGCAGAGAACTGCTATTATCTCAAAAACTAGAGACCTTGGTGATAATTTATGGAAAGAAAATTCCTACATCAAGGACATTCGGATGGCAGCTAAGGGTTTAAATGTAACTAATTGTTGGCTTTGTATGCATGTGCCTGGGTCTGGGAAAGGTGGAGTTTTGTTACATGGTGTTCCTTTGAATGAGCGAACCAGTGCTAATTTTGATTATAATGATTTTAAACATTGGCTTTACTGGGGTCCAGACCCCGAAAAGTGGAATCAAACATTGTTCACAACAAAGGTAACTTTCACTACCAAAGCATCGGTTTGTTATTACCGCCCCCCTGTAGGGACTCAATCTATTTTGCTGGGAAATACTACACCCTGTAAGAAGGTGATTCCTTTGAAAGGAGGATGTATGAGATGTGTAAAAAGCATTACTGGTAAGAACAACTGCATAAATCGGACATCTTCTACGTTATCCAAGGCTTTGAAAGTTTCCCGTGACTGTTGTGTAAATCGGACAACCACTAAGAGGCCTGACATTGGTCACGGGCATATGTTCTCTGTACTTGGATGTGGCTAATGTGGGGTTGGGAAAGTCAGGCCTCCAATAATATCTATCATAAGCATTTAAAATACTTTCCTCTTCCGGATGGGTTATGGTTGCTATGTGGGGATACTGCCTATCAACAATGGCCAAAGGATTGGTCTGGGGTGTGTACGATTGGGCATGTCATCCCAGTAATATATAAGTTAGACCAACTGCCCAAGGCCCGGATTCGTAACAGGAGGGAGGTGGATTCGGGTCTCACCACGGGAGGGTGGTGGTTAACTCAACTTTCCAGGGCGGCATTACCACCTTTGGGGGTGGCTATGAATTATCGGGATCTGCATATTTTAAATAATTTCACTGTTGCTATGTTTAATAATACTGTTAAGAGCATTAAGATGTTAAATGAAGAAGTGTCTGAAATTCGCCAAATTACTTTACAAAATCGTTATGCTTTAGACATAATATTAGCTGCTAAAGGAGGAGTTTGTGCCTTAATTCATTCACATTGTTGTATTTTTATACATAATTATGAGCCAAACATTACAAGAACTGTTCATGATATGGAAGACCGCATAGCTGAACACGAAGCAGGAAAAGATGGCTTTGATAAGCCACCTAGGACTTTGCTATGGGATTGGCTTCCTGACAGCTCATGGTTACGTTCATTGCTTCAATTAGTTGTGACAATTGTTATTATACTTATTATGTTATGTTGCTGTATTCAATGTATTCCTAATCTATTTCAAATATGTACCTCAGTTTTTCAGCGTACGAGACAAAGTCGCGAGGGAACTGTGTATTATGCCACAAAAACACCCCCTATCTTTGAATAAATAAAAAAGGAGGGAATGTGGTAATATATTTTATTTTGCAAGTCCTTGTATAGCTTTGCATAGATCTAGGGACTAAAAAATGCCCCTGGTGGGGGGGCATTTCCGCCTGCTATGGGTGTTTTTGTCCTGTTATGACCTGCAAAGCTTAGGGGACCAGATAAATCGGTGAAAGGTCATAGTACATAGCTGAGCCATTCCCATGGGAATTTCCGCAGATGTATATTCTCATCCTGTTTATTCTCATCCTATATATCCTGTGGAAATAACATCCTGTTGAGGTCACTTGTTTTCTGTATATGCATTTTGGTTCTCAATAAAAGCTGGTACCTGGGTTTACTCGGGGCTGGCATTTGCTCAGACGTTTTCCCTGCGTCTCATTTCAAATGTCAGACCACCACAGTGGGAAATTTTGCTGTGGAAAAACCATCTCAGAAATCACGAGAGAATTCACACAAAACCTTACAAGTGTTGGGAATGTGTGGTAAAATATTTTATTCTGCAAGTCCTTGTATAGCTTTGCATAGATCTAGGGACTAAAAAATGCCCCTGGTGGGGGGGGCATTTCCGCCTGCTATGGGTGTTTTTGTCCTGTTAGGACCTGCGAAGCTTAGAGGACCAGATATGTCGGTGAAAGGTCATAGTATATAGCTGAGCCATTCCCATGGGAATAGCTGAGCCATTCCCATGGGAATTTCCGCAGATGTATATTCTCATCCTGTTTATTCTCATCCTATATATCCTGTGGAAATAACATCCTGTTGAGGTCACTTGTTTTCTGTATATGCATTTTGTTCTCAATAAAAGCTGGTACCTGGGTCTACTCGGGGCTGGCATTTGCTCAGACGTTTTCCCTGCGTCTCATTTCAAATGTCAGACCACCACAAGTGGTGACCCCGACGTGATAGCTTTGGAAGGCTATACGTTTCCTGCATCCTATACTCATCGTCGCGGACGTCGACTGGGCCCTCATCTTCTTCGCTGGACGGAGATAGATTCTTTTCGTGAGTATGGGAGGAGATTTCGAAGGCTCAGACAGGGCACATTAGGGAAATGAGAGAAATCACTGGGAATAGGTTTAAGTTTGGAGTTCATAGTAGAGGACATGCAGTAGGAAAGAAAGAAATTGAGGACTTATTACAGTATGTTTGGAAACATATTCCGTGTTATCCAGAGGAGGTAGTATTAAAGTAGAGTCCTGGAAAAAGATAGGGGAAATTTTTGCACGAGGAGCCTCGTGCCCCTTCTTCAATTTTGTTAACCTGGAGGGTGGTTATGGATGCATTAGCTACTCATGAACAACCGCTCCTAGCACCCCGAAGAAGGTTTGCCGCCTTACCATGCGGTACGTTTATTGCCACCGACAGCACCTCCAGATAAATCCAGAGGACTGTCAGGCACTGAAAACACTTTGTCAGAAGATAAAAGTTTGCCTTTAAGAGTTCAAGTAGATGCAGTTACTGCAGCTATTCAAGAAGCAACAAACAGAGGGGAATTATCAGGAGATGATTTGGTAGAATTTGGAGTGGAGATTCAACTTAATCCAGTAGAAATTGGTGTAGATGCTGCTTTAAATCAACAGAGAGATGGAATGCCTGAGGAGGGGTTCGTTCTTCTCCCAGTTAATTTCCAAGCCGTGGGGGCTCTCCCTGGCGGCGAAGGTGGTGAGAAGACCTTTACTAACATCAAACAAGGGAACAATGAACCCTATGAAAATTTCATTAGCAGATTGAAAGTGGCTATTGAAAGGCAAATTGACAATCAATTTGCCCGGAATGAATTGCTTTTGAAGTTAGCAGTAGAACAGGCAAACGCAGATTGCAGGAAGATTCTGAATCCGCTTATCGCGAGCGGAGAGCGAGAGAACGCAGATTTGATAAATGCATGTAGAAAGGTGGGAAGTCAGACTTTTAATATGGAGACTTTAGCTCTGGCTCTCCAGGCAGGAAATGCTAATAAAGGCACTTGTTTCAATTGTGGGAAGCCTGGACATTTTAAAGCGCAATGTTGGGCTCCTGGAGGGGGTCAAAGTCAGCAAAAAAAGAGATCAATGGGACAGAGTGTGACCTAAATCAGTATATCAGATGCTCCTAAAGTTTTTACTGATGGAAAAAAAAAAAGTTTTTGGTGCTTGTGTTTGGAAAGATAAATCTGGAATTTGGCATACAAAAGTGACATCAGAGCAGAAGTCTGCCCAGCAGGCAGAACTTGCTGCTGTAGTTTTGGCTTTTCAAAATTTTCAAAATCAGGATTTTAATCTAATAGTGGATTCTTTGTATGTATATCATTTGTTACCCTTTGTAGCAGGTTCTTATTTGTCTCCTGGAATATCACCTAATATTCTACGTTTGCTTTTGTTGTTGCAAGGATGTTTGGAGCAGCGTGTGAATGTGTGTTTTGTTGCCCATATTCGTAGCCATAGTAATTTACCTGGAATTTTATCACAAGGCAATGCCAAAGCTGACAGTGCTGTAACTTCAGTTCTCACTGTCCAGCCATGGGACAGCCATAGTTATTTTCATCAAAATGCTAAAGCGTTGGCACATCAATTCAAGCTTACTGCTGCAGAAGCTGCTGCCATAATTCAGCAATGTCCAACTTGTTCAAAACAGGGCACGGCTATTCCTATGGGAGTCAACCCCAGGGGTTGAAACCTTCAATGATTTGGCAAATGGATGTTACTCAGTATCCATCATTTGCACCTTGGAAGTATATACATGTGACTGTGGATACTTATTCAGGATTCCTAATGGCTACTCCTCAAAGAGGTGAAGCGGTTAAACATGTCATCAATCATTGCATTAAGACATTTTCAGTCGCTGGTACGCCTCAAACTTTAAAAACAGACAATGGTGCAGCTTATCGGAGCACAGTCTTTGATCAGTTTTGCAAACAGTGGTCCGTGGAACATAAATTTGGAATTCCATACAATTCCACAGGACAGGCTATTGTAGAGCGTTATAATGGCACGCTCAAGAACATGTTAGCTAAATTAAATAAAAAAGGAGGGAAGCTCCTGGGGCTTCCGCAATTCAAGATCAATTAAATCTTGCTTTGTATACTTTAAATTTTTAAATTTGTCTGGTAACCTCGGCGCCAGCGGCCAGCAGGCATTTTTCTTCTCCTTCTACAGATGCAGTGAGGCATCGAGTGTTGGTGCGATTCCTTCCGGATCCGGCATGGGTTCCCGCTGAACTGATTACGTGGGGACGTGGTTATGCAGCAGTAGAACATCTTGGTCAAATTCGTTGGGTTCCTGGTCGATGTATTCGGCCTGATCATTCACAGACGTCTTCGCAGGTGCCAGTGAGGGAGGTTCCTGATTCTCAGGATGGCGTTTCCGTGGTTCCTGATTCTCTTGATGCCGGCAATCCAGGCGCAGCGCTGTGAAGGCTGGGAAAAGATGACTGCTTATCTGAGGTTATCAACTTGTATGCAGCAGGTTCCTTTGGGGAATCGGACTAAATTGGTCTGCAAACAGCGGCATCCTTTGACTTTTCCAGCATATTGGTCCTGGCATAAGGGTCAAGACATTCTTTACTCGGGACCTGATAAGGATATTATATCTTCAGCCTGTGCTACAACTCTGATTCTGTTTAATGTTTCTGTTTCAGACTATGGACAGTATTGGTGTCAATTGGAGTTGCCTAAGTTATCTTACACAGACTCTCTTTCCATTCATCTTATGCCTCCACAGACTCTAATACGGAGGCGGAGAGCTGCTATTATCTCAAAAACTAGAGACCTTGGTAATAATTTATGGAAAGAAAACTCCTACATCAAGGACATTCGGATGGCGGCTAAGGGTTTAAATGTAACTAATTGTTGGCTTTGTATGCATATGCCTGGGTCTGGGAAAGGTGGAGTTTTGTTACATGGTGTTCCTTTGAATGAGCAAAACAGTGCTAATTTAGATTATAATGATTTTAAACATTGGCTTGACTGGGGCCCGGACCCCGAAGAGTGGAATCAAACATTGTTCACAACAAAGGTAGCTTTCACTACCAAAGCATCGGTTTGTTATTACCGCCCCCCTGTAGGGACTCAATCTATTTTGCTGGGAAATACTACGCTCTGTAAGAAGGTGATTCCTTTGGAAGGAGGATGTATGTCTTGTGTTGCCAGGGATAATACGGTGGATGGATGTAATGGGGTGATTCGGACATCATCCTCCTTGGACAAAGCGTTTAGGACTAAATTGGATTGTTGCATTAATCAGACAGTTACAAGCAGAACGGATATTCAACATGGGGCATATGTTCTCTGTACTTGGATGTGGTTAATGTGGAGTTGGGAAAGTGAGGCCTCCGATAATACCTATCATAAGCATTTAAAATACTTTCCTCTTCCGGATGGGTTATGGTTGCTATGTGGAGATACTGCTTATCAACAATGGCCAAAGGATTGGTCTGGGGTGTGTACGATTGGGCATGTCATCCCAGTAATATATAAGTTAGACCAACTGCCCAAGGCCCGGATTCGTAACAGGAGGGAGGTGGATTCGGGTCTCACCACGGGAGGGTGGTGGTTAACTCAACTTTCCAGGGCGGCATTACCACCTTTGGGGGTGGCTATGAATTATCGGGATCTGCATATTTTAAATAATTTCACTGTTGCTATGTTTAATGATACTGTTAAGAATATTAAGATGTTAAATGAAGAAGTGTCTGAAATTCGCCAAGTTACTTTACAAAATTGTTATGCTTTAGATATAATGTTAGCTGCTAAAGGAGGAGTTTGTGCTTTAATTCATTCACATTGTTGTATTTTTATACATAATTATGAGCCTAACATTACAAGAACTGTTCATGATATGGAAGACCGCATAGCTGAACACGAAGCAGGAAAAGATGGCTTTGATAAGTCACCTTGGGCTTTGCTATGGGATTGGCTTCCTGACAGCTCATGGTTACGTTCATTGCTTCAATTAGTTGTGACAATTGTTATTATACTTACCATGTTATGTTGCTGTATTCAATGTATTCCTAATCTATTTCAAATATGTACCTCAGTTTTTCAGCGTACGAGACAAAGTCGCGAAAGTCGCGAGGGAACTGTGTATTATGCCACTAAAACACCCCCTATCCTTGAATAAATAAAAAAGGAGGGAATGTGGTAAAATATTTTATTCTGCAAGTCCTTGTATAGCTTTGCATAGATCTAGGGACTAAAAAATGCCCCTGGTGGGGGAGGCATTTCCGCCTGCTATGGGTGTTTTTGTCCTGTTAGGACCTGCGAAGCTTAGAGGACCAGATATGTCGGTGAAAGGTCATAGTATATAGCTGAGCCATTCCCATGGGAATAGCTGAGCCATTCCCATGGGAATTTCCGCAGATGTATATTCTCATCCTGTTTATTCTCATCCTATATATCCTGTGGAAATAACATCCTGTTGAGGTCACTTGTTTTCTGTATATGCATTTTGTTCTCAATAAAAGCTGGTACCTGGGTCTACTCGGGGCTGGCATAAGCTCAGACGTTTTCCCTGCGTCTCATTTCAAATGTCAGACCACCACAGGAATGTGGAAAGAGCTTTTCTCAGAGCTCAATTCTTTGGATCCATGAGAAGATTCATGCAGGAATCAAATCTTACAAATGCTTTGAATGTGGAAAATGTTTCACCAAGAGTTCATCTCTTCAGAGTCATTGGAAAACACACACAGGGGAGAAAAACGAAAAGTGCCTCGAATGTGGGAAATGTTTTTCCAGGAAATCAACCCTGGTGCAACATCAGAGGCGTCATATCGGAGAGAGAACCTATGAGTGCCCAGAATGTGAGAAACGATTTGTAAGTTCTTCTGAACTTTGGAGACATCAGAAGATGCACACAAAGCAGAAACCCTATGATTGTGGGGAGTGTGGGAAACATTTTTTTCCACAAACTGTGGTTCAGATTCATGGAAGAATCCACACAGGGGAGAAGCCCCATAAATGTGAGGAGTGTGGGAAATGTTTTTCCCGAAAACACGACCTTGGAATCCATCAGAGGGTCCACACAGGAGAGAAGCCCTACACATGCTCAGAATGTGGAAAATATTTTAGACACAAGGGAAACCTTTGGAGACATCATAAAACCCAAACGGGAGAAGCCACATCAATGCAATGAATGTGGGAGATTTTATTGTACCCCTTCAGCCCTTGGAAGTCATATGAAAATTCACACATGAGGAAAAAGTTACAAATGTTTAGACTGTGAGAAAGCATTTGCTAATTCTTCTTCCTTTAGAAATCACTGCTGAATCCATACAGGAGAGAAACCTCACACATGCTCAGAATGTGATAAATGTTTTTTTTCGTAAAGATAATCTTTTGAATCATGAGAGAATCCACACTGGAGAAAAACCGTATAAATATCTGGAGTGTGGAAACTGTTTTGCCCAACCTTCAGCACTTTGCATGCACACCCAAAGTCACACAGGAGAGTGGCCTTACAGGTGTGTAGAGTGTGAGAAACCTTTTCATAGTAATGCACCAGAAAGTCCATAGCAGAGATAAATCTCTTAAGCTGTGAACAACGTTGGGAATCCTTTTTTTTCCCAACATTCACATGTTAGCGTTTACCAGGAACTTCGCACAGTGACAGAAAAGAAATCCTACACATATTTGATGTGGGGAAAATGATTTTCCTTGTCAAGAAGCCTCAAATTCCATCAGAGAGAACACAATGAGGCAAAAGGGCAGAAGTGTTGAGACTATAAAGAGGTTTTGCTCGCAAAGTCACATTCGTAACTTACCAGAATGATTACACAAAAGAGTTATAAACATGTGGGGAGTAGAATAGATTTAATGTTTTGCAGAGTACAAGAAGTCCTTTACTGAGGCCACAACTTGGAATGGATTTCCAGTCATAAGTTGCTACAGTCATAAGTGAAGACACCCAGGTATTTTTGATAATTCTTACTATACTTCGTTGATCAATAAGGAGAACTGAAGATTTAGAGAGGAGAAAATGGGGTGAAGGTGGAATGAAGATGTATCTGATTGTTTATTGCGTTAAAATGTTTATGTTGAATATGGTTGCTAAAGATGAAGAGAGAAAGTTTCTTTTTCTTACTCCCCTGTTGGGAGAGATTTTTTTCACATTGTCTTTTTCATGTTTTCACACACATATACATACTTGTATTGTTTCTTTGTTGGATCTCCAATGCAATCCTTCATAAAATTGTTCTTCAAAATAATCAAGAGGACTATTTTCAGGGTATGGACTGGCACAGGGGTGGGCAATTAATTTCTGTTGGGGGCCACATGGAAAATCAGATCTGCGTTCGAGGGCCGAACCCATTTTACAAAAGCCCATTATAAAGGGCCCATTATAAAATGCAGCAAATTATATATAAGAATATTTTATTTATATATAACTTAGCTTGGAGGAGGCGACCTGGCGGCGCTCCGGGTTTCCCCTCCACCGTGTGGCTCGGGGCCAGGCGCGAGCACCTGCGAGTTGAAAGGAAGCCGAAAGTTGCCGGGAAGTTGCTTGGGTTTCCAGGGCTTCCAGGCTTAAACTTTGCATAGGCAAAGTTTGCAGGCGGGAGCATCTTCCCGCCAAGGAGCAGGAAGGGTTCTGCCCGGAGGGCGGGCGGGCTGCTTGGAGGAGGTGACCCAGCGGCGCTGCGGGTTTCCCCTCTGCCACGCAGCTTGGGGCCAGGCGCAAGCGCCCGCGAGGAAAAAGGACGCCGCAAGTTGCTGGGAAGTTGGTCGGGTGCTGGGAGCCGCCATCGTGAGCGGCTCGTCGGGCACGTACGCGAGGAGGAGGGCTTTTAAAGTGCCGCCCGAGCAGGACCGCCGAGTCGGGAAACGGGGCACCAAGGCAGGGCAAGGCTCCACCAGCAGCGGCCTAGCTTTAGGTGGCTCCAAGCAGCCCGCTCCAAGCAGCCCACCCGCCCGCTGGGCGGAACCCTTCCTGCTCCTCGGCAGGAAGACGCTCCCACCTGCAAACTTTGCCTTTGCAAAGTTTAAGCCTGGAAGCCCCGGAAAAAAAAGGGGGATCGGCGGGGACTCACCTTCGGAGAGGTCGCACTCGAAGGTGATTTCGAACTCCCAGCCAAGGCCCTTGCAAAGTTCTTCTTTTCTTTCCTACCCCGAGAGCGCTCCGCACTGTTTTGCAGCTTTGGGGGCTACGCGGTGCAGGGCAATACGCCACGCCCAGCGATTTTTTTTCAGGGGCGGGCCGGATTGGACAGACCAATGGGCCGGATGCGGCCCGTGGGCCGTAGTTTGCCCACCCCTGGACTGGCAGGATGTAAAGAACCTCAAGATGGCAGCCAAATTGTGCCATAGTGTTTAGTCAAAATCTTGCTGCTTTTTTTTTTTTTTTAGCTGTGTGTGTGATGCCCTTGAAAACGGAGAGAAAACCAACTGTGTACGAACAGCTGCCATCCTGATTCTTTGGGCTCCATCCTCCCTCACTGGACACTTTTGACTTCCTGTGTTGCATTCAAAGGGGAACTTTAGGAGAAACGTGCTGGGCTGGGATTTGGATGGATCCCTGCTCTTGAGGGCAGGTCATTGGTGGCCAAGTGAGAGAGGCCGAGTTTGGGGAAGTCCCCGCTTTCAGCCAAGAGCTCATCCGGCACAGCTGCAGAGCAGAGGCAGCCCTGGAGGGGTCACAGCAGGCCGCCCTCAACCTATGACAGTTTGAAGTTACAACAGAGCCCGCCCACAAAAGGTACTTTATGACAGTGATCCATAATGGGGAGATGGCCGTAAGTTGAGGATCACCTGTACTTATTTTACTTTTATTTATTATCAAATTTAGAAACCACCGATGTCGCCCAGAGAGTGAATGATTTGCCTTGTTGCTCATTTTAATCAGCAGCAGGGGAGGGGGTGGTTAGGGAAAGAATAGGTTTAGGGGGTTGAATTGAGCCACTGAGTTGAGTATCAAAAATTCAGAATTATTTCAATGAATTTTGAAAGGCTTACATTCTTGTAAATGTTTTTTTTTTAAATGCTTATGCTCCGGTTCTGTCTCACGGCCGCCTCCCAGAAGGGAAGGAAACCACTTGGGGGCTTTCCAGAGGCTCCGCAGGACGACTTCCGGGAGGGCCTGAAGGCCTGGCGGTCACAGGTTCTAAGGGAGATCTTTGGAAGCATCATAAAACCCACACTGGGGAAAAGCCACATCAATGCAACGAATGTGGACAATTCTATCGTACCAGATCAGCCCTTAGAAGGCATATGAAAATTCACACAGGAGAAAAAAATTACAAATGTTTGGACTGTGGGAGAACATTTGCTGAACCTTCTTCCCTTAGAAGTCACAGCCGAATCCATACAGGAGAGAAACCTCACAAATGCTCAGAGAGCAATAAATGTTTTGCTCGGAAAGATTCTCTTGTGATGCATCAGCGAATCCACACTGGAGAGAAACCATATAAATGTCTGGAGTGTGGAAAATGTTTTGCCCAACCTTCAGCACTTCGGATGCACACCTGAAATCACACAGGAGAGTAGCTTCACAAGTGTGTAGAGTGTGAGAAATCATTTAATTGCAAATCAAAGTTTAAAATACACCGGAAAGAGTTAAACCTGTTTAGTTGTGGACAATGTGGAAAACGTGTTTTTTTTTAAATATCACATCTTATAATTCACCAGAAATAACACACAGTGTCAGAAGGGAAACGCTAACATTTTTGGGGTGTGGGGAAAACGTTTTTCCAAGTCAAGCAACCTAAAATTCCATCAGAGAGTACACAATGAGGCAAAAGGGCATAGGTGTTGGTTGTGTGAGGTTGTTTACTCACAAAGCCACATTAGTTACTTACCAGGGTGATGACACAAAAGAGTGATGAGTGTGCAAGGAGCAGATATAATGTTTTGCAGAGTACAGGGAGTCTTTGACTGATGACCATAACTGGGAATGGATTTTGATCATAAGTTGTTACCATCAAGGCACCCAGGTATTCTTGTTAATTTTTACCAGACCTTTATTGATCAATAAGGAGAACTGAAGATTTAGAGAGCAGAAAACGGGGCGAGGGATGGAATGAAAATGCACCCGATTGGTTACGTAGTGATAAAGTGTTGGTGTTGAATCTGCTAGCTGAGGATGAGGGGGGAATATTTCTTTTTTGGAGGGATTTTTCTTTTGCCTTTTTTCACATTGTCTTTTTCATAGGTTCAAACACACACACACACACACACACATACAGTATATTCACAGACATACTGTACATACGGTAGCTGTATTGAGTTTCTTTGTTTGATCTGCGAATATCATCGGCCATAAAAATACTTCTTTAAAATAATGAAGTAGAATGTTTTTAGAACATGGACCGAGTCAAGATGGCTATCAGGTGGCTCTGTGCTCTGCAGTCCATGCCCTGTAGTTGTTGATGTGCTGAGGAGCTGGGATCTGCCTGACTCCTATTGGCTACTTCAGGGGGGCTTCTGGCATCTCCCCCCCTCCAAGCACAGGTAGGGCCCCCGGTGAGCCCCTTGATCCGGACACCTGGTTCCCCAGAGGCACCTGGTACCCAGATGCCCGTCAAGTCAGATGGAGGCTCTTCCTCTCCGTGGATTTAAAGGCTCCTTGGGAAGAAGGTCCAGTCCTGGGATACACGGAAGGTCAACTGGAAACAGGGAAAAGGGGCCGTTCTGCCATTTGATGCTGCCAATTCCTCTCTCCCGCCATGGGCCCCTGTGAGCATTCGGCTCCTCCTGCCAACAAAGGGGGCTTCATTGTTCGTGGCCCCTCCTGTGGGGGTCTTGGCCTGTCTTCCCAGCTCAGGTGAGAGAGGCTGAGTTTGGGTCAGTTCCCCCCTTTCAGCCAAGGGCTCATCCGGCACAGCTGGAGGGCAGAGGCAGCCCTGGAGGGTCCCTGCAGGCCGCTTTCGACCTGCGTCCGTTTCGGAGTTACAACAGAGCCCGCCCACAAAAGGGACTTTATGACAGTGATCCATAATAGGCAGACGGTCATAAATTGAGTATTACCTGTACTTATGTATTTTTATTTACTATGGAACTTAGATGCCACCTATATCGCCCAGAGACTGAATCATTTGCCTTGTTGGGAAGACATCCATTTCATTTCACAACAAAAATAATAGAAGAATGGAATGGAATGGAATGGAATGGAATGGAATAGAATAGAAATAGAAATAGAAATAATAGAAATAGAAATAGAATAGAAATAAAATAGGAATAAAATAGGAATAGAAAATAATAAGGATAGAAAGAGTAGAAGAAGAATAGGAATAGAAAATAAGAATACAATTGAAGAATAGAAATAGAATAATAGAATAGGAATAGAAAATAATAAGAATAGAAAGAATAGAAATAGAATAGGAATAGAAGATAAGAATAGAATAGGAATAGAAAATGATAGAATAGGAATAGAAAATAAGAATAAGAATAGAACAGAACAGAATTCTTTATTGGCCAAATGTGATTGGACACACAAGGAATTTGTCATCTACTTGTCATCTACTTGCCAAGTTGGGTGGCAAATAATTTTAATTAATAAATAAATAGCACAAAGGAAAGTATGGCCCTGTCAAGAGGAAGAGTGAGCCGTGAAACGGATCCAAGCAGAGAGAGGCAACGTGTCACGAGGAAGCCAGGATCAAGTAGCCATGATGGGGTGGAGTTCATAAGTGCAGAAATAGCAAGAAAAGGGGGAGATTTACACCTACCTCGACTCCCTCCTTCTATTTGGCTTAGATGATGTCATGACTTTTTGCGTTGCCTGTAGGTGGTCCTCAACTTACGACTACTGTTGGGATTGGAATCTCGCTTGTTTGAGCGACCTGGTCATTACGCGAGATGTGCCGTGGCCACGTTCCTCAAGGACTGCAATTTTGTATTCGCTTGTGGCAGCTGTTAAGGGATCTCACAGGTCATTAAGTAGATGGAATCCCAGGCACGACGTGTGGATTTCCAAACAGGGGAGGCCACGTGAGTCCCGGCACAGCCTGTGTTTGACTTGAGGGGCTCCTGGAGAAGCTTAAGAGAAGTTTTGGGTCACCCCATCATAGAATAACCAAATTGGAAGGGACCCTGGAGGTCATCTAGTCCAACCCCTTGCTTGAGCAGGAGAGTCTACTCTGGGGTGGCTTGGAAACGGTATGGAACATGCAGCTTGGAGAACGGTGCAAGGCTGCAAAGGCCACCTGTCCGGGGATTAAGGCCACATTTCCCCGTGGCAGCAGTGACACTGGACTGAAGTCCAGGCCTAGGGTCAGTGGCAGCTAGCTGAGAGCGCTGAAGGCCCCAGGCCTCTACTTAAGGCCCGGCTCCAACGTTGCTGTCAATCAGGGCTGCTTTGTAAGGCTGGGCTGGTGCAGCTCAGGCTTCCAGCTTTGCACCCTGCTTCAACAACTCCCCAACTCATGGGTGTTCTGTGCTAGGTCTCCAGGACCTCCGCCCCCCACTGAGACAACCCCCCCTCCCCCACGGCTCTTGCCTGCACTACCCTCCACTTAAGAACCCTCAAGATCGGGAGTCTCCAACCTTGGCAACTTTAAGGCTATTGGACTTCAACTCCCAGAATTCCTCAGCCAGCACTACGGCCATGTTGTGGCTCTAAAGCAGCGGTCTCCAACCTTGGCCACTTTAAGGCTAGTGGACTTCAACTCCCAGAGTTCCTCAGCCAGCACGACGGCCATGTTTTGGCCCTAAAGCAGCGGTCTCCAACCTTGGCCACTTTAAGGCTAGTGGACTTCAACTCCCAGAGTTCCTTAGCCAGCACGACGGCCATGTTGTGGCCCTAAAACAGCGGTCTCCAACCTTGACCACTTTAGTGGACTTCAACTCCCAGAGTTCCTCAGCCAGCACGATGGCCATGTTGTGGCCCTAAAGCAGCGGTCTCCAACCTTGGCCACTTTAAGGCTAGTGGACTTCAACTCCCAGAGTTCCTCAGCCAGCACGACGGCCATGTTGTGGCCCTAAAGCAGCGGTCTCCAACCTTGGCCACTTTAAGGCGAGTGGACTTCAACTCCCAGAGTTCCTCAGCCAGCAAAGCTGGTCAGGAATTCTGGGAGTTGAAGTCCACAAGTCTTAAAGTGGCCAAGGTTGGGGAGCCCTGCTCAAAATCACTTAATGACCGCCACTAGTTTGGGATTGTGGTTGTTGAGCAAAGTGATCACATGACCTCCCCACCAAACAACTGGTTCAACAGATTCCCCCAAAGAGGAGAGATTCGAAAGAAAGTTCCATTTATCCTTTCTAGGAACTGGACATTGAATTACAGCCGTCCAGCTTCCCAATTAATTTTTTTGTATTAATTCCTCCTGAAATCTTTGGGTCTAAAAATCCTGACAGTTGGCTTAGACTTTTATTGGAATGGAGAAAGGAAAACTGCAATGGAGGTCACTGAAGTATTATTGTGCATAAAATAATAATATTAATAATGTAATGATGGTCAAAGATAAAAAAGAGTCTTTACGTACAGATATATATATATATATATATATATATATATATATATATATATATATATATATATATATATATATACAGAAGCATGCGGTGGGGCAGGTTTGTGTGTATACACACCCACCCACCCACCTGTGGATTCAGCTGGTTGGTTTGAAGTGTATCGCTTTTATCAACTAGCCAAAATTCTCTTCTCTGCTCAAGCTAGAATTTCCTGGGTGCTAAAGTCCGATCTGTCCGAAACGCACCAGGGTGCCCAACAGTGAAGCTGACCGCTTAGAACTACGTCACTGAAATGTCAAAAGTGAAATCATTCGATTGTATGTCGGCCTTTCCTACCAATAAGGCCTCCATCGGTGGTTTTTCCTCAGTCGCCTCCAGCTTCACTCCGTTCCTCCACCTCCCGCCGCCCTCAAGACAGGCCAAGGGAGGGCTGGCTGAAAAACCATCTGGATCATAGTCTATGGTCATCTCTCTGAACTGGTTTGATTGCGTGTCGGCCTTTCCTACCGATAAGGCCTCCATGGGTGGTTTTACCTCAGTCACCAACAGCTTCACTCCGTTCCTCCACTCCCCGCCGCCCTCAAAACAGGCCAAGGGAGCTGCGCGGCTGGCTGAAAAACCATCTGGATCGTAGTCTACGGTCATCTGTCTGAATTGGTTCCCTTTCAGGCTGGCCGCTCTCCTGTGGATCAGCTGGTGCTTGTACAAACTGGACGTGTAGCTGAATTTTCGTCCACAGTCTGGGCAGGTGTAAGGTTTCTCTCCCGTATGGATCCGGTCGTGCCTTACCAAATCCGCCTTGTCCCGGAAGCCTTTGATGCAGACAAAGCACCAGTATCTCTTCTGCCCTCGACGGCTGATGGTTTTCCTGGCCGTTTTGCCTTCCTGATCCGTGCCAGAGGCAGCTTTGGGAGGCTGATTCATTGATGGGCGCTGTCCTAGGCTGCCGGCAAAGGGGCCAACTCTGTTCTCGGGGAATGTTTGGTTAGGCCAGGCCCAAGAAGAGGTTGCCCCAACCCGGTGGCTATTTTCCTGGTTCCCGTGCTGTTCTTGGTCTCCTGCAATAAGAAAAAAAGTCTAAATATACCAGCCAAAGAAAAAGCAGATCCTCAACCCACATAAGCAACTTGGACCATTCAGACAAGCTCATAAAGTAGCTAAGAACTTAGGCCAGTGGTGGCTAACCTTTTTGGGTTCCTGTGCCAAAAATTGTGCGTGCACTTGCACGCTTACGCTCATGTGCCAGCACCCAGAAGGCAATGCGCACCCCTGCCTCCTACACATGCGTGTGCAATCCCTACCCACCCACCCCCTGCCACCCCCTAACCTGCACTGTGCCACACAGCTGATTTTCAGCTGGTTTGAGGCCCTTTTTGGCCTCCCAGAGGCTTGAGGAAGGCTTCTGCAGGCTTTTTAGGCCAAAAACTAGGCCCGTTTCATCACTTCCGATATTTCTGGAAAAGCAGGAAGTGACTAAACAGGCCTACTCTTCGTCCTGAAAAACCTGCAGAAGCCTTCCTCAAGCCTCTGGGAGTCTGAAAGAGGCCTAAAACCAGCTGAAAATCAGTTGTGAGGCACACGAATGCGCAGTGAGGTACGTTTTCCTGCAGCTTGTGTGCCGGCACAAATGGTTCTGCCCTCACGAACTTAGGTTAAAGGTTTGCCATCACAAACTTAGGCTAAATCCGATGTATTGAACAACATCATGAAGAAATTTCAACAACTGCTACTGAAGCAGTAGAAAAATTACACATAAAGCACTTTTATATTTAGCAGAAGTCCCCAATGCCCCAGAGCTTTGCTTAATACAATATTGTGTAAAACCTCAAGGTCACTGAACCAAGGAACTAACCATATTACAGTAAACAAAGGTGGATATGGAAAATAACAGATGGTGTAAGATAAAATGAGTAATTAGATGTATTTCTCTTTTTTGGTATATATGTTATTCTCCTTTTTTGGTATAGTTTAATCAAAGTAACGCCCCGGGCTAAGCTGAGGTCATGAAGTGTATAAAAGTGACGCCTCAGGAAGAGCCAAGGGTTCAGAATCTGCCATTCTAATGCTCTGAACCTTGTGCACAAATAAAAACCTGTATTCTCCAACCTTTCGTGGTCTGGTGTCCTGATTTGGAAGCAAGAATTGCTGCAACACTACAATTTGAGAACAAGGTAATAATAGAGTATACAATACAGCGTGAGGAGCCCTGATGGCGCAGTGGTTAGAATGCAGGCTAATTCTGCCGACTGTCAGCAGTTCGACCATGACCAGCTCAAGGTTGACTCAGCCTTCCATCCTTCCGAGGTCGATAAAATGGAGACCCAGATTGTTGCGGGATCAATAGGCTGGCTCCGTATACCACTTAGAGAGGGATGTAAAGCACTGGGGAGCAGTACATAAGTTTAATTGCTATTGCTATAATACTATATTAGTATAGTACTTTTGAACGACTGGGTTGGCAGGAGCTGGAGCGTGTGATAGGAGCTCACTCTGCTCGAAGGCGAGACTGTTGATCATCAGCCCAGCATTCTAACCTCATGAGCCACCACGCTCTCAACTAGTATAGTAGTATTATATTAATATATAATTATATTAATATATAAATTATATAATATACAATTATTAACGTATACATGCTGACGTACAACACTTCACTTAGTGATGGTTCAATGTTACAACGGCACTGGAAAAAGTGATTTGCGACCATTTTTCACACTTATGACCATTGCAGCCTCCCCATAGTCACTTGATTGACATTGGGAGGCTTGATAACTGACTAACATTTATGACGGTTGCAATGTCCCAGAGTCATGGGATTCGCTTCTGGCGACCTTCTGACCAGCAACTAGATTCACTGAACAACCGTGTTACTAACTTAACAACTGCAGTGATCCATTTAACAAATGTGGCAAGAAGAGTCGTAAAATGGGTCAAGAGTCACGTAACACATTTCTCACTTAGCAACAGAAATGTTTGACTCCATTGTGGCCATAAGTTGAGGACTATCTCTAGTACAATCATATTAATCATATTAATATTTTAATTATATAATGTAGCATATATATAATCCTATCACATGATTTTATATGTATGTGTTGTGACTCGGAGGTCTGAACCTGCCTTGTTAGAAGATACAGACTTGAGTAATGAGGGAGAGAGGGATTTGGCTTCGAGATTTGAGCCTGCCTTGCTGGAAGACACAGACTTGAGCTAGGAGGAAGAGGAGGACTTGGCTCTGAGGTTTGAGCCTGCGTTGCTGGAGGATTCAGAATCATCTTCCTCCCCGGGACCATCCTCCCTGGTTGTGCCTCAGGTGTTGGCAGATAATCAGGAGAGCGTGCCGGAGTCCTTGGCTGAGGATCAAGCCGAGGAATGCTGGTTTGATGCAAGGCAAAGACGCAGGCAGAAGCGGGAAATGCAACGTAAAAGGAAAGGTCAAATCAGGAACTGACTTGAGAGACTGACACGCCCCTCAGGAAATAAAAGAGGGCGTGTTAGCTCGGAATAGTCGTTCGGGACAATTTGTTTATTTGTGATAGCAGCTTGGACAAATTCTCCTTGCGGCATTTGCTTCTTGATTTATGGTCTTGTTTGTTATCGGACTTGGCACGCAGCTTTTGGAAGACTGCCAAGGATTCCTCCAGTCAAAGGAATTTAACTCTGTCGTTCCTGGTCCTGTCTGTTTATTTATATTCCTTTGGAGGCTTGGACTCTCACTTCATGGTCACAGGTGAGACAGAATATATATATAAAATATAATATAATATAATATAATATAATATATATATATATATATATATATATATATATATATATATATATATATTTGTTTTCGTAGATTTTCACTGGTACAGGTATGTAGGTCTAGGTGTGCTCGGGTCCTTCCCCGTGTAAGATTAAGAGTATCTTGGTGACATTTCGGCGAGGTCCCACTCGCCATCCTCAGGCTGGTGCTTTCTGCTTCATGCCAGTGCAAGCAGTGTGTGATCGGAGCTGCCGCCTCTCTATAAATACTGGTGGTGGGGGCTGGTGTGCTGGGCTGGTTGGCTGCGCTGCTGCCTCTTGATTGGTTGATGGAGTTGATGTTGGTATAATGGGCTGTGTGATGGCCTTGTGAGTTTTGCTGTGGAGATATCCTGGATCTTGTGCTGTAATCTTACTGATTTTGTCTGTAGTATCATAACATAATGGAGACCTAGAAGATGAACAGACCTATGGAACAGCTGTCCTGCCCTACAAAAGAGGTACTACAGACAAAATCAGTAAGATACTACACAGGCATCACATCAAGACTGCCTTCAAAACAGACAGAAAAATAGCAGCCATCCTAAGAAACCCCAAAGATAACACTGACCTTGAAAACCAAGGCATATATGAAGTCCCCTGTGCATCATGCCCGGCCATATACATTGGACAGACCAATAGAAGAATAAGTACCCGCCTGGATGAACACAAAAATGCAGTAAAAAAGCTGGAACACACTTCCTCACTAGTCTAACACATGAAAGCCGCAGGTCATAGCATCAACTTCAATGGCACCAAAACCCTAGCCACTATAGAAAACCCCAGCCACAGAATTATTAGAGAAACCATAGAGATTGAAAAACGACCTGAAAACATGAATAGAAGAGATGATTCCACCATACTGTCAATTATTTGGAAGCCTGCACTCACAAACAAAAAAAATCTCCACACCACTAGCCAGGCAAACACCTGGGCACAAACAGATCCCCCCTGATACCTCCAGCTCAAACACACCCCAACCAGGCACCCAGATGAAACCTAGCTTCCTAACAAATATTAGCCTTCCATTTACTTGGAGCCAAGCTGCACTAAAAGCCTCCAATATAGGAACACAATGTTGCCAGCCAATCAAGACACAAAAAAAGCCACAAAACAGACAGAAGATATTAGAAACATCAATCAAGCAGAACACAGCAAACTCCAAGAGCAATAAACACAGACCAAGACACCCAACCAATCAGGATGAAAAAAAAAACCATTCTGGCACAGCAGTAGACTAGCACCAAATTTAAAACAGAAACGGCTGTGAAAGTCTGACTCACAGACGAACGCAATATAGACGCCTGATGATGGCAGATGAGATTCTGCTGAAATGTTGCTACAACTTTAAAAGTACAACTATAAAGATGTGGGAAAATACCCGAACAAAGCTGAATACCATACATGTAAGTACCTACGAAAACTTAAGAAAACATGTGTGTGTGTGTGTGTGTATGTATATGTGTGTGTGTGTGTATATATATATATATATATATATATATGTTTTCTGAGGTTCTCATGGGTATTTGTATGTGGATCTTTGGTTGTTCAGGTTTTCCCCCGTAAGATTCAAGTATCTAGGCAACGTTTCAATGAAGTCTCATTCATCATCTTCAGGCTTCTGTCTCCGGCTCTGTGCTTCTCAGAGTAATGTGAGATTGCAGCTGCTTCCTCCTTTTAACTGCCAGTGGGGTGGGACTTGATTGGGTGGGGGCTTGCTGTGTTCTGATTGGGTGGGGGGTGTGTTCTCATTGGTAGGGGGTTTGGCTGTGTTCTGATTGGTTGGGGGTTAGCCGTGTTCTGATTGGTTGGAGGCGTGTTCTGTTCAGGTGGGGGCTTGGTTGTGCTCAGGTTAGTCTTAGTTGCTGGGGATTTGAGCTGGTGAGTTGTGATCTTGCTGTTTGGCTTCGAGTTCGTGGTCCTTCTGCATCTTCATAGTGGGTGTCGGTTTGCTTCATGTATGGCTCGGAGGGGTTTGAAGTGGGTAGTGATGCAGCTGCCGTGCAGCTTCTGGTCCATGGTCATGTCTCATCTTCTGAGTGGGTGGGAGTCTGTTTTCTACATGGAAGTGTGGTGGTGGCATCTTGTGTGGCTCTCATGGGTGTGGGTCTGGTGTCCTTCTTCATGTTAGGTACTCGTCTGTTCATGAGGGCGGGTTTCCAAATGGCTGGAAGGCGGGAGGTGTCATCTCGTTTGTTCATGCTGTGTGGGCGTTTTCTATCTCTATGGCTTCTCTGATTATTCTGCTGTTGAAGTGTTCGGTTTTGGCGATAGTTCTGGTATTTTTAAAATCAATTTCATGTCCTGTGGCTTTGAGGTGTTGGACCAGGGAAGAGGTCGTTTCTTCTTTTTTGATTGAGTTCTTATGTTCTTCAATGCGTGCACTTATTCTTCTGTTAGTTTGTCCAATGTATGTGGTAGGGCAGGCAGTGCAGGGGATTTCATATACCCTTGGTTTTCTAATTGATTTTGTCTTTGGGGTTTCTTAGGATGGTGGATATTTTTCTGTTTGTGCAGAATGCTGTTTTGATGTTGTGTTTTTGGAGGATCTTGCTAATTTTGTCTGTAGTGCCTTTTATATATGGGAGGAGGGCTTTGGCCGTTTTCTTGTTCTCTGTCTTGGATTTTGGTTGGGGTTTCTTTTTGGATTAGGTGGGTAATCTTCTTTCTTTGGAATCCATTGGCTGCAAGTACGTTGGTGAGAGTGTGTAGTTCGGTTTTTTGGTGTTGTTCATCGGCTAAGCATTTTGTTCTGGAGATGAGTGTCTTGGCTACGGAATTTATCTGTGCTGGGTGGTGGTGTGAGAGTGCATGTAGATAGCGGTTAGTATGTGTTTTCTTCTAGCCAAACAGCAAGATCACAACTCACCAGCTCAAATCCCCCAGCAACTAAGACTAACCTGAGCACAACCAAGCCCCCACCTGAACAGAACACGCCTCCAACCAATCAGAACACGGCTAACCCCCAACCAATCAGAACACAGCCAAACCCCCTACCAATGAGAACACACCCCCACCCAATCAGAACACAGCCAAGCCCCCACCCAATCAAGTCCCACCCCACTGGCAGTTAAAAGGAGGAAGCAGCTGCAATCTCACATTACTCTGAGAAGCACAGAGCCGGAGACAGAAGCCTGAAGATGATGAATGAGACTTCATCGAAACGTTGCCTAGATACTTCGAATCTTACGCGGAGAAAACCCGAACAACCAAAGATCCATATATATATATATATACCCATGAGAACCTCAGAAAACAAATATATATATATATATATATATATATATATATATATATATATATATATATATATATATATATATATGGATCTTTGGTTATTGGGTTTTTTCCATAAGATTGGAAGTATCTAGGCAACGCTTCGATGAAGTCTCATTCATCATCTTCATCATCTTCACTCTGAGAAGCACAGAGCCGAAGACACAAGCCTGAAGATGATGAATGAGACCTCATCGAAATGTTGCCTAGATACTTCCAATCTTACGCGGGAGAAAACCTGAATAACCAAAGATCCACATACAAATACCTGCGAGAACCTCAGAAAACACACACAAACACACACACACACACACATATATATATATGTATAGTAATATATTAATATATGACACAATCATATATTATCGTATTGAAGCAGCTGGATAAGAGCATATAAAGCACTTTTCATATAAAGCATATAAAGCACTTTTTATATTTAGTATAGGTCAACAAGTCATATTTAGCAAAGGTCCCGGCTTCCCGTTGCTTTGCTTAACAAAACATTGTGTAACCCACAAGATTGCTGAACTCAGGAACTTGAACTAACCACGTTACTGTAAACAAGGGTGAACATGGAAAATAACTGATAGTGTAAGATAACTGAGTGATCAAAAATATACTTGTTATTTCCTTTTTATACTTTCTTTATAGAAATGTATGCAATTTTGTCCTTATTTGGTAAAATGTAATAAGAGTAACGCCCAGATCTACACTGATGTCATAACAGGTATAAAAATATTGTCTCAGGAAGAACTGGGGGTTCAGAATTTGCCATGTTAATGCTCTGAACACTTTGCGCAAATAAAACCTGTATTCTCCAACCTTTCGTGGTCTTGTGTCCTGATTTGGAAGCAAGATTTGCTGCAACAGTATAAATGTTTTAATTGCATAATATAGTATTCTAAAAATACGAGTTCTAGATGTACTTTTAAGAGAAGAAACAGACATGTTGCAATCTCCAGAACTGGAGAAGAGGCGAACCCTGGTGTCAGCTTTGGAAGCCCTATTGAGATCCGATGCTCCCACGCTGCCACAACTGAGGGGGAGCGGGAGGGGGGAATTCATTTGAGAATATCTAGTTAGACAAAATAAAATTCTTTTTCTGGTTCAAGGTCACGTAGTGTTGCGCATAGTGGAAAGGAAGTTTTACATTGGGACGGATGTGATGTGGAGATGGGGACGGGGGATGGATTTGTAGTTTTTACTTTTGCAAGGAAGCCCGAAACTTTCAGATTCAGGATTCCACAGATGTGCCAGTTACTATCCAAATAGAAGGAACTTTTGAGAGATGTCTGTCTTGTAGTTATTGGCTGGAATGGAGATTTGCTGGAATGTTGACACCCGGAGACTCCTTATCTCTTACACTAGAGGTCTCCAAATTTTAAGACTTTAAGAATTCTGGGAGTTGAAGTCCACAAGTCTTAAAGTTTCCAAGTTTGTGGACCCTGTCTTACGCTTTCATCCATACCTTTGTAGGTTTCGCCTTTGAGATGTTTCCTCGTATGTCGGTTGAGAGCTGGCTTTTGGGTGAAACTTTGCCCACACTCAACGCAGCTGTAAGGCCTCTCACCCGTATGAACCGTCTGATGTCGAAGGACCTGAGAAACATCCCGGAAACTTTTTCCACATGCTAAGCACTCTGGACGCTTGCGACTACCCATGTCAGTCCTTGGGTGTTTCATACTTGGGATGAAACCTGTTTGGAGGAAGCGAAGAAAAGAAAAGAAAAACAACCCAAACTACCATAAGTGTACAGATAGTTCTCGACTTACAACATGGGTGTCAAACACAAAGCCTGTGGGCTTGATGCGGCCTGAGATGTGGTCGGATTCAGCCCACGGGGGCCATCCTGGAAAATGTTAAGGGGCCAGCCCGCGTTGCTTCAGCCCGGTCTACCTAATGCAAAGAGGAAAACATCGGGCCAGCGTGATTTTGGCCCGGTCTACCCAGGGTGAAGAGGAAACATACCAGCAGTTTGGGGAGTGGTGTTAAGCTGGCCACGCCCACCCAGTCAGCCACACGTGACTACAGAAGGAACAGATCAGACATCCAGCCCTTGCTTATCAGTGGAGACCAAGTGGCCGGTTTTAAGTTTCTGGGTGTTACCCTAAAAGAGGACCTGACCTGGGGTGCCACATTGCAGCCATGGTCAAAAGGGCCCAGCAGAGATTATACTACCTGAGACTTCTCAGAAAACAACAGCTGAATGAAAAACTGCTGGTGCCCTTCTACCACTGCACCATAGAGAGTATCTTAATTTACTGCACTTCTGTATGGTTTGCCAATTGCACAGTGGCAGATAGGAAAGCACTCCAGAGGGTTAACGTCATTGCCCAGAGGATCATGGGTTGCCCTCTCCCCTCTTTGGAAGAGCTTTATAGCTCCCGCTGCCTTAAGAAAGCTCAAAACATTCTCAAAGATCCATCTCATCCTGGGCACCCTTTTTTTGAACTATTACCATCTGGCAGACAGTACAGGAGAATAAAAACAAGGACAAATAGGCTGAAAAACAGCTTCTATCCCAGGGCAGTAACTCTACTGAATTCTACTGTATAGTGGAATATTAAAGCAATATTAGGGGTTTTCAATTCAATGTATAGAATGTGAAGGATGTGTGTTTGTGTTCATTTTGACAGTTACAATGTACACTGACGATGGTATTTAATTTAGTTGTATGAGGTGCAATGACAATAAAGTAAAGTAAAAAAGGAAAGGAAAGGAGAGGAAAGGAAAGGAAAGGAAAGGAAAGGAAAGGAAAGGAAAGGAAAGGAAAGGAAAGGAAAGGAAAGGAAACTAAACTAAACTAAACTAAACTAAACTAAACTAAACTAAACTAAACTAAACTAAACTAAACCTAAACTAAACTAAAGGCACTCCAGCACTCCTGAGGTCAACCACAGCCCTGAGGCAGCCCTCAATGAAATTGAGTTCGATACCACTGACTTATGACCACAACTGAGGCCAAAATTTATGTTTCTAAGCGAGACAGTTGCTAAGTGAGCTTTTGTCCTGTTTTACAACCTTTCTTCCCACGGTTGGTAAGTGAATCGCTGCAGTTGCTAAATTTAGTCATGCAGTTCTCAAGCTTCCCCATTGGCTTTCCTTGTCGCAAAAGGAGATTAAACAGGATCCTGAGACACTGCAATCCATCATGAATAGGAACCCATTACCAAGCATTCCGGATTTTGATCACATGACCCTAGGGATGCTGCAAACGGTCGTTAAGCATGAAAAATGGTTGTACGTCATTTTTTTTCAGTACCGTTGTTAACGTCGAGAACAGTCATTACCCAATGTTTGTAAATTGAGAGCTATCGCTATATGCATCCGTAGATTGACAACACATTTTAGTGTTTTGATTAACAGGCAGCCAAATGGAGAAGGGGAACCATTTTGGAAGATACGGTAAGGTTCCAGCAAAACGTTACCAGAGATAAATTTTTAGATCCTCGTAATTTACATTTTTATGCAATGTTTTGATAGTTTTTTAGATTGATATTGAAGCTCTGGGCATTGGCACAAGTAAAATAATAATAGTAAGCTTGTTGTAGGCCAAGATTTCTATAGTTGGATTTTAAAGTGTGTAATTTAACTCTGAGGAAAAATAATAATAAAATAATAATAACAGAGGAGCTTCTGTGGGGCAGAATGCAGTCCTGCAAGCTACTTCTGCAGCCAGCTGCCTACAATTTGGCAGTTTAAATCCCACCAGGCTCAAAGTTGACTCAGCCTTCTGTCCTTCCGAGGTGGGTAAAATGAGGACCCAAATTGTTGTGGGGGGCAATAGGCTGACTCTGTAAAACGGGGCTGTAAAGCACAAAAAAGCGGCATATAAGTCTTAAGTGCTATTGCTAATAATTACAACCTGTAAGCCTCCCAAAGATACCTTTGGGGGAGATGGGCGGCAGAACCGTTTAATAAATAAATACATAAATTTGCAAGAACTGAGAGATTTTTAATTGCTGTGATCCTCATTATGTCTGATTTCTCTCACACTATTTAGGTGTGTTTATGTGTGAGAAGAGGGAAGAGGAACTTTAATCCTCACAGCAAGGGTAGGTAGAGAGGCTCATGTGTAGTAATTAACAAATAATTACTATGGAAGGGCTACCCCCATAACACGCATTGAAAATTATATATATATATATTATATAAAATTATATATATATTTTCTTAAGTTTTCATGAATATTTATATGTATGGTATTCAGCTTTGTTTGGGTATTTTTCCACGTCATTATAGTTGTGCTTTTAAAGTTGTAGTAATGTTTCAGCAGAATCTCATCTGCCATCATCAGGCTTCTGTATAGTGTTTGTCAGATGAACACTATACAGAAGCCTGATGATGGCAGATGAGATTCTGCCAAAACGTTGCTACAATTTTAAATGTTTTTGTAGATTTTCACGGGTACAGGTATACAGGTCTTGGCCTGTTCGGGTTTTTTCCCGTGTAAGATTGAGAGCATCTTGGCAACGTTTCGACAAGGTTCCGCTCGCCATCTTCAGGCTGGTGAAGGTCATCACACAGCCCATGACCCAGGTCATTACAACCCAGGAGATTACAGCACAAGACCCAGGATGTCAAAACAATAGAACTCAGAAGGTCATCACACAGCCCATTACCCAGGTCATTACAACCCAGGAGATTACAGCACAGGACCCAGGATGTCAAAACAATAGAACCCAGAAGGTCATCACACAGCCCATTACCCAGGTCTTTACAACACAGGAGGCGGATAGACTCACAGCCAATACCTCAGCCACACATGTTCTTACAAAAAAGCCAGCCAATCTGCAAACATCAACTCCATCAATCAATCAAGAAATGACAACATAGCCAACCTCCCCACCAGTATATATAGGGAGACGGCAGCTCCGATCACACTTTGCTCGCACAAGCACGAAGCCAAAAGCACCAGCCTGAAGATGGCGAGTGGGACCTCGTCGAAACGTTGCCAAGATGCTCTCAATCTTACACAGAAAAAGCCCTGAACACGCGAAGACCTGCATATAAATATATATATACACATATACATATACATAAACATAATATACACATACACATACATTTTGGAAGCTTTTAAAAGTGTAGTTATTTCGTGGAACCTTATCTTAAGGTTATGAAGCCATCTCTGTTCCCTATTTTTAATGCTTGTTGTCAGTGGTGGGCTGCAAATTTTTTAACAACCGGTTCTCTAGCTGGGTAGGCGTGGCCGGTTGGTCATGTGACTGAGTGGGTGATGTCACTCATCACAGCCAGCCCCACCTCCTGGTCACTCGCCTCAAAGGAAGAGGTTGGATTCAGCTGGTTGGGACTAATCCCATCACTGCCTGGCCCTGCCCCCGCGCATTTTTTGGCCTGTTTTTAGGCCGTTTTCAGGCAGTTTTTTGGGCAGTTTTCAGGCCAATTTTGGCTGGAAAGATGGCCTTAAAACAGCTCAAAAATGGCTTGAAAGCCCACAAAACAGGCCATTTTTAGGCTGTTTTTCCAGCCAAGATACGCCTGAAAACATCCTGAAAAATGGCCTGAAAATAACCTGAAAACAGCCTGAAAAACAGTCCTTTTGGGGGGCCTTTTCAGGCCGTTTTTCACCCCTAAAATGGCCAAAAATGGTCCAAAGAACAGGCAGGGCTGGGGCCTGCCGGTGGTCTGATTTGCCCATTCTCCGAACCGTGCAGAATCGGGACAAGGGGTTCTGGCGAACCTGTCTGAACTGGCAGCAGCCCAACGCTGCTTGTGGTTCTGTTTGAGCAGTGTGCCTTTATTGCGCCTTTGTTGTATTACTGTGGATGTTTTATGTGGGTTCCTGGCAGGGGTGGGATTCAAATTTTTAACAACTGGTTCTGTGGACGTGGCTTAGGTGGTGGGCGTGGCTTGGTGGTCATGTGACTGGGTTGACGTGGCTTGGTGGTCATGTTATTGGCTGGGCGTGGCCAACTCAATATCACTCCCATCGAGGCATGCATCTCCTCGCCTGGCCTCTCATGATTGTGGGGATGCTGTAACAGTCGTAAGTGTGAAAAATGGTCTTAAGTCACTTTTTTCAGGGCCATTGTAACTTTGAATGGTCACTCCACACAAGCAAAGTACCAGCAAAGGAGGGGAAAAAAAACTCCAAAGAAGTTCCAGAGACAGGAAGTCTAGTCCTGCCAAGAATGTAATAAGGGTTAACGGAGAGGCAGTTTCTGTAAGCAACACCAGAATGTTTCCTTCCTGCCTTCCTTACAGGATTAGGCCAGTAATTTCTTCCAACAACTGGTTCTCGGAACTGCTTAGAATGTTAACAACCGGTTCTAGCAAATAGGTGCAAACTGGTAGAATCCCACCCCTGATTCCTGCTCTATGTAAGCTGGCAGGTTTCTCTAAACGTAGAAAATAAACCAAAATAAAGATTGGCTGCCTGCAGTCCAGTGGATGGCAGGATGACAAAAATCACCATTGCTGCCGAAAGTTGCAATTATAGCCCAAAATCGTACGGCAATTTTTATCGTTTCTCATACAATCTCCCAGTGTAGAAGAGGACACAGGTGAGCTTGGAGAATATATTTGGCCATTGTTAGCAAAACAGGAGCTTGGTCCTGGTAACTACATATAGGTAATCCTCAACTTACAACCCCAATTGAGCCCAAAACTCATGCTGTTAAGTGAAACATTTGTTAAGGGTCAGTTTGCCTCCTTTTACGACTTTTCTTGCCACCATTGTTAAGTGAATCATTACACCTCTAAAGTTCGTAACAGGTCATGATGAGTCACTTTTTCAATGCCATTGTAACTTTGAACGATCACTAAATGAACTGTTGTAAGTCAAGGACCACCTGTGATCTGGTTGTTAAGTGAATCTGGTTTTCCCTTCGACTTTGCTAGTTACAAGGTCGCAAAAGGGGATCACATGACCTTGGGGCACTGCAACCGTCATAAATGTGAGTCAGTTGTCAAACATCCAAATCATGTGACTATGGGAGTGCTGCGATGGTTATAAGAGTGAAAAACAATCATAGGTCACTTTTTTCAATGCCCTTGTAATTTCAAATGGTCACTAAATGAACTGTTGTAAGTCGACTACTTGTGCAGCATGTGAAAGAAACTCAAGATTCCCTTTCTTGATTGTCTTTGGTGCAGGAGAAAGAAAAGATGAAAAACACTATTAAGGCTTTCGATATTTCACATTTCGAGACCTTCAAATTTCTAGGTTCTATCATATCACATGACCTAAAATGGACACCTCACATCAAAAACATCATCAAAAAAGCACAACAAAGAATGTTCTTTCTGCACCAACTCAGAAAGCTCAAACTGTCCAAGGAGCTGCTGATCCAGTTCTACAGGGGAACTACTGAGTCTGTCATCTGCACCTCTATAGCTGTCTGGTTTGGTTCTGCAACCCAACAGGACAGACACAGACTTCAGAGGATAATTAGGACTGCAGAAAAAACAATTACTACCCACCTGCCTTCCATTGAGGACCTGTATACTGCATGAGTCAAAAAGAGGGCTGTGAAGATATTTACAGACCCCTCACATCCCGGACATAAACTGTTTCAACTCCTTCCCTCAAAAGGACACTATAGAGCACTGCACACAGAACAACTAGACACAAGGACAGTTTTTCCCCGAAAGCCATCACTCTTCTAAACAAATACTTCCCTCAACACTGTTCAACTATTTACAAAGTCTGCACTACTATTACCGTTAATCTCCTCATCACTCCTTATCACCCACTTGTGACTATATGACTGTGACTTTGTCGCCTGTATCCTTACGATTTATATTGACTGTTTCCTAGTATGTACCTGATGAATCTTGACTCTGGATGAATGTATCTTTTCTTTTATGTACACTGAGAGCATTTGCACCAAAGACAAATTCCTTGTGTGTCCAATCACATTTGGCCAATAAAGTATTTTATTCTGTTCTGTTCTATTTTATTCTATTCTTATGATTCTTGACTCTTGACAAATGTATCTTTTCTTTTATGTACACTGAGAGCATTTGCACCAAAGACAAATTCCTTGTGTGTCCAATCACATTTGGCCAATAAAGTATTTTATTCTGTTCTGTTCTGTTCTATTCTATTCTATTCTTATGATTCTTGACTCTTGACAAATGTATCTTTTCTTTTATGTACACTGAGAGCATTTGCACCAAAGACAAATTTCTCGTGTGTCCAGTCACACTTGGCCAATAAAGAATTCTATTCTATTCTATTCTATTCTATTCTATTCTATTCTATTCTATTCTATTCTATTCTATTCTATTCTATTCTATTCCATTCCATTCCATTCCATTCCTTTTTCTATTCTATTGAAAAATATAGGCCTCACAATATTCTGTTCATGTAGCTTAGATCGGTGTTTCTCAACCTTGGCACAACTCAATTAACAACCGTCTTGCTCAGTCGTGGTCTTAAGCCGAGGACTCAGCCACCCTCCAATATTCCCTATGAGATTCCCTTTGAGATAACGGCAGGGCAGCCTTCATCGTACCTGAGTCATTCTGGCTTTCCAAATGTTTTCTCAGATGCCGGTTAAGTGCTGGTTTCTGGGTGAAACTCTGCCCACATTGGAAGCAGGCGTAGGGTTTCTCTCCCGTGTGGACGGTTTGATGCCGGAGAACGTGTGAAAGGTCCCGGAAACTTTTCCCGCATTCTGGGCACTTCGGACGCTTCCGACCCGAATGGGAATTCTGGTGATTACGAAGCTGCAAAGCGTCTTGAAAGCTTTCGCCGCATTCGAGGCACCAGTGTCCGTGTTCCTCCAAACGGACCACCGTCTCGTAGACCCCTTCGCTGCAAAGCCTCGCTCCGTCCCCTTTCTGGATCGGCTCCGGTGGGTTCGTCTTCACCAACCCATCCCTTCCCTCGAGGGATCCTGGTTGCCCCATTAAGGATCCAAACAACATGGGAAGCTCAGGATCCCCTGGCTGTGAAGCTCCCCCTAGGGGATTCCTGCTTATCGCGGGGTCACCTGTGGAAACAGCATAAACATCCAGATGTTGAGCTTCCTCTACTAGACCAAGAACAAGAAACAACGGCTGGAATTGTATCCTGGTACATCAGGTTGCGGGGGGGCTGTATCCTTCCCAGCACCTAGTTTCCAACAGAGACGGCCTAGATCCGTGATGGAGAACCTATGGCGCGCGTGCCACAGGGCCATTTGTGCCGGCATGTGACCTGCAGGCAAAGTTACCTCACAGCTGTTTTTCGGCCTCCCAGAGGCTTGAGGAAAGCCTTTGCAGGCCGAAAAATAGGCCCGTTTTTCGTCACTTCCTGTATTTTCGGAAATACCGGAAGTGACGAAATGGGCCTATTTTTCGGCCTGCAAAGGGTGCAAAAGCTTTCCTCAAGCCTCTGGGAGGCCAAAAAAGGCCTCAAACGGGCCGAAAATCAGCTGGGAGGTGCAGTGCAGGTAAGGGGGCAGCATGGGAGGATTGTGCACGCATGCGCAGGGTGCATGGGGGGGGCGAGCATTGCCTTCTGGGTGCTGGCAATTTTGGGCACAGGAACCCCAAAAGGTTAGTCAACACTGGCCTAGGTTGAACTATGACTAGCTTATTATTGGGGTTATTATTACCATACTACTAGCTTATTCCTAAAGGAAACCAACCCTGACTATTCTTTGGAAGGACATAAGCCGCTTTTTTCAGCGCTATTGTAACCGGTCACTAAACGAACTATTCAATACAGATAGTCCTCAACTTATGACCACCACTGAGGGAAACATTTATCCTGCTCAGTGAAAAATTGATTAAGTGAGTTTGGTTGGCCTCCTTTGACAACCTTTTTTGCCATCGTTGTTAAGCGAATCACCGCCGTGGTTAAATTAGCCACGCGGTGGTTTAGTGAACCTGGCTTCCCCATGGACTTTTGTTCATCAGATGGTCGCAAAAGGGGTTCGCGTGACACACACACATACACACACCCCGGGACACTGCAACTGTCATAAATGCGAATCAGTTGCCAAGCGTCTGAATTTTGATCATGTGATGCTGCAACGGCCGTAAGTGTGAATAAAGGTCATAAGTCACTTTTTTCAGCATTAGTGTAACTTCAGTCACTAAATGAACTGTTGTAAGTCAAGGGCTACCTGTATTCAATATGGGTAAATACTGATTGTACACTTCCAGCACCCAATCAACATGTAACACTCTCTCCTGCCTTTACTACCAGGAGTACCTACCCGCTGAGCTGGGATCCTGACCATCTTTCAGTTCAGCTTCTCCACAAAGGAGGCTGTTAGATCCAGAGGTTGCCAGGGATCCTTCAGCCTCTGGGGAGATCATCACCACTGCTGTGCACGGTTCCAGCACCTAAAATAGAATATGGAATATAGAATATAGAACATAGAACATAGAAAATGGAATAGAACAGAATGGAATATAGAATGGAATGGAATGCAATGCAATGTAATAGAATATAGAATGGATTAGATTAGAATAGAGTGGAATATGGAATAGAATGGAGTAGAATAAGAATAGAATGGAATAGAATAGAATAGAATATAGAATGGAATGGAATAGAATAGAATATAGAATGGAACAGAATAGAATGTAGAATGGAATAGAATAGAATACGGAGTAGAATATAGAATGGAATATAGAATGCAATGCAATGCAATGCAATGTAATAGAATATAGAATGGAATAGTATAGAGTAGGATATGGAATAGAATGGAATAGAATAAGAATAGAATGGAGTAGAATCGAATATAGAATGGAATGGAATAGAATAGAATATAGAATGAAATAGAATAGAATATAGAATGGAATATAGAATATAGCGTGGAATGGAATGGAATGGAATAAAACAGAACAGAATAGAATGTGGAGTGGAATGGAATGGAATGGAATAGAATATAGAATGGAATGGAGAAAAATAATAGAATATAGAATGGAATAGAATATGGGATGGAATGGAACAGAACAGAACAGGAATAGAATATGGAGTGGAGTAGAATGGAATGGAATAGAATAGAATAGAATAGAATAGAATAGAATAGAATAGAATAGAATAGAATAGAATAGAATAGAATAGTAATCTTCTAGTCCAACCCCCTGCTCAGTTGATGCTAATTCAGACTATAAACTCTATCCCCTGTTACACTGGTATATATACAAGGTGAAAGCCTCAGAAATGAAAATAGATTAATTTTACCAGAATTGGGTCACTAATAAAGGAAAATTAAATTCTGAGTATTAATTGGCTCCAGGTTCTAACATACAGCTTCCGGTTAAAACTGCATCAAAATAATTCAAAATTACATGGAGGGATGTGCGATTAAGCTCCATAACTTTTCTGCAAAATGTGATATAGTGATGAGATGGTGCCACACCAATAAATTTATCTTTTTATTGATACCGATAGCATAACTTTTCCATTCATTTATCCGTGTAACATCGTCATGCTTTTTGCATGAAAAAATGGACAAACTCTAACATCAGATTAAACGACAAGGTTTCCATCTTTATTTGGTATCTAAACTGAGCCTTTTGGCTTTTCTCTTGTGAAATGCAGCAGGTGTCAACTCATAAAACATTTTGTATACACGTTTTATAGCTGACAACAGAAAGAAGGGGAGGAGGTTTCAAAGAGGAGGCGGCAGTGTGGAATCGAAAGTACATTCCATTCATATTTTCTTCAAAGACTGATTAGATGACTGAAGCTCCTGCCGTGCAAAAATCTAATTGGAGAGCATGATTGATGACTCCTGGCTATGGATGTTTTTCGTTGGATGATACACCCAGAGGGGTGGGGGTGGGGAAAGCAGAATCAAGGATGATAGTGAATTACGTATCTCAGAGTTGGCTACGCCCAGGTTAGTGCTGGACATAGGATGGTGGCTTCAAATAAATCCTCTTTAGTTTTGGGAGTGTGGCTTGAGGCTCATGATTTAATTGGAGTAACTGCCAGAATCCTGACAGTAGGATCATCCCTGGGAAGATTCCAGCATGGACAGACTCCATTTCCCTTGGTATGTTTTCTCCATGCCTGCAATATCCTGGTGGAATCTCACTCTATCACTAACTGCCCCACAGTTCAAAGGGAAATAGTCTAAATGCGAGTGTAAGAAGTGAATTTTCAGTGACATGTTTGCACCAAGTGTTTTATAGCAGGGGTCGCCAGCCTTTTGGACTTCAGGGACCACCAAACTCATAATTTTAAACCCCACAGACCACTAATATGAATTTTGACTGGCGGTGGCTTGCTGACGTTGGTGGGGAAAGTCGGTCCCATATTCCAGAGCTGCAGGAGTCACAGGACTGGCCCTTTGGTCATCCCGGAGCAGCTGCTCCTCCACCCAGGTACACCGGCCTGCCATGGACTGGAGGAGCTGCTCCGAGATGATCAAAGGGCCAGTCTTGTGACTCCTGAAGCTCTGGAATATGGGACCGACTTTCCCACCAACGTCAGCAAGCCACCCGGGTGGATTTCCCTCCCCCGCCGTTGGTCTTACCTTCCATTTCCAGCTTGCGTGGCTCTACTCAAGGTAAGGTTTGTACTCGGCCAAAGGGTGAGGGCCAGTGGGTGGGTGGGCCATGTAGGTGGCGCAGCCTTGTGTTCCCATGCAGCCTGGATTAATTGCTTTGAGGGGAGTGCTTTGGGAGGGGGACATTTCTCTGCAGACCACCAAAATTTTCTCGCCGACCACCAGTGATCCGCGGCCCACCGGTTGGCGACCACTGCTTTTTAGGACCTAAACAAATTTCCCACCTGTTTTTTATAGTCATCTGCCTTGCTGTTCTCAAAATGGAGATCAATTTATACACTTCCATTGAGTAGCATTTTCATTGTTGTATCGTACTTTGTCAAGATATTACAAGGCATCATGATAAAAAAAGATAAAACCACACTATAAAAAAGATGTTGAGACTCTAGAAAAAGTACAGAGAAGAGCAACCAGGATGATGAAGGGACTGGAGACTAAAACATACAACAAATGGTTGCAGGAACTGGGCACGGCTAGTCTAGTGAAGAGAAGGATCAGGGGAGACATGATAGCAGTCTTCCAATATTTGAGGGGCTGCCACAGGGAGGAAGGGGGTCAAGCTATTTTCTAAAGCACCCGAAGGCCAGACAAGGAATAATGGATGGAAACTGAACAAGGAAAGGTTCAACCTGGAAATAAGGAGAAACTTTCTGAACAATCAACCAATGGAACAGCTTTGCCTTCGGAAGTTGTGGGAGAGCCATTACTTGAGACTTTCAAGAAGAGATTGGGCTCCCATCCGTCAGATATGGTGTAGGTCTCCTGCTTAGGCGGGGAGTTGGACTAGATGACCTAGAAGGTCCCTTCCAACTCTGATTATCTGAAAAGTGCAAGCAACTGTTAAACAAATGTTAAGCAACTGATGAGGGAATAGACGGTGCATCCAAGAATCATCAGATGCTAACTTACAAAGAACGGTTGCAGGAACTGGGCCTGGCTAGTCTAGTGAAGAGAAGGACCAGGGGAGACACGATAGCTGTCTTCCAATATTTGAGGGGCTGCCACAGAGAGGAGGAAGAGGTCAAGCTATTTTCTAAAGTCCCCGAAGGCCAGACAAAGAATAATGGATGGAAACTGAACAAGGAGAGGTTCAACCTGGAAATAAGGAGAAACTTTCTGACAGTGAGAACAATCCACCAATGGAACAGCTTTGCCTTCAGAAGTTGTGGGAGCTTCATCACTGGAGGCTTTCAAGAAGAGACTAAATGGCCATCTGTCAGAAATGATGTGGGGTCTCCCAGAAAAAGAAATAATAAAGAAAATAATGTCTTGTGCAAAATTGGAGAGCTTAACCTTAGAATTGAAGAATAAAGGGGAATCAGCTTACTATGAAACTTGGAATAAGTTTTATCAGTGGATACAAAACAAGAAGACGCAATGAATAGAAACTAAAGCAAATACTGTATGAATAATAGGAAAGTTAATGGTTTAGCAATATTTTTGTATGTATGGTATATGCAGGGGTGGGATTCAAATTTTTTAACGACCGGTTCTGTGGGCGTGGCTTAATTGGTGGGCGTGGCTTGGTGGTCATGTGACTGAGTGGACGTGGCTTGGTGGTCATGTGACTGGCTGGGTGTGGCCAACTCAATATCACTCCCATCAAGGCACGCATCTCCTCGCCTGGCCTCTCATGACTGTGGAGATGCTGCAACAGTCGTAAGTGTGAAAAATGGTCATAAGTCACTTTTTTCAGTGCCATTATAACTTTGAATGGTCACTCCACACAAGCAAAGTACCAGCGAAGGAGGGAAAAAAAACTCCAAAGAAGTTCCAGAGACAGGAAGTCTAGTCCTGCCAAGAATGTAATAAGAGTTAACGGAGAGGCAGATTCTGTAAGCAACACCAGAATGTTTCCTTCCTGCCTTCCTTACAGGATTAGGCCAGTAATTTCTTCCAACAACTGGTTCTCCGAACTGCTTAGCATGTTAACAACCTGTTCTAGCAAATAGGTGCAAACTGGTAGAATCCCACCCCTGGGTATATGTAATGCCAAAACAGCAGCACCTTTGTATATTTACAGTTGCAAACAATAAAAAATATATTCAAAAAAAAAAGTAAAAAGAAAAATGGTGTGGGGTCCTTCCAACTCTGTTAATCTAATCTAATGATCATGGGATACCTCTCTCCCTCGTAGGCAAATATACTCGCCTGTGTATAAATCTTCACTGGGAAATATCTTGAAAATTTTAGCCAACCAGTTCCTTTATCACCTGTTTTCTCAATTCATCTAATCCAAATATGTCAAATTAACACATTTTATCTCAGAGGTCGACAATTTCCCCAAATTTGTAGGCCAGGGTTTCTTAGGAATATGAGTCACCTAGCAGCCATTTGGGTTGGACAATATATAAACCAGGATAGACCAGGATATCTTTAAGAAAATGCAAAACTGTAATTAGGTGTGGTTTCTCAAATGGCCATAAGATGGAGCCAGAAACCTGGGTTGTTTAGTCTTCGTCTCAGAAGAGAGTGCATCTCAGTGAGTATCTCTTTTTCCTTCAGTTGGAAAGTATTGCTGTTCCTCCTTTTTTCCTAACTGACTGATATTCATGGATTTGATGTAAGTCTGATACTGAACTGTTTTTGACACTGGACTTTGTTATTGGATTATCCCTGGACTGAAAACTGACTGATTTAACCTCTGAATGACTTTGGACTGCTTGTTTTGAACTTTGTTTAAACCTTTCTGGAAGTAAAACCTACATTTACTGTACAGTGTATCTGTGTGCTGTGTGTGTATTATTCAAAGACTACTCTCAAATACGTCTCCCTGTACGCGCTCATTCTCCTAACGGGGAATTACCTCAACAGTGTTACCTTAATCTCTTGTTTCTGATTCCTGAGGAACTCCTCTGCGAGACTCACTGCCTGGGAACAAGCTTGAGGACAACGGTCCCTGACCCAGCACTGCATCTCCGGAGGTAGGATAGCCAAGAACTGCTCTAGGATTACCAGCTCCAAGATCTGCTCTTTGGAGTGCTTCTCTGGCATCAGCCACTGATGGCAAAATTCCTGGAGTCTCTTGCAAACCTCTTCAGGTTCTTCAGCTTCCTGGTAACTGTACTGCCTAAAACGTTGGCGCAGAGCCTCGGTCAAAAGAGCCCCTTGGTCCACAAGTACATCCTTCATCAGGCTGTTTCCTTCAACCTCCGGACCATAAAGGATCCGAGGAGGAAACTCTCCGTTGTTGACTACCAAGAACTGAGGAACGCTGCTGTCTCCATTCAAGCCCTGGATGATGTTGGGGAGTAACTCGCAGGAGTTTGACTGGTGTGAAGTCCCAAACCCAGGAGGGAGAAGCTGGACCGTCTTCAAGACTTCCTGCCACTGGGTCTCCCAGCGTTGAGCCAAACCTTCTTCTGACCCTTGGACCGTCTCTTGGGGAGCCACCCAGCCTAGAAATTCTCCTATGCTCCCAACCTGGATGACTCGAGGGACCATCCGTTCCCCGTCAGCTTCTAAGGACCTCACTTGGGCTTCCTCCTCGGACTTCCTTGCAGGGTTCACGCCGTGCCCCAGAACATTCTGGAAGGAGAGGAAAGCGGCTCCTCCGGGCCTCAGTTCCGTAGCCATTTTTGCGGCTAACGTTTCACAGAAGGCAACATCTACCTTTCTCCGTGGAGGAAAGAGGCTGACGGGAGCTTTTCAAAGCTGCAATGAGGAGGATTTCCAAGCCAAACAAGCTCACAAACAATTGCAGCCTCTTCTCTGAAAGGTAGCTTTAAAAATAAAGATAAACGTTTACAAAGGAGGAACCAGATGGATCTTCTGGTGAGGCCCACAAACGTTGAAAGATTTCAGTTAAAAAAAGAAAATGAAAAGAAAGAAGTCACTCAAGGAAGGGGCCAGGAACATTTCTGGTCAGCAGAGTGAATTTTCTTCCTTGAAGGAACGGACAGCTGATTCTAAAAGAGAGAACATATATTAAAATGTTGGAATAAAACTCTGACCATCCCCAGATATTTTAAGTACTTATTAATCAAATTTATCTAGCCGCCCACCTCACATGAGCTGGGTGAACTGTAGCACTATTTTTTTCTCGGTTCAGGAAAATTCAACAGCATGCAAACTTTTTGGATAATTTCACCAGCTTCTAATCAACATAGTATTCAACAACGTTATGTTAGATTTCTTTTGTCTTCAACCAGCAGAACTATCGTTGTTTGTTTATTTATTTAAAAAAAAATGGTGGTGGTGCTCCCTGGCTTAACATGGCATTATGCTCAATTTACAACCACAATTGCGCACAACATTTGTGTTCCTAAACAAGACCTGAGTGAGGTTTGCCCCATTTTCCGACCTTTCTTGCCGCAGTTTTTAAGTGAATCAATGCAGTCGTTAATAATATGGCTGTTAAGGGAATCTGGCTTCCCCATGGAAGGTCACAAAAGGAAAACACATAATCCTGGGATACTATAACTGTCGTAAATGTGAGTCAGTTGCTAAGCATCTGAATCTGGCGATGGGATGTTGCAACAGCCATAAGTGTGAAAAATTGTGATAAGTCACTTTTTCCAGTACCATTTGTAACTTGTAACGGTCACTAAACAAATGACTGTAAGTTGAGGACTATCTGTATTTTTCTTTTTCCTTCTCTTTTTCCCTTGTTTATTTGACTGCAAAATCTTATGGAAAGAACTATCTTTCTGATGTTGGGATGACCCAGGGTGGAATACAAAATAAACAAAGTCCCAAAAACAGATGAAACCCCTTTTATTCCTTCACTTTGCTTCAAAGCTCCAAATATCCTTGACTGGAGGCAAAAAAAACTACCCCACAAACAATTACGGAAAGGAGGAAATGCCGTTTAAACTAAAAATGCTTATAAATTATAAAGAGTAAAAACAACACAAACCACACTGAAACAATTAAGGGAACCAGGCAAGATAAGGGCTTGAAGATGTTCACAGATATCGGAACACATGCTGGGAAGGATGGCAAACTCAGAGAGGAACCATAAACTGGAGATATTTCCATGCTTTGTTTCCAGCACTGGCCCATACGCACGCCGGTCCTTTTAACCAGTTCTCACAGCTGCAGCCCATGAAGAGGATCAAGGCCCTCTCTTCCCCAGTAGACCACGCCATTCCCGTCTCTCCCTTATCCTCTCCTCCCTGCGTGCCCTAGGATGGAGAAGGGATGAGCCTGGGTCTTCCTCTGACCGCCCAGCCGGCTTCTGCCCTTCCCCAGCCTCCTCCACAACCTCCGGAGCCACACCTCCACTCCCTTGGAGTCAGTCTCCAACATGACAGATGTAATCTATGCATTTACAGTCCCAACAATGAATTAAATGGGATTTGCTCCCAAGTAAATGAACCAAGGAATGTAAAATGTTAGCGTGAAATATTTAAAAGTTACCTTCTTGATTCCTCCAGAATTTCAGGATGACCAATACTGTGTCCCTTCTCAGCTGCTTTTTCCCCAAAACAATCCTGCAGAATAGGTCAGATCCAAAAGGAACAACTCTTTTAAATCAGAGTCTCGTCTTGAGTCCAACAATTAGAACGTCTTGAAAAACAGATATAACCCTTCCTGCTCAAGCTCTTCGATTTAAGATTTTGGTCCCTTTAAAGTTTTTTTTTTTTTAATTTAAACTACCAAAGATTTTAAAGGTATTTTTAGAGGTAAACCATTAACATTTTCAAAAAATTAATTTTACTTCATATTGGGATTGTTTCTAATAGGAGAAAACGTGGATTGCAATATTTCTAAAATAAATAAATCAGGGCCTAAAAGGCATCCTGTAAAACATAATATTTGTAGGTTCCGCAATTCTACCACACCTTGGCAGACTTAATAATAGACTAACTTTATTGTTACTTTAAATGCACACTCATCGGCCTACATTAAAATGAAATTTTGTTGCATACAGCTCACAAAGGGTCACCACCTCCGATATACACTACACAAACACGACAAAATAAATGAATAAATGCAAAATTACGCATATACTGTCAATTCTTTTTCTTGTAGATTTATTTGGGTGTGTAGCTATATAAACCTCCGCTTTTCCAATGCTAGAAACAAATTCTTGAAGCATGGTTAGCTTACCCCGCTGCAACTAAGGTGTCTAGTATAAGGAGGGGAAGTTACAAAAAGTATTTCAAGTTCCCCGTGCTGTGGTCTTCACACAGCATCCAAATTCATTGCAGCAAAGAGATTCTAAAAGGGCAGCAAAGCTTTATAAAAAGAGATTTCTAAAAGGGCAGGCAGCTCAGCCTATTGCAGCAGGAAGGAAGAAAATCCTGGTGGTTTGTTTGTTTGTTTTTTTAAAAAAGTGGAATCAAGAAGAAAATGGAAAATAAAAGGTTCCCCCGGAAGAGAAACTTAAGCTTCCACAACAAATTGAAAATTGAAAATGTAGCTAAGGAACGCACAAAGGGGGAAACTGCAAGAGAGCGCCAGGACCACAAGTGAGCAGAGACTGGACTCTGGCAAAACCCTTTTTGACGTCCCAATTTTGCACCCAGCGTGATTCTCACCTGTGCATTAATGCTCCGTCCCCACGATCTATGAGTTCCCACCCCACCACCACCCCGGTGTAGGTGAGAAGGGAGGGGTGTTTCTGTTGCCTCTTGTTCTGATAGTTTCCTCCAAGGCAGGGTGTTTGGGCGCAGGAAGAGGCCTTGCCGAATCCATATGCCCACCCATCCTCCAACCCCAAGGTTACTCCAGCCTCTCTAGGAAGTAGGAGTGGCTGCGGTGTAACCCTTTAGTGGGCTTTTAGAAGGAGCATGGAGGGAGCGAACCGTGCCCCAGGACGGGACAGCTCTGTGGCCTCCTGTTTGGGATGCGCGCGGAGAACATTTCAATTGGGATCCTTTTCTTTTTTAAAAAAAGGGGGCAGATGATGGCAAGGACGACAAGGCCACACAAGGCCTGGGGACAACAGAGGCCTACACAATGAGGCTCCTGGGATTTCTAGCATAGCTGGAGAAGAGGATTCCCCCAGAAGAGCTTTTATAATTCCCCGAGCATCTCTCAGTAGGGATCAATCTCAGTAGGAAGACCTTCTAATTCAGGGTTTCCCCAATCTTGGCCACTTTTACAGATAATCAAGAGTTGGAAGGGACCTTGTAGGTCATCTAGTCCAACCCCCACCTGCCCAAGCAGGAGACCCTACACCATTTCTGACAAATGGCAGTCCAATCTCCTCTTGAAGGTCTCAAGTGATGAAGCTCCCACAACTTCTGAAGGCAAAGCTGTTCCATTGGTTGATTGTTCTCCCTGTCAGAAAATATCTCCTTATTTCCAGGTTGAATCTCTCCTTGTTCAGTTTCCATCCATTATTCCTTGTCTGGCCTTCAGGTGCTTTGGAAAATAGCTTGACCCCTTCCTCCCTGTGGCAGCCCCTCAAATATTGGAAGGCTGCTATCATGCAACCATTCGTTGTGTGTGTTAGCCTCCAGTCCCTTAGTCAGACTACACCTAGAGTACTGCATCCAGTTTTGGTCACCACATTATAAAACTACACTATAAAAAAGATGTTGAGACTCTAGAAAAAGTGCAGAGAAGAGCAAGAAGGATGATTAGGGGACTGGAGACTAAAGCATATGAAGAACGGTTACAGGAACTGGGCCTGGCTAGTCTAGTGAAGAGAAGGACCAGAGGAGACAGGATAGCACTCTTCCAATATTTGAGGGGCTGCCACAGAGAGGAAGGGAGTGAAGCTATTTTCTAAAGCACCTGAAGGCCAGACAAGGAATAATGGATGGAAACTGAACAAGGAGAGAGATTCAACCTGGAAATAAGGAAAAACTTTTCTGACAGTGAGAACAATCAACCAATGGAACAGCTTTGCCTTCAGAAGTTGTGTGAGCTTCATCACTTGAGACTTTCAAGAAGAGATTGGACTGCCATTTGTCAGAAATGGTGTAGGGTCTCCTGCTTGGGTGGGATGGTGGTGGTGGGTGGACTAGATGACCTATAAGGTCCCTTCCAACTCTGATTAAATGACTTAAAGTTGCCTAAATTGGGGTGGGGGTAACTGCTCTAGCCTAACACATCGGGAAAGGTGAACCTAGGAGAACGTTTTTTTAAAAAATATTTAGAATATGACTACATAGCTGCATGCTTTGAGTCTCTGCACACCGAGACCACTGCAGCTTCCTAGTCTCCGGATAAAGCAGCAAGGGCAACCAGGATCTCTGAACATGTGCAGAGTATGTCCTTGATACTGCGAGGCTGAAAGCACAGCTGAACCGCTCTGCTTCTTCTGAGCAGCGCTCCCGTCTCCAATCTGGGAGTTTCCTGCTCATTCAAATCCCCCGAGGTTTCTCCAGGGAAAGGAGAACTCTGCACTTGCTCAGAGTCACAGACGAGAAAAGGACACACGAGCGCTTTCCTAAGCCGAAGACACTTTTATACAGTCCGCAACGGGGCTCCAAGGGTTAAACCAACTGAGCCGCGATGCCTAGAGCGGCCCGGAACTGCAAAACACATGGTAGAATGCAAATAATGATGTCATTTCCAGTCCCGCCTCCCTTTGATTTGTGACTTTGATGATTCCAAGTTGTTGGTTTGTTTGTTTTTTACTATTTTATTTACAGGGATTTATTGCCCTTAAAACCTTAAAGGTACAGGAGGAATTCAGGCAAACCTAAACAAAGTTTAAACAGCATGTATGGATTTTAATACGCGCCCAAGGCTCTCATCACAGGCAACCTTAACCCCAGAAAAGCTGATCAGCAACCTTAAAACTCTTCAACCCCCCGTCATTACAACGGAGGGTTTGGGTTCCCGTTTACTTATGCAGAGCGGTCCTTCGGGAATTGCAACGCCTTGCTCCTGTGTCCTTGCTGCGAGGATACGTCCAGTCGCTGGCTGCAGAAGGCTGAACCAAACTGCCTACCTTTGATAGTGCTCCATTACCCTTGGTGCATATGATGTTCAGGAGGAAGGGAGGAGAGAGGAGAGGAGGAAGAGAAGGAGAGGAGAAGAGAGAAGAAGGGGAGAAAAGAGATGAGGAGAAAGAAAAGAAGAGGAAGCGGGAGAAGGGTGGAGGGAGGGAAGATGAGAAGGAATGAGGAAGAGAAGGAGGGAGGGAGGAAGAGATGAGAAGAGGAAGGAGGAAGAGGAGGGAAGAAGTGAGAACGGGGAGGAAGAGAAGAGAGAAGGGGGACTTACTCATGTTTATACTTATACTTATTATCTTATAAGCAATCAACAAATCAAATAAATAAAGATGAGAAGGGATGAGAAAGAGGAGGAAGAGATGAGAAGAGGAAGGAAGAGAGATGAGAAGGGGGAGGAAGAGAAAGGAGAAGAGAAGGGGGAGGAAGGGAAGATGAGAAGGAATGAAGAAGAGGGAAGAGAAGAGGGAGGAAAGATGAGAAGGAGGAAGAGAAGAGGAAGCAGGAGAGAAGAGAAGGGGGAGGAAGAGAAGAGGGGCTTACTCATGTTTATACTTATTATCATGTAAGCGATTGACAAATCAAATAGAACAAAAAAGATGAGAAGGAATGAGAAGGTGGGAGGAAGAGATGAGAAGAGGAAGGAGGAAGAGGGAAGTAGAGATGAGAAAGGGGAGGAAGAGAGAAGAGGAGGAAGGGAAGATGACAAGGAATGAGGAAGAGAAGATGAGAAGGAATGAAGAGGGGAGGGGAGGAGGGAAGAAGAGAGAAGGGGGGAAATAGGAGAGAGGGAGGGAGGGAGAGGAGATGAGAAGGAGGGAGGGAGGAAGAGAAGGAGAGAGAGAAGGAAAGAAAGGGGAGAGAGGGAAGGTGGGAAGGAAGGAATTCTGAATCCCCCAGCACAAGGAATGGGGCAGCTGGCAAAAGTCAGAAATCGCTACAATCCCCATTGGTTCCCCCCCCCCCCCCCCGGCCACTTTTGGTTGTTCTGTTTCTCTATTTAGATAAGACCTCTGAACTCTGTGTATGTGTCTGTGTCTGTGTCTGTGTGTGCGTGTCTAGTAGAACACAGAAATGTTAAAACCCTTGGACAGAAATGACCATTTCATCGCTCTTTTATTTGCAAAGCATCTTCCCATTACACTAAAAGATGATTACCGTAGTACAATCCTTTTAAAGCCGCCCATGCATATGAAAAAGGCAATCCGCTACAGGAACCAGCTACTTTCCAAAAGCACAAATTTGACACAATTCCTACAAAAGGGCAAGATCAAGGAACAAGTTAAGAGGAGGGTGGGGGAATCTCGTAAGTTTGGGAAAATGGGGCTGTTTGCTCAGGAGCAATCCTGTTTGCATTCACACGTTGTGCCACGTCACTGTTTCAAGGAGTCTTCCATTTGCAAATCCCATTTTCTTCTAAAGTTCTGGTAGTCCTTGACTTACAACCACAATCCAGGCCAACATTTCTGTTGCTAAACAAGGCAGTTGTTAAATGAGTTTTGCTCCGTTTTATGGGATTATATTTTTTTTTGGGTCACCGTTGTTAAGTGGATCTGGCTTCCCCATCGACTTTGCTTAGCAAAAGGTATCCAAAGTTGATCATATGACTTTCGGGACACTGCAACTGTCATAAATACGAATCAGTTGCCCAACTGTGATCACAGGACGATGGGGATGCTTCAACAGCCGTAAGTGTGAATGGTTAGAAGTCCCTTTTTTCAGGGCCGTTTTTAATTTCGATCGCTCACTAAACAAATCATAAGTCGAGGACTATCTGTATTGCAACATTTTCAGAATAGATTCACTCGGTCCAAGAGACGTTTCTCCCTTCCACGGCAGGTTTTTCAGAAGGGTTTAATTACAGTGATAAGTTTTCAGTTGCCTTTTTTAAAAAAATCTGAAAATTACCTTGCATTTCAAAGGAAATCAAAGTGCTGGGTTTTACAGTATAACTTAACAAGTTTGTTGTGCTGGAAAGACCTCAGGGTTAAAAAAAAGATTAAAAAAGAGAGACTAATGTAATATAAATAGCGAAAACCTAAACTAAGTATGGATAACAAACACAATCTAAATTTAAAATATACATAACGTACAAAAGAATCAGAAACTCAATAAATGTCAGTGTTTAAAACTCAGGCAAGGATGGATGAACGTGATGGCCATTTGAGAAATTCCTGTTTATAGATTTCGATTTCAAGTACCTTTGGTAAATGACCTAAATCCATCCTTCTCTCGATCCCTTTACACTACAGCACCATTCTGTGTAACAGTTCCCAGAAAATCTCACAACCATCCAAGTAGCTTCAAGAACCGAGGCTCCTTGAGAAAATTTAATATTTATCACCGTAGAGATGCGTGAGACCCTCATTCTCTATTTCAAACTCTTTTATAAAAGCAGCTCATTTCCATCGTTAACCAATAAACGTCAGCCATTATAAGAAGGGGCTTGCCACAAGCCAAAATGGTTTTAGAAATGTGATTTAAAACAAAAACAAAAATTAACTGGCCTGTGCGTTTTTACCCCAATGATTTCATCGGATGAAATATGGTTAAGAAATATTTTAAAATATTTACGGCTTGTGTGTGTGTGTGTGTGTGTGTGTGTGTTTGTGCATGTGCACTTTGGAGTCAATCTTGATTTCAACTAAAAAGATACTCCTTTGGCCTTTTTAGCTACCAGAAAAAGGGAGTGAGGAAAACAAGGCATCCTTGAAATGCCTAGATAATCACCTCGGCAGCCCAAAGTTGTTGGAGCATAAGAAGGTTATTGGAGAACATGATGGATGACGCTTGGAGACGGATGTGTCCCATTGGAGAAGTCAAATTCAGGGGGTGGGGGAAAGACCAGGGTCAAGGGGAAAATGTATAACGTGATTTAGTATCAGCTGCACCCAGCCATGCGCCAACATGTCAATTTCTGATAAACCAATTTACTTTTTCTGAGATGTGGCTAGAGACTTTTGATTTGAATAAGGGTGACTCCCAGGGACAACGACGACAATATTTTCAGAAAACGTTTGCCATTGCCTCCTTTCTAGGGCTGAGAGGGAAGGACTGGCCCAGGGCCACCCAACTGGAACCGAGAGCCTGCCAAGTTTCTAATCTGATGCCTTTGACCACTTCACCAAACTGGCTCTCCTTTTTCTAATTTACAGGAAGCCTGAATTGAATAAGACGTAACCCTCAAATCTCTCAATATTCAAATGCCTACGATAACTCCCACTGAATCTCTGTTGTGTAACATTCTCACACGGCCCCTATTTGTGCTCAGGAGTCCTATGAGACCCGCAATCCTGCACTTATTGTTCTGACCTAGGCTTCCCCCCAAAAGCACTAAGCAGATTCTTTGTCCTGGCAAAACCTGTGATGATCAACACAAACGTAACAAAATCCAAAACATAAATAAATGTCCTTTAATGCCTCCAACTTGACCCCACTGTTCAATAATTCTCGGTTGGAGATAAAACTTACTCAAAAGTAGTCTTCCAAAGAAAGCAATACAGTCTGAACTTAATGAGCAGATAGAGGTGAAATAAAAAACCTCCAAACAAACTACAATGATGGAAATTCCACAACGGACTAGGACAAGTAATTACCAACTTCAAGGAGGTAACAAGGCACTGGAAGGACACCAACCAAGATCGTTTAGCCCCAAATAAAACACACTTTGCTTCTGGCAACGCTGTGTTGTAATCGTCTCTCTTATATACTATTCTCCAAGGCTGCAACCAATGAGGGGATCATGGCCGCTTCCTCTCTCGTAAGCCAAGTTGTTTCCTTCTCCGTTCCTCCCTGCGTGTCCTAGGATGAAGAGGGGATGGGCCTGGTTCTTCCTCTGGCTGCCCAGCCGGCCTCTGCCCTTCCCCAGCCTCCTCCACAACCTCTGGAGCCACACCTCCACTCCCTGTTGGCTGTTCCTCCTCTCCCCCAGAGTCTGACTATAACAAGGGCATGACAAAACCCCTTTTACTAAACAAAGGTGAATTTCTTGGTCATGTGGCTGACCTATTTTATGACTTACTCCCATACAGTTCTAACTTGAGAACTACCTATATAATGGGATTGTTTTGCAAACACCCTTTGCTTTTAAAGTCGGGACCTCCGCCACGCAACAGGGGGCCCCTCCAAATGGCAGCTCCACCCACATGGAAGGTCCATGTTTAAAAACACCCCTCTGTATATATAATTCAAAACTTATAAAGAATCTTAAAGAGCACTGATGGCGTTACCTAGTCTGAACAACCCAATGTCTGCAAGAAAACAACCAAGCTCAGAGAACATCAAGGATTCCTCGTTTTCAAATCTGGTCCAGCCTCAAATCTCTACACCAGATTCCATGACATTCTGCTTTGAGCAATCCAGAAGGGACTGTCAAATTTGGCAATTCCATGAGACAGGGATCAAGTTGGCTCAGCCTTCCACCCTCCCGAGGTCGGTAAAATGACCCAGATTGTTGGGAGCAATAGGGTGCTCACATTGCAGCCCTGGTCAAAAGGGCCCAGCAGAGGTTATACTACCTGAGACTTCTCAGAAAACAACAACTGAATGTAAAACTGCTGGTGACCTTCTACCGCTGCACCATAGAGAGTATCTTAACTTACTGCACCTCTGTATGGTTTGCCAATTGCATGGTGGCAGATAGGGCAGCGCTCTAGACCAGGGGTTCCCAACCACCAGGCCGCTGACCGGTACCGGTCCGTGGAACATTTCCTACCAGGCCGCTGGTTTGCTGGGCGCCGCCATCTTGTTTGACAAGAAAGTGCTTCCAGGTGAGCTTTTCCGGTTGGATAGCGGTGTTTGGGTCCTGAAGGAATCCTTGCGCCTTAGTTTCATCGAAGGGGGGTGGGGCTTCAAACGAAACTAAGGCGCAAGGATTCTTTCAGCACCCAAGGAAAGGCAAGCCGAGCGACCATCCCGAAGCGAAGCCCATCGACAAAGGTACAAAGGAGGAGTTGAAGGTGGCGGGGAGAAGTGGGGGACGGCTGGCTGGCCGGTCGCTCGGGTCGCCTTGCCTTGTCATGTGTGCTGATGCCGGTACCGGGCCGCTGATCATTTTGTGATGCCGGTACCCGGCCGTGGCACAAAAAAGGTTTGGGGCCACTGCTCTAGAGGGTTAAGGTCATTGCCCAGAGGATCATGGGTTGTCCTCTCCCCTCTTTGGAAGAGCTTTATAGCTCCTACTGCCTTAAGAAAGCTCAAAACATTCTCAAAGATCCATCTCATCCTGGGAACCCTTTTTTTTGAACTATTACCATCTGGCAGACGGTACAGAAAAATAAAAACAAGGACAAATAAACTGAAAAACAGCTTCTACCTCAGGGCAGTAGTTCTTTTGAATTCTGCTGTACAGTGCAGTGTTGGTGTGGTGTCGGGGGTTCCCGGTTCAATGTGTGAAGGGTGAAGGATGTGTGTTTGTGTTTATTTTCATAGTCATGATATGCACTGAAGATGGTGTTTGATTTCGTTGTACGAGGTACAATGACAATAAACTAATAGGCTGACTCTAAACCGCTTAGAGAGGGCTGTAAAGCACTGTAAAGTGGTATATAAGTCTAAGTGCTATTTGGCAGATTATTCTTGTTAAAGGAACTGCATTCAAGTTGTTAAGTCACCGACAGGCAAAGATGTACCTTGCAAAATTGGCTCATTCAAACAGTTGTTTGAAATGGCCTGCTGGTGCCCTCTTGGATTCCAAAGATGGTGACTTTGTTGTCTACATACCAAACAATAGCCAGTTCGGTCTAGCGGCAAAGGCTCCAGGCTAGAAAAAAAACATTTTTTTTAAACCTGAAATTAACTTGAAAATTCAAGGGAATCCAAGTGCTTGGGTTGTGGTTCCATCGCAGCCACGAAATCCGGGTGAGTGATCGTGGGCCTGTCCCTCTCTTTCAACCCAACCCACCTCACAAAGCTGTTGTTGTAGGGGAAATAGGAGGAGGAAGGAGTATTTTAAGTATAAAATAATAATAATAATAGGGGAGGGATTTTAAAAAAAATAATAAATAAATAAAGCAAGCCTTCCCTGGGATGCTTTTCCTCAGACAAGCAAACAGAAGGAGATTCTATTTGCAGACGTTTTCTTGTGCTAGAATTGTACCTGTGTGGCATTGGAAATCTCATCCCCAGCTTTCGAGAGAATTAATATCTGGGTGTAAAAAAAAGAACGCAGCATTAATCCATCTTTTTTCTCAGATTCAAAGAAGAGTCCGCCTTTTGCGAAGCCTGCATAAGATGGCAATCTTAAATCGGTTTGATTGTTACAACCTTCTGCAGCTATAGTCAGTCATACTGATTCCCACTAAAATAAACTGGCCGTAACATGCTTAATTCCTGGGCTGCATTAGGGTTGACATTTAAATAATAATAATAATAATAATAAATAAAAAAAAGCATGCTGAAAATCTAACACGCTCCTGGCTATTCATGCATCCACACTTATTATTATCCATGATGGGTTTGTAATTTTGGCAGCATTGCTTTAGGGCTTTTCAAACTTGGTAACTTTTCAGACAGAGTGGACTTTCAACTCCCAGATTATCTGGGAAAGCTTGGGCTGCCTGGGGAAATTCTTTGCGTGACTGGGGAATTCTGGGAGTTGGAAGTCAGCCATCTTAAAGCCGACACAGTTGGGAAACCTCCCCACCCCCTTTAGGAAAACCCCAACAATTTAAAAAAAAAAAATCTTTACGGAACTGCGGTCCTGCGTCACGTCCACAAAGTTTAAAGTTTTCTCTGGACTGCCTGTTCCTCAACTGCCATCTTTTTTTGCATATTTCAGTTTCTCATCAGCTGATAAAAGAGCAGCGGTGCGATTCAACCGGTGTAACAACTGATTTGGTGAAAGCGCGTTTTGCGCGCATGCTCTACAGCAGTGTTGGCGAACCTTTTCGGCACCAAGTGCCAAAACGGGAGCGTGCATGTGGGGGAACGCCAGAAACCGGAAGAGCAGCTCCGTGGCGCATGCGTGCGCCGGAAACCGGAAGAACAGTTCCTCGGCACTCAATTTCTTACCTTCTACTGCAGCCCCTGGGACTAAAACAGCGGAGGCGCAGCAAAACCACTCTGTCCCACGAATGAGCTGTGCTTAAAAAAAAAAAACAGGAAATAAAGCACAGGAAAGGGCAGGGTGGGCGGGGCCAAATGCTCACAGGCACTACCGGTTCGCTTGAACCGGTTGAATCCCATCCCTGCAAAAGAGGCCGTCCTTTTATTTACCAACACCAGAGAAGTCCTCCTGCCGCCTCCCTCTCAAACCTGGGTTTGTTAGGAGTCAGAGCAAGTGGAAGAGACCCAACGGTTCTCTCCTGATTCAGCTAAAAAGGATCCCATTTTGAAAAACGGGGAAGGAAAACCACCCTTCCCTTCAAAGACATTGGCTGTTGTTCCTTTCAACAGTTTCCAGTTCAGTTCTTCTCTTTGCTTCCCTGTTGACTGAGAAAACAAGAGCCCCGGGGACCAAACCGCGCGAGCTGAAGCTGCTACCTGAGGAGAATTTTTACCTCAAGCTCTTCGTTTTTTCCTCCCCTTCCCAAGCTTACTCCCTAAACTGAGTCTCTGTGAAGAAAGAAAGAAAGAAAGAAAGAAAGAAAGAAAGAAAGAAAGAAAGAAAGAAAGAAAGAAAGAAAGAAGGAAGGAAGGAAGGAAGGAAGGAAGGAAGGAAGGAAGGAAGGAAGGAAGGAAGGAAGGAAGGAAGAAAGAAGAAAGAAAGAAAGAAAGAAGAAAGAAAGAAAGAAAGAAAGAAAGAAAGAAAGAAAGAAAGAAAGAAAGAAAGAAAGAATCATTGCCACAAGCCAAACTGTGGAGCGAAGGAATCCAGGGGCTTTCGTGCCATCCTTGTGGAACTGATATCTTTTCAAAAGAAACCCAGTCTCTTTCCAAAAATTCAAAATCAAAATCCCTGCTTTGTGATTTCAGATCAATGAACCTGGCCTTGGATGGGTGCGGGGGAAAAATAGAGGTTTCATTTCTCTCCTCCGTTCAGAGCCTTCACAGGGCTACGGTCCTCTCCTCTGTGAATTCTTTCATAACCAGGATGGCTTGATCGCCCACCGAGGTCTCCTGGATAGTCCACAGGTTCGGCATGCCTGCTTCTCCCGGCTCGGCGGAAGGCGAGTAGGTCGAAAGGGGCCAGTGAAACGGCTCAGCGGGGTGTGCGTACTGGTAATAATTCCCCTGGGCAAAGCTTCCGATATCCAAGAAGATATTGGTCCCAACGGACGCCTTCACGCCACGTTTGGCTTCCAAGGTTTTGTGGCGCTTGGCGTCATGCGTGTTCTGATGTCGGATGAGGTGCGAGCTCTGGTTGAAGCTTTTCCCGCACTCGGTGCAACGGTACGGCTTCTCTCCCGTGTGAATTTTCTGGTGCCGGAGGAGCGTGGCCAGGTCGTTGAAGCTCTTCCCACACTCAGTGCAGCGGTAGGGTTTCTCCCCCGTGTGGATCCGCTGGTGGCGGAGGAGGGTCCGGCGGTCGCTGAAGGTCTTCCTGCACTCCGAACACTCGAACGGCCGCTCCCCGGTGTGCACACGCCAATGGGCCTCCAGGTTGGACTTGTCGCAGAAGCTCTTGCTGCAACTGGAGCACTTGTAGGGCTTCTCCCCGGTGTGGCTTCGCCAGTGGGTCTTCAGGCTGTACTTGTTGTAGAAGCTTTTGCTGCAGCTAGAGCAGTGGAAGGTCTTCTCCCGGCTTTCCACATGGGTTTTCTGGTGGGTGATCAGGTTGGTGGTCCGATTGAAACTCTTCCCGCACTCGGGACACTTGTATGGCTTCTCCCCGGTGTGGATCCTCTGGTGGCGGAGGAAGCTGGTTTTGTCGCAGAAGCCCTTGGTGCAGACGGTGCACTTGTAGGGCTTCTCGCCCGTGTGGATGCGCTGGTGAACTTTCAGGCTCGCTTTCCGGGTGAAGCTTTTCCCACACACTTTGCACTGGTTCTTTCTCTTGCCCTTGTAGTTCTTGTGTTGCGCCAGCATGGCACCGTAGTCGCTTCCCTGGGAACTGTCTTTATTCAGACACTCTTGGGGTTGGCCTTCTTCCTTCTTTCCTGGCTCTTTGAGATTCCCGAAGTGGCTTACCGCATCTTCGTTGTCTTCTGTATCGTCTGACAGCACCCCGTATGGCTCCCATTCACTTCCGCTTTCACAAGGGTCACCTAGTAGGATAGAGAAGGAGAAAGAGAGAGATAGAGAGAGAAAGGGAGAAAGAGAAAAGAGAGAGAAAGAGAGAGAGAGAGACAGAGACAGAAGGAAAAAGAGACAGAGAAAGAGAAGGGGAGAAAGAAAGAGAAAAAGAAACCGAAGGAGAAACAGAATGAGAAAGCAGAGAAAAAAGAGAGAGACAGAAAGAAAAAGAGACAAAGAGAAGGGGAGAAAGAAAGAAAAAACAGAAAGAGAATGAGAAAGAAAGAGCGAGAGCGAGAGCGAAAAGAAAGAAACAGAGAGAGAGAGAGAGACAGAAAGAGAAAAAGAGAGAAACAGACAGAAAGTAAGAGAACGAAAGAGAGAGAGAAAAGAAGGAAAGAAGGGAAAGAAGGAAAAAGGAAAGGAAGGAAGGAAAGAGAAAGAAGGAGAAAGAAAGCAAAAGAAAGAAAGAAAGAAAGAAAGAAAGAAAGAAAGAAAGAAAGGAAGGAAGGAAGGAAGGAAGGAAGGAAGGAAGGAAGGAAGGAAGGAAGGAGGAAGGAAGAGAAAGAAAGAAAGAAAGAAAGAAAGAAAGAAAGAAAGAAAGAAAGAAAGAAAGAAAGAAAGAAAGAAAGAAAGAAAGAATTCTGCATTACAAAAGGGCAAAATCAAACAGTATTCCCAGATGTAGCAAAGTGGCTGTTGCGGAGCTACATAAAACAAAACACAGAACAGAGGAAGGTGAGTGTTATATTTCCTCAGAATGCTTCTAGTTAGGGGATTGAGAAAAATATTGTTGCCCCATTCTGCTGATAGGGCCCGGGAGGGTTGCGTCTCCCCTTTCTTGTGGGATACTCACTTTCAGCCGACCCCATCACAAAAGAGATCCTTCCTGGCGATTCCTGCGGGGGATCCTTGGACACGGGGTCTCCAGCCGCCTCAGTGTCCGCTCCAGCCGCTGTCTCGTCCTCTTTCAGCCACCGAGAAAACGAAGAGAGAGGGAATGTTGGGGAAAAAAAACACCTTATTGCTTTAGCTATTTCCAGGATATAAATGGGTGGTTCTCATTTCCCAAAACAATTTTTCAAAGTTATTAAACAAGTTTCTCTTGTTTAAAAGAGAAAAAAAATAAACAAAAGCCCATCCATCTAGGATTAAAGCAAACCAACAAAACACCTGAAGCTCAACCAGAGCACAACAAAAGAATGTTTATGTTTATGTTTACGTTTATGTTACGTTACATTATGGTGGTATGTTAGGTTATGGTTATGTTATTATGTTTTACGTTATGGTATGTTTTAGGTTAGGTTAGGTTAGGTTTGTAAGAAATAAGGAAATTCAAAACTAAAATGGTATATAAGATGCTTAAATGTTTCACAAATGAGGGTTGGACTGGATAACCTGCAGGATCCCTTCCCATTCTGTTAATCTGTTATCAAATGAAATATATCTCCCTATATCTACGGGCTTTGCTTTTATACTTTTGACGTGCTCCATTGTTAAGCTTTTTAATATTTTTAACTTACGTATAATATGCCTTTTATATTATTATTATGGCTTTTTTTGGGAGGGAGGGTTGTTATAATCTCTTTGGAAAAATGGTAGTATAAGATGAAACTATAAAATGGTATCTTCAGAAGTTAGAAAGAGGCCCTGAGGAGGGGATGCTGTAAAGCTAAGGAAAGATGCCATGTGGGCAGCCAAAGTATGATGTATGGAGCGGTACGGATGAGAACATAAACGAAAGGAGGCAATTTTCCTTGGAGACATCCTGGGATTAGCTGCCACACCTGAGGGCAAATCCAATGAGCTTGAATTTGGGAGGGAATGAGTCTCAAAAAGGAGGGAACTTGGGTGACGAGATGAAACTGTATATAAAGTATGTTTTGGAATTTAAAGGTGTGGCTTTTGATTCGAACCTGCTTGTTGAGGTTCTGAAAGGTCACCGATGCTTTGCAAGCCGTCTATTTATTTATTTTTTTAAAAAAATTATCTTTGTTTTCAACGATCCAAGTTTCTTTCATTGGTTTTGAGTTATTTCCAACAGGTTAGGTTAGGAGCCCCGGCGGTCCAACGGTTAGAATGCAGTACTGCAAACTAACTCTGCCCACAACCAGGAGTTGGATCTTGACCAACTCAAGGTGGACTCAAGTCTACCAGGTCAATACCGAGATCAATAAAATGAGGACCCAGATGGTTTGGAGCAATATGCCGACTCTGCAAACTGTTTAGAGAAGGCTGTAGCGTTATTGCTATTGTTATTTATTTATTTATTTTGTCCTTTAATGACCCCGTAGCCCTGCGCATCGGGGTGGAGTCAGGGAGATTGAATGGAGCTGAGTGTTTATTGGCCGGATGCCTTTCTTGTTGCCAATGCGGAGTTACAGATATTTTCTCACTGTGCCCAGAGAGAGAAATATCTGCGGCTACCTAGGATCAAACTCACAGCCTCCTGATAGTGAGGCGAGAGCTCCACCTCTAGACCACTGCACCCCTCCTGTTATTCCTATTGCTATGTTCTGCAAAATTCTCCATTACCCAGGGTAATACTCCTCCCCCACCCCACAAAAATCGATGAGAAATCTTTTGGCTATAGCAGGCAGCCTAACATCTCGACTTTTCTGCTTTTTCCCTACTCTCTCCTGAGACTCCCTGCATTTCATTTTAAGAGACGACCTCAAGTACTAAGAGTCTGAGATCAGGACCCGACGCTTCCCGCATGCCATAATTCCCACATCCATCAACGGCACAATATAAATCCTAAACAAAGCTTTCTACGTTCCATACCTGCTGATTCCTTTGGCCACATCTCGGTCGGTTGGTTCTCTTCTTCTTCTTCTTCCTTTCCCTCCTTCTGATTCCACAGATTGTCTTCCGCTTCTTTCCCGGGACCTTCACTGGGCACCATCCTAACTGGTCTATTCTTGGCATCATTCTCCCAGGTGTCACCTGTTGGAATCAAGCCCATGAGAAAAGTTAGGGAGAAGCAGGACTTCAAGACAAGATCCTTTTCCCTTATAGATATGGCTGTCAAGCCCTGTTAGGTTCAGGATGCAAGGTCCACTTGGATTTCTGCGAATAACTTTTATTGTTAGATCTTTGTTGTAACGCTGGGCTGGGGGATGGTGGCCCCTTTATGGCTTGTGGACTTCATCTTCCATGCTGGCTCAGGAATTCTGGGAATTGAAGTCCACAGGTCATAAAGGGGCCATCGTTTCACACGCTGGCTCAGAATTCTGGGAATTGAGAATGGGAATGCTTTCAAGGGGGAGATTTTTCCTCATCCGCCCTACAGCCCCGATCTTGCACCAAGCGAAAGCATTCAGGGCTTCTCGAGTGCCGTATAGTTCGGCCATTTTTAAACTTAATGCACCATTGGCGCACTCCTCCTTCAGTGATGATGTTGTCCCCGTACACTTCACACAGTTGCCGAAAAATTTCAATTGGTTTATGTTTTTTTTGCCAACAGAAACCTTATCACTCTGATCGCACCTCACAACTCGCGGGATTTTCAATTGCAGCAACACATTTCAAACGTTTGCTGAGAAATAACGGGCAACGATACGAACCTCCCCCTAGCACAACCAGATGCAGACTGAGCGGCGGACGCACAGGCCCAAGATGGCCGCGCTAGCTCCGCCCCTTCTTGCTACAGACGAAAACGTAATCTATTTTGTGGATAGCCCTCGTATATTTATGATATGCCTGTGATATTTATCATAGGTCGCCCTGTGGCTTTCTCGTTCTTTCTGTTTGGCTTCGCATATAGAAACCTCATCCTTTATAACGATAAGAGAAAGCTTCGCTCCCACCAGAGGATGGAACGGGTTCTTACCCAAAGAGACCACGGTCCCGTAGTTTTCCACCATGACGTCCCGATAGAGAGCCCTCTGTTCTGGATCCAGCATCCCCCATTCGCCTTTGCTGAAACGCACGGCCACTTCCTCAAAAGTCACCGGTCCCTGAGGTGGAAGAGAAAGAATATTTCTTAGAGCCACAGGATTCGAACAGCACATCCCTCCCATTAACCCAGGCCAGCTTTCCCCAAACCGCTCTCCTCCAGATAGGGAGGCATTACAAGGTATAAGTTGGCTATGAACAATAGGAGGACTAGGCCAGCCCAGGTCAAGCCACAAGGTTGGAGAAGGTGGTTTAAATATAGATAGTCCTCGACTTGTGACCACGGTCGAGATTGGAATTTTTCTTGTGGTCATAAAGCGAGAAGGCATGTGACCTCACTTAGTGACAGCAATCCCAGCACTCCACCTTGTCATGGTTACGTGAAGTGCGCTGGTTATTATTTGGGGACTTGCCCCAATCCATTCCCCAAATTATCCTGTGGTAAGATGTTGTGGTTAGCCGGCAGCAGGTGTGGATGGCTGAGGAGAGCGAGGACTCAGATGAGGGGCCGGGACCATTAGGGAGTGGGTTGTTGCCTTCAGAGATTGTGAGGGCTGGCAGCAGTGAGGAGGAGGTTCCCGAGGAGCCTGTGCCAAGTGTGCGTGCGCGCAGGGTTGCTCGCAGGAAAGAGCAGCTGCAACAGCACGGGCGACTCGGGAGTAAGGCTGCAAGGTAATGGCCCCTCCTTCAAGAAGATAAAAGCCAGCCGTGAAGCGAACGTTCTTTGCGGGAAGCAACGACACTTTGAAACTCAGCCTCGTGGACATTACAGTATCTTAAGTTGGACTTTTGTGTTGTGAAATATTTCTTATCTGTGATTCTTGGCAGTCTCGTACAGTTTTGGCAAGGTTTGTGCTTATCCAAGTTAATTAATTTGCAGCAGCCTTTTTAACTGAGGATTCGTCAGACTCATTAAAAGGTTTCTGTTCCCTTTGATTATTTATCTTATTGGAAAAGGGTTTGGGTTGGAACATAAGATGTCCATACACTCCAGGGACCCACCTGATCTCATCTGTTTTAGAAATGCCAATTTAAACCCAGACTTACGAGATCCGGCCACACTGAGGATCCTTCTCGGTAATCACCAGCTCCCTCCCACCTTCCCCCTGTAACAGCAGACCCCTCCTTGAAAATGCCAGGAGGTCCCAGGCTCACCTGATCTTCTTCTGCTTCCCCCAGGAAGAGACCTTCTAGCAGCTTCTGCCTTTGCCATCCCTGGATTTGCACCTGATCCTGGGATAAGTCCAAGTGGGTGGCATTCTCCTCATTCAAGATGGCCACTCCCTCGCTTTCCCTGCTCTTCCCAGCCTGGGATGCGAGAGAGACCCGGGGAGCCATTTGGGGGCCTACCACATCCAGTTCACACATGTTCTCTTCCTTCTTCAGCCTGTCCCTCAACCCTGGGCTCGCAGGCAAAGGGTCTCCTTGCTTGGTCCTCATCTTCAGGACCAACACAGTTGGAATTTGGAGAGGTGAGAAGCCTAAAGGCTCAAGGTCTTGACACGGATTATTGCTTGGTAACACCAGCTGGAGGACACGGTCACCAAAGAAGCAAGGCTGGTTGGTTTCCAGCTAACCAGGAGCTCTTTCCTTGCCTGAAAGAGAGAAGAAAAAAAACCATAATAGCTTAACACAGAAAAGCTAATCTTGGACAGTTGGTTCTCGACATAGAACAGTTCACTTAACGACCGTTCAAAGTTGCAGCGGCCCTGAAAGAAGAGAGTCGTGACCATTTTTAACACGGATGACCGTTATAGCATCCCCACAGCCACGTGATCAAAATTCAGAAAGTTGATTTTGTATTTGGCTTTAGCTGATTACTCGCAAGAATGATAATTGGCGTAACTTTACCCAAAAGGTTTAATTCCTAGTCACTGAAGTCACTGCCTTAAATGACTAAGAATTAAAATGCAGGCAAGGGAGCGAATGAATAGATGTTCTCCCTATCTCTTCTTTCGAGTCCAGGGGTGTCAAACTCAATGCCAGCAGTGGGATCCTACCTGTTCCACCACCAGTTTGGTGATCGTGCGTGTACCTAATGTGCGTGCACCTAACGTGCACGCACAGCTTTCCCTACAACCAGCTGAGGCCTACAGCGCCAATCAACTGAGAGAATAAAACAGAGAAAAGCGCAGGAACAGGTGTGAGGGCCGATCCTGCGCTTTTCTCTCCTTTTTCCTCTCAGGATTTTTTTCTTCCTCTCCCCTGATCCTCGGAGGTTTTGTTTACTACCGGTTCGGCCAAACCGGCTCGAACCGGTAGCATACCACCACTGCCGCAGGCTGCCTGCGGCTGGCAGGGTACTTAAAACTGGCCTGCGGGGCCCGGCCTGGAAATAGCAAAGGATTGTTCCATGGTGCCACAGCTAGCAAAAATGAGGCATTGGGGAGGGGCACCACCCACACACTCCATTCTGGCCAGCAAAGGAGGCCGTCCAGGCCAATTATGGAGTGCCGGGGGGGGGGGCTGCTCCATTTTGGCCAGCAGAGTGCTACAGGAGGCATCTGTTCCCCCACACACACTCTTGGCCGGTCCATGAAGAAGAACTACAATGCTGATCCGGCCGTCGAAGGAATCCAGTCTGACACCCCTTTTCTTAGTCCATCAGAATAAAAACACCAATTGGGAGATCCGTTGTTCAGGTCTCTACCAATCCCTTGCAGGCTCACAAATTGAGGATACTGTGTATACACTATACGGTACTCCACGACTTACAACCGTTTGTTTAGTGATTGCTCAAAGTCACAACAGCACTGAAAAAAAAGTGACTTAGGGCCATTTTCCATATTTACGACCGGTGCAGCACGTAATCAACATTGGGATGCTTGGCAATTGGTTTATATTTACGACGGTGGCGGGGTCCGCGATCCCCTTTTGCGTCCTTCTGCCAAGCAAAGTGAACGGGTGGGAGAGCCAGATTCCCTTTAAACCACTGAAGTGATTTCTGGCAAGAAAGATCCTAAAATGGGGGCAAAGCTCACTTAACCGCCATCCCGCTTAACGAACATCAATTTTGGGGCTCAACTCCGGTCGCATGTTGAGGACTACCTGCATGACTAGAGTAGGCTCCTTAACAGACTGCACCGAATAAATAAATCAATTGCAATCGATGAAGAAAAGGCACCGATACCAAAAAACAAAAACTTGAGAGATTCTCTTTGCAAAGACTTGCATTTGTGTCGGGTTGTATGCGTGTGTGTGTGAGAGAGAAAAGAATCAGTACACTACATATAAGCTATGCCCGTGACGGGGAACCTATGGCATGCATGCCGGAAGTGACATGCAGAGCCACTTCTGCGGCATGTGAGAGGTCTCCCAGAAGAGCCCCACTGCGCATGCTTGCAGCCGCCCGACAGCTGATTGTCGGGTATCTGGCGCGCATGCCCGTGGGGCCCAGCACACATGGCCTTCTGAGTGCTGGCCTGCAAGAAGACCTACACAATTTTCAGCACGGGAGCCGAAAAAGGTTAGCCACCACTGAGCTAGGTGGATATGACCTCACTGATCACCCTCACTCTGTCAAGGACCTCGGAGTACTCATAATCAAACGACCGAAGCGCCAGAGTTCACTGTAACAGCATTGCCAAAAAGGCATTAAGAATTGTAAATCTAATCTTACAGAGCTTCTCCTCTGGAAATATCGAATTGCTAACTGGGGCATACAAAACCTTTGCTAGACCAATACTCGAATACAGCTCATCTGTCTGGAATCTGCATTGTATATCGGACATTAATACAATTGAATGAGTTCAGAAGTATTTCACACGAAGAGTACTACACTCCTCTGCTCGCAACAGAATACCCTACATCACCAGACTTGAAATTTTGGGCTTGGACAACCTAGAACTACCCCGACTACGGTTGGACTTAAGCGTAGTACACAAAATTATCTGCTACCACGTCCTACCAGTCAATGACTACTTCAGCTTCAATTGCAACAATACAAGGACACACAACAGATAACAAACTCAATGTTAACCACTCCAAACTTGATTGCAGAAAGTACGACTTCAGCAACAGAGTGGTCAGTGCCTGGAATGCACTACCTGACTCTGTTGTTACATCCTCAAACCCCCACTCCTTTAACCTTAAACCAGGGGTCCCCAACCACCGGGCCCTGGACCGGTACCGGTCCGTGGAACATTTTCTATCGGGCCGCCGGTTTGCTAGGCGCCGCCATCTTGTTTCGATGAGAAAGTGCTTCTGGGTGAGCTTTTCCGGTTGGAAAGCGGCGTTTAGGTGCTGAAAGAATCCTCGCGCCTTAGTTTCATCGAAGAGTGGGGGCGGCTTCGACGAAACTAAGGCACGAGGATTCTTTCAGCACTCAAGGCAAGGCGAGCCGAGCGACCATCCAGAAGCCGTCCCGAAGCGAAGCCCATCGACAAAGGTACAAAGGAGGAGTTGAAGGTGGCGGGGAGAAGCGGGGAACGGCTGGCTGGCCGGTCACTCGGCTCGCCTTGCCTTGTCATGCGTGCTGATGCCGGTACCGGGCCGCGGATCATTTTGTGATGCCGGTACCAGGCCCTGGCACAAAAAAGGTTGGGGGCCACTGCCTTAAACTATCCACTATTGATCTCACCCCATTTCTAAGAGGCCTGTAAGGGGTGTGCATAAGTGCACAATCATGCCTGCCGTCCTTGTTCTATTGTCCCCATTTTTTCGTACCTATTTCCTGTATTCTTACTCAAGTTTATACAGTACTTATACCTACTATCTTGTAAGCGATTGACAAATCAAATAAATAAAATAAATAGAGAGGGGCTCTCTGTGCAGTCAGCAGCTGCCTTATTGCATCCCCATCTGATTCCTTATAGCTCAAATTAGCAGGGCCATCCATCCATCCATCCATTTAAGCCTTAATCCTGTCCTGTTCCCTCGACTTTCATAGCCATTTTTGCATTTTTGAGTCTCTTTTTTTGCCCGCTCCTCAAACTTAAGAAACTCACCAGATCCTGCCCAGCCATTGACCCCCAGAGTGAAAAAAAAAATTTTTCCTTTGGGAAAAAGGGGGAGTGAGGGGGAAACAGTGTTAAAAGCAGGAAGTGACCTAAACCCATTTTTTTCAACCTTTCTTTCCTAGAAGACACCCTAGGAATAGACATCTCGGTCAATTTAACCCTTGGAGAGAATTTTCCCCCAGGTAAAGCAGCATCCCAGGGAAAAAACCTCAGAGAAGTCTTTCCTGAACCAGAGGCTCTCAAATTGAAGCTGGATGGCCAGTCCCATCATCCCCAGCGGGTAGGCCCAGATGAGCAATGGGAGCTGTAGTCCATGCAGCACCTCTGGAAGGTGGCCAAGTTGGTTAAAAGCAGACAGCTTTGGCTCTCAAGCGGAACAGTCGAGATAAAACTTTGCACATAAATGCAGTTTATGACAAACAGCTCCAAACTACACCCGAGACTAGCCGCTGCGGTTTCTTCTAAAATCCTGGGACTGAGGAGAAACTTCGTCATGGTGAGGGACGGCTTGCCTTCAGAAGTTGTGGGTGCTTCATCTCAATCTCTTTAAGAAGATTGACAGTCACTTGTCTGAAATGGTGTAGGATCTCCTGCTGAAGCAGAGAGTTGGACTAGGCCAGGGGTCGCCAAGCTTTTGGACCTCAGGACCACCAAACTCATCATTTTAAATCCCGCGAGCCAGAGACCCTGGGAAAATCCCCCAAAAAGTCTGCAGGAAAATTCTCCACCCCGTTTTTCTTACCGATCGATCATTCTTTATTTGGGATCGCAGGATACCGTCTCCAGCTCCATTCTCGGGGGGAGAGAGAGAGAGAGAAAGAAAGAGACTTTTGGCTTCATGCAAGGAAAACAGCAGAAGCAGCAGAAGTCTTTCTTTCTCTCCCCCAAACTCCGCCACAAATGAGTCTTTGTGAGACTTGTCGCGCCGGTGCAGCCTCTTGGAGCAGGATGCCTTGCAGGGTCCCAAAGACTCATTCCTGGTGGAGTTTGGAGGAGAGAAAGAAAGACTTTTGCTGCTTTCCTTGCGTGCAGCCAAAAGCAGAAGAAGAAAGAAGCAGAAAGAAGCAGCCCGGTGGCCAGGCGAGGCGCCTGGGGTGAGTGGGGCAAGGTCACCCCCTCCGCCCTATTCCCCCTTCCCCTCACTACCTCGTGTTATTCGCAATGCAAGCGAAGCAAGCCTTGTGTTCCCACAGGCCATCTGGGCGGCACAGCATGGATTAATTACTTTGGGGGTGACATTTCTCTGTGGGGTCAAGTGATTGTTATTTGCAACCTTCCCAGTCATCTGCCCACAAACAAAGTCAAGGAAGCCAGAATCACTTAACAACCAGGGCAAAAAAAAATGGTAAAATCTGGCACAACTCACAACTGCATCACTTAGTGAAAAAAATCCCAATCCCAATCGTGATTGTAAATCGAGGATTAGCTGTATTGTAATGTCATTTATCGTCAAGACCGTGGCAAGGTTTAAAAACCTTTCACCTCCTTTTTCTCATGATCTGCTAGCATCAACGCTGCTTTTTGTGTGTTTCAGTTACACACACCTACGTCCCTAAAGAGTTGTTTCTGTTTGGATCACGACACAAAACCTGTGTTGCCCCATAATCAACCCAGCTGAATGGTAAGTTGATCTTTTGACTTGAAAACACATGTATTGTATATGTGTGTACACACAAGCAAAGGAAATAAAAAAAGATGAGAGCGAAGCTAAGTTTTGACATGGCTTTTCTGCAATTATAAAAACAATGAACCATTGGGAAGATATATGATTGTTTTTATTTGCTCAATTCATTCTTTTTAAACCTATTTTTCCTTAACAGCTAGTGATTTATTTAATTTATTTCCAAAATAAAAGTGTTAATGTGACAGCAAAGAAAAACTCACATACTACATCTAAATATTGCCTGGATAAATCCTTCTGAGTGGAATCTTGACTTATTTCAAAAACCATCTAACATCCAAAATTAAGTCCGTCCCCTTTAAGGTTTAGCGATATTAAAGTTGACCAAAAACCTTTTAGGAGGGCAAATCCATGATGGTTTTTCAGTTGATGTTCAGAGAACCTTTTCTATAGGCAGTAAAACAATAAAAACATAGATAAAAAGGTAGAATTCACAGTACTGTAGAGCAGTGGCCCCCACCTTTTTTGAACCAGGGACCGGTTTCACGATTATTTATTCTTCTACGGACCGGTACCTGAGTAACGCGAGACTCCACTGCCATCAGGATGGCTCTTCGTTCGAAGCCCCCCCCCTTCGACGAAACTAAGGCGCCAGCACCCAAACGTCGCTTTCCAACTGAAAACCCAGAAGCAACTGAAAACCCGGAAGCGCCGTCGAAACAAAATGGCGGTGCCCAAGCTTTGCAGCCTGGTAAAAAATGATCCACGGACCGGTAGCGGTCCGGGGACCGGTGGTTGGGGACCCCTGCTGTAGAGAATTTATCTGTATTTACTTCCTTTGTTCATGTTTATACTCATACCTATACTTGTTATTTTGTACAAGTTTGACAAACAAATAATAAATAAATAAAACTAACAAATGAAAAAAAAAGAAAGAATTACATTTATTAAAGTCACCAAAAAGGCATTAATGAGTAGGTAGCTTTTGACATTCTCCAAAAAATTTAAGTGGAAATTATTCTGTCGGCTGTTCCTCTTCTCCCTCAAAGCCAGTCTCCAACAGGGACATGACACAGTATTTCACATAGCCACATAAATTTTGGGCTCAATTGTGGTCGTAAGTGGAGGACTATCTGTCAACATGGATCCCAATATTCATCCCAGGAGATTGAGCTCCAAAACCTTTGGACCACCACTCCGCCTCCCCCCCAAAAGACCCCGTCTCTTAGACCTGCAAATCCAACTGAATCTCTCAATGCATGTAGTCCTTGTCTTACAACCATTTCTTTTCTGACCGTTTGGAATCGCAACGGCACGGACATACGGCCACTCCTCCCACTTATGACCGTCGCAGCATTCTTACGGCGACGTGATCAAAACTGGGCGCTTGGCAAAGGTTTATGTGTTTATGACCATTTTGCAATATCCTGAGGTCCCTTCGCTGCCAGCTTCCGACAATTCAGTTCAAACCTTTTATTGTTAATGCACAACGTGTGTACCATGAGGTTGGATAAGCCTCCCTTAGTGCAGCCCACCAAAAATACAGAATATATCTCAATGACTCGTAAGTGAATGAAAGAATATCCTATGCCAGTGGCTCATACTAAGAAACACACGATCCTATCTATCTTCTATCTATATACTGTATATAAAAGTGAAATACCACTCACGCATCATCACAAAATCTCCAGAACCGTAAAGCCTACAGACTTGAAATTTGGCACTTTTGTTCCTCTTGGCTTCTAGGTGCTCATTTTCCAAATGACCAGCAGAGCATTAGTATTTCCTATATGATTATTAACACGCTCTGATGCTAAGGAGTTCTACTCCCAGTCCCCCACCTGAAAAGAAATCTGTTCCAAGTGCAAAACACAAGCAGAGGAGTTTCAGTTTCTGTTTTAATTTCACATTAGCAACCAGCTTTAGTACAGAACAGTTGAGCTAAGCCATGACCAGGCTCCTTGCTGTCTCCTTCTTGCTCACACAGCAAATACTGTTTCAGTTTCCAAACAGCCCTCATCTCTCTCACACACTGACAGGACGCTAGCCAGATGAATACCAATGGATGCTGGTAGGCAGACGCAGAATTCCCCCCCCACCCTTATTTTCCTCCCCCAAAACTAAGCCTGATCACAGTTTCATAGCGAAGCACGGGTATCGAGGTAGTATACACATATGTGCTTAACATTACATATAGCAGCCTCTGTGGTGCAGTGGTTAGAGTGCAGTACTGCAAGCTACTTCTGCAGCCAGCTGCCTACAATTTGGCAGTTCAAATCCCACCAGGCTCAAGGTTGACTCAGCCTTCTGGGCTGTAAAGCGTTGTATAAGTCTAAGTGCTATTGCTATTACATTATATTATTGCACCAGTGTAGACAAACTGCACGTTCTCCTGGCCCTGCAAGTCTATTGTACTAAATAGTTGTGGTGTTATGTTGCAGAGATAAGTCAACGGAGGGTGCAGGATTTGCTTTACGACTGCACGATTCACTTTAATAACAGGAGTGATTCGCTTATCAGGAGTGATTCATTTGTATGGTTTGGGTTGCTGGTTACTTTTTATCATTCTACCATCGAGAGCATTTTGGCATACTGTGTAACGGTGTTGTATGCTGGATGCTCTGTTGTGGAGAAGAAGATGCTCCAGAGAGTTATAAACACAGCACAAAAATAAATAAATAAAAATCATCGGTTGCTCTCTTTCTTCTTTGGAAGAGATTGCGAAGACCAGACTCCTCTCTAGAGCACTAAAAATCTCCACAGACCGTTCTCATCCTGGACATTCCTATTTTGAACTGTTAACATCAGGGAGGCGTTATAGGTGTCTTAAAATGAGGACTAGTAGATTGAGAAACAGTTTCTTTTCCAAGGCAATAATTGTCTTGAATCAAACAATGCATATGTGATTTAATCCTATTATTATTATTGTTGTTGCTGCTGCTGCTGTTGCTATTGTTGTTGTTATTATTATTATTTTAATTTTTAAATACTCTGTAGTGTGATTGTGATGTGGTGTTTGGGGCACTGTGCTGGAGTAGCTTTCAAATTTCATTGTATTCGTGGCATGCAATGACAATAAAGATATTCCATTAACAACCGCAGCAAAAACAAAACAAAACGGGGGGCGGGGTGTGTGTGTCATAAAATCGGGCGCAACTCACCACCACAGCCACCCCGCTTGGCAATCTGATCCCCATTCTGGATATAAATCGAGGACTGCCTGCATCTCTTAGTCTAATCCACCAGTAGCCCTGGCCGTGATGGAAGAGGGAAGCCTTGGAGCTTGAGAACACTGCAATCCACGCGTGCAATCTTCAATGAGGAGCCGGCGGGCACCTTGTGGCATCCAGAGGAGTGAAGGGGGAAAGTGGGAGAACCCCTTGCAGGGGGATCCTTTCCTGCAATCGCTTCCTCGGATTTGGAGATCCCCGCAAGCGATCTTAGAAGAGGGTTGGGGGTGGCGGAATCCCACCATTAGAACCACTGGCCCATTCGCAACATCTGGGCTCTTTCCATCCCACCCCCCCAAGCTCGGGCTTTCTTCTTTCCCCCACCCCCTGCTTTTACCTCTTTTCTCCTTTTGCAGCCCCTTTCCCTAACCGAAGGGATCTTCGGAGGGGATCCCTGCCGTCCGGACCGAAGCGGGAGCGACGGAAAGCGGCGAGAAAGAAGGCGAGCCTTCGATCCCTTCTTTCCCCAGCCCGGCGCTCGAGGGGTTAAAGAGATAGACGTGCCAACTCCTAGAGAAGCAGGAAATGTCACCCGGTGGGGGAGAGGAATGCCAATAGCTCCGGGTAACTTCCGGCTCTTCTTTTTTTTTTTTTGGCAAAGTGGAGGGGTAGAGCGGGAATCTCCAACCTTGGCAGTAAAGACTCGTGGAATTCTGGGAGTTGAAGTCCATGAGTCTTAACGATGCCAAGGTTGGAGATCCGTGGGGTAGAGGATCTTCTCTGCGGTGGATCTATGGCAGGGGCCTTCAAACTCCACAGCTTTAAGACTTGTGGACTTCAACTCCCAGAATTCCTCCTCCAGTCATGTCAGCTCAGGAATTCTGGGAGTTGAAGTCTTAAACTTGCCAAGTTGGAAGACCCTTGATCTATGGCGTTGAAAGTGGGTGTGTGTATATAAGGGAAGGGTCTTCTTCAAACTTGGCAAATTTAAGACTTGTGGACTTCAACTCCCAGAATTCCTGAACTAACATGACTGGAGGAGGAATTCTGGGAGTTAAAGTCCACAAGTCTTAAAGCTGTTTAAAGACCCGTGATATAAGTTGTGGGGGTGCTGGAAGGATGAACGGGGAAGCACCTTGAAGGGCCAGCATGTGGCCATCGGGCAGTGTACTGTTCGGAGAAATATCCATCTGGGTTCAGTTCCAAGCTGGGAGAAAGGCACTGGAAACACGGATGGAGGCTGATTGGGAAAATTGGTTTAATGATGGACAGAACCACTGTAGCAGAAATTCTTGGTTCCAAATCAGGACACAAGACCACGAAAGGTTGGAGAATACAGGATTTTATTTGTGCACAAGGTTCAGAGCATTAGCATGGCAAATTCTGAACCCCTGGCTCTTCCTGAGACATTACTTTTATACGTATCATGACCTCAGACTAGGCCGGGTGTTCTTTTTCCATATCCACCCTTGTTTACAGTAACGTGGTTAGTTCCTTAGTTCAGCAATTCCGTTGTTTTACACAATATTACGTTAAGCAAAGCTTGGGGCTTGGGGACTTCTGCTAAATGTAAACATACTTTATTTGTAATTTTCCATACTGCTTCACCACCAGCAGTCCTGGGTCAGCGGACTAACTGGTTTTGTCAAGACATGGATTTTTATAAAGTTTTTTTTTCTCCAGCATTTTGTCATTTACAGGCTTGTTTTGTATATTTTGTTACTTGACTTTAATTAGTTTGTCTCAGGAAGGGCCAGCAATGAGTCTGAAAGTGCTGGCTTCCTGGGGTTTTTAATCTTGTTTAACAAATTACAAACTCAAGGTTAACCACACCAAACTTGATTGCAGGAAATATGACTTCAGCAACAGAGTGGTCAATGTCTGGAATACTCTACCTGACTCTGTGGTTTCTTCCCCAAACTCCAAAACCTTTTAACCTTAGACTGTCTCCTATTGACCTCACCCCTTTCCTAAGAGGTCTGTAGGGGGTGTGCATAAGCGCACCAACATGCCTACCGTCCCTGTCCTATTGTTTCTTTTTCTTATATGTACCCATTTCATGTATTCATAACTATGTATGTACTTATACCTATTATCTTATAAGCAATTGACAAATCAAATAAATAAATACAATAAAAAATAAATGTAATTAATCCTAGATGCCCGGCTCTTTGGGGGTTTTAATCCCGGTCTTGAATGGATTACCGAATCTGCATTTGTAAAATCTGCCTCCTCAGTTTCTAAGAGACTTGGGGGCTGCTTCCTGCCTCTAAAAAAACATGTTTTTCCATTTCTCATTTAGGGAAATATGATATTCTGCCTTGTTGGAAGAAATGTCCCTCTGGATTCAGTTCCAAGCTGAGAGAAAGACACTGGAAACATGGAGGCTGATTGGAAAGATGGTTTAACTTTAATGATGAAGAGAATCACATGTTCGTAGTTCTGGTACAGCTGACCACCTGGAGTTGAGAGTTATTTATACCAGAGTTCTCCAACCTTAGCAACTTTAAGACTCCCAGAATTCCTCAGAAAGCTGGCTGAGGTATTGTAGGAGTTGAAGTCCACAAGTCTTAAAGTTGCCAAGGTTGGAGACCCCTGATTTATACCTTCTCTTGGTATATTTATACCTTCTCTTGGTATATTTATACCTTCTCTTGGCACTTGAATTTCCTGTTCAAGAATATGTGTTTTATTGGCTGTTGACAGACTCCCATGGGGGCCATGTACAAATCCTAGGAGTTTGTCTGAGCTACGTTTGGTTGAAGGTTGCAAAAGGTGATCAGGACACTGCAACCATCGTAAATATGAACCAGTTGCAAAGGGTCTGAATTCGATCACCTGACCATGGAGATGGAGCAGTGGTTGTGAAAAAACAGTCATTAGATGCAGCGGTGGGATTCAAATAATTTAACAACCGGTTCTCTGCCCTAGAGATTTCTTCCAACAACCAGTTCACCAATCTGCTCAGAAAGTTAACAACTGGTTTGTCCGGATTCCGGCAGTTACCCCCATTTAAATCATGAGTCTCAAGCCAAACTTCCAAAGGAATTATTGGGAGTTAACATGTCCGGCACTGCCTGGGTGTAGCCCACTCTGAGACACATAATTCATTGTCACCCTTGACCCTGGTTTTCCCCCCACCTCCTGGGTGTATCATAAATCACATTCTCCAATGGGACACATCCATAGTCCAGAGTCATCAACCATGCTATCCAGTTAGAATTTTGCGGGGCAGAAATTTCAGTCACCTAGTTACTATCTTTGAAAACATTTATGGAATGCAGTTTCGGTTTACAAGCTGCTGCACTGCTCCCCCCTCCCTTTCTGTTGGCAACTCTAAAAAGACCATAGAAATGTTTTCTGAGTTGACAACAGTTCTCCCAAACTGGTGCGAACTGGCTGAATCCCACCACTGATTAGATGCCTCTTTCAGTGCCGTTGTAACTTTGAACCGTCACTAAGTGAACTGTTGTTAAGTCGAGGACTACCGACGGTCACTGCGTGGCTTCATTTGCTGGGGACAGAAATGTTATCCAGGTAGGCCTCGACTTAGGATCACAATTGAGTCCAATATTTCTGTTGCTAAGTGAGGCATTTTGGGAAGTGAGCTTTGCCTCATTTTACGACTTTTTTTTCTTTTGCCACAGCTGTTCAGTGAATCGCAGAAGTTCTTAAGTGAATAACATGGCTGTTAAGTGAATCTGGCTTCCCACGTTACTTGTCAGAAGGTCACAAAAGGGTGAGCCCCATAAACCCTGGGACACCGCAACCATCATATGAACCAGTTACTAAGCAACTGCATTTTCATCACATGACCATGGGTTGTGTAAAAAATAATCACGTCTTTCAGTGCCGTTGTAACTTTGAACAGCCACTAAGCGAACTAAGTGAGTAAGTTGAGGACTGCCTGTGGTTGGTTATCAATAGTATTATCAATAGATGATTCCTCACCCCGATAATGGATGAACTCACCTATTGGCCTCGTGTAGGAGCAAAGAGAACAAGATCCCTGCGATACCCACTGTTGTGGTTCACCCACAGCAGGTGCAGACGACTGAGGTCTTAGTTAGAAGGGAGTGTGTGTGTGTGTGTGTGTATGTGTGCATGGTTGTCAAAACTCCCAAAACAGGTCACATAGCTCTGGGGAGGTCAGTCATAAATTAGAACACTTGCTAAGTAACCGGCCATTAAGCGAGGACCACTTGTATTTGATTTGCCAGACACATGACCACCTGGTCACGCCACTTGATCACGCCCACCCAGTCACATGACCACCAAGCCACGCCCACCCAGTCACGTGACCATCAAAGCCAGGCCCACAAATTAGGCCACGCCCAAAGAACCGGTTGTTAAGAAATTTGAATCCCACCCTTCCCAGAATTCTCCAGCCAGCTATGCTGTCCACAAGTCTTAAAAGTTTTCAAGTTTGGAGACCTCTGTTCTAAGGTTACATTAGTCCTGAATCCTGCAAGGCTGAAAGCGTTGAGGAACCGTCTCACCCCACTGGGATTGTGTTGTGGTTCGCCAGCAGCAGGTGCGGACGGCTGAGGTCTCGGAGAGCGAGGACTCGGAGAAGGGGCCTGCGTGTGATGCAGGGATGGGGCCAGGACCGGCAGGGAGTGTGCTGCCTTCGGAGATTGTGGAGGCTGGCAGCAGTGAGGAAGAGGTCCCCGAGGAGCCTGTGCCCGGTGAGCGCCTCCAGGGCTGCTTGAAGGAAAGAGCAACTGCAGCAGCACAGGCGACTCAGGAGTAAGGCTGCAAGGTAATGGCCCCTCCCTAAAGAGATAAAAGCCAGCTGAGAAACCGGAGTTCTTTGCAGGAAGCAAAGAAGTTTTTGCACTCAAGCCTGGTAGACGCCCTGAATATCTTGGTTCGCGTTTGGAGACTCTTGGTGTTTCAAATATCTCTTAGCAACTTTATCTAGTGTTCTTGGCAGCCTTGCACAACCCTGGAAAAAGGCTCCTTCTTATCAGAGACAATTAGTTTTTAACGGTGAAGGAGTGGAGTTCGTAAAGAATCATTAAAAGGTTTTTCTGTTTACCTCCGTTTCGTGTTTGTTTCCTTGGAACAAGGTTTGGGCCAGAACACCCACACAAGTCGGGGCTGGGAGTGAAATCTCTCCTTGTCAATCATAACTGACAGAGATCAATCCTGGATAAAGGGTTTGAATCAGCACAACATCCTACCTCACCCCCCTCACACACACACACACACCCGTCCTCTCAGATCACCCAAAATGATGGTGATGGTATTGGAAACCAGTGAGAGGTCACAGAGGGCAGTGTTTCTCAACCTTAGCCACTCTTCGGTGAGTGGACTTCAATTCCCAGAATTCTCCAGCCAGCACAGAATTCTGGGAGTTGAAGTCCGCTCATCTTAAAGAAATTAAGTTTGAGAAACGCTGAAATACTGTTGCAGCAGATCCTGCTTCCAATTCAGGACACAAGACCACGAAGGGTGGTAGAGCACAGGTTTATTTGCGCAAAGGTTCAGGGCATTAACATGACAAATTCTGAACCCCTGGCTACTCCCGAGGTGTGACTTTTATTCAGCACACAGCCCTAGCTTCGCCCAGGATGTTTCTCTTATCTAGCTATACCATAACGTATGTACCAGAGAAAAGGAGTAGTAGTTCTAATTAGTCCTCTTGCACAATTCACCATATACGTTATTATCTTACACCATCTCGTTATTTTCCATAGCTACCCTTGCCATATAGTTTGTTACAGAAAATATCTAGTTCACAGGTTAGGATGTTTACATTCTTATTCATCACATTTTCTGTATTGTCCCAACGTTTGCAACATAAAGATTAAGCAACTTCTGCTAACTGTCATATTTGCAATATAAGCTAAACAACTTCTGCTAATCATAGTAATACTTTTCTGGTATTTTTCCATACTGCTTCAATAGGACAAGGATGGATGTGTAACCCACTTCCCACCCATGGCAAAGATTACCCAAAAGCAGGAACAATGCCATTTCCAGATCTCAATCCAGACTGTAAAACACACTTGGCAAGTTTAAGACTTGTGGACTTCCAACTCCCAGAATTCCTTGAGCTAACATGACTGGAGGAGGAATTCTGGGAGTTGAAGTCCACAAGTTTTAAAGCTGTCAAGTTTGAAGGCCCCTGCTGTAAAGGATCCAGATAATCTGTCTTGTCTAAGGCCCTCTGAAGGTGTCACCCAACCATCATCTCTAACACCTTTGGTTGGATACTGGATGAAAATTCTGCAGTGTCTGAGGACGCAACAATGGCTTTCTTGAGGAGGGGGCAGAAAGGCCTCCTTAAGAGGCACAGGAATAAACCCCCTCCCCAATTCAAACAAGAATTCCCCATCACCAGAACCCACCCACTCAATTCAAAGCCAAAAGTGTCACAGTTCTAAAGAGAAGGCCCTTTATTATATCTTTCTGCCATTGCTTAAATAGTTGATGTTTTTATTTTTTCATCCTCACCCCAACAATTCTCTCATCCCCCTTTACCTTGATTCAATAAGCTCATGAGTGCTGGATGGGAGACCACCAGGAGCTCTAGGATGGGCCAGGAAGTAAATATATATCCAAGAGGACCTCTCCATTTAGTTGTCCCGAAATCACAAGACAGTCTTCCACGAACTCCTTTACCTAAGGTGATTAAACCGGCAAGACTCTCTTGAGGGTACGCCCATGTGTGAATGTGAGAGTACAAATGAAGGCAGGTAGAAGTTGCCTTCTAGAAGACATGCACAGTTATCAATCTAAAATAATTACTTGCTCTGTGTGAATTTTCATGTGACTTCTAAGGGCTGATTCACGACGGAAAAATGTTCCACACTCGATGCAACGATGAGGCTTCTCCGCCGAGTGAATTCTCTGATGTTCCGCCCTCTGAGCAAGACATTTCTCACACTCCCCACATTTACAGGGCTTCTCCCCCGTGTGGATGCTCTGATGTACACCAACTTCTGAATTTTGATAAAAACTTTTCCCGTAGTCCCCACATTTATAGGGCTTCTCTCCTCCGTGCCCCTTCTGGTGTCCCTGAAGTTCAGCAGAATCCACAAATCGTTTTGCACATACCGGGCATTCATAGGGACTGTCCCCAATGTGAACTTTCTGATGTCGCAACAAATGCGATTTCTGGGAAAAACATTTCCCACATTCCGGGCACTTTTCCTGACTTTTATGCGCTTTCTTATGCCTCCGAAGAGATGAACGCCAACTGAAACTTTTCCCACACTCGGGGCATTGATAAGAACCTCTTCCTGTGTGAATCTTCTCGTGTACTCGAAGGTCTGAACTGCGGGTAAAGCCTTTCCCACATTCCCCGCACCTGTAAGGTTTCTCCCCTGTGTGAAATTTCTCGTGATTCCTGAGATATTCTTTGTGAATAAAAGATTTCCCACATTCCTGACACTGATAAGGTTTTTCTCCGGTATGAATTTGCTGATGCCTCAAAAGATTTGCTTTTCTGCTAAAACATTTCCCGCACTCGGAGCACTTATGGGGCGTCACTCCGAGATGCATTATGTTGTAGTGATTTCTAAGGGATGACGAATAAGCGAATGTTCTTCCGCAGTCTAAACATTTGTAATCTTTTTCTACTTTGTGAACTTTCCCGTGACGCGTGAGGCCTCCTTTGGTGTGAAAAAACATTCCACACTCGATGCACTGAAAGGGCTTCTCCCCGGAGTGAATCATCTGGTGTTGACACAGGCTTGCCTTTACAAGGAAGCACTTCCCACACTCTGTGCACTTGTAGGGTTTCTCCCCTGTGTGGGCATCCTGGTGTGAACGAAGATAGGACTTGCAAGAAAAGCTTTTCCCACACTCCTCACATTTATAGTGTTTCTTTTCTCTGTGCCATTCCTGGTGCCTGCAAAGGTCCGAAAAATACACAAATGGTTTCTCACATTCGGAGCACTGATAGGGTTTGTCGCCAAAGTGGATTCTCTGATGTCGTATCAGGGAGGCCTTGGTGGAAAAACATTTCCCACATTCTGGACACTCTTCATTTTTCTCCAGTCGGTTTTTTTTCTTGTGACTCCGAAGAGAGGATCGCGGGGCAATTTCACCTCCGCACGCATTGTAAGACTTTATTTCCTGGTGAACTTTCTGGTGGAGCCAAAGCTGTGACTTCTGAGGGAAGGCCTTCTCGCATTGGCCGCACTTGTAATGTTTCTCTCGTGTGCGAAGCTCTGATTTCTGACATAACCACAATCTTCCCCAGCGCCTCCAGGATTCCTGAGATCTCCTTCTTCCCTGGTGGATTCGCTGATGGGCTCCAAGGTCCGAGCCTTTAGCAAAACGCTTCCCGCACCCTCCGCATTTGTAAGGCTTCACTCCAGGGTGGCTCCGGAGATGTTTGGCAAAGCTCCAGACTCCGGGAAAGGAGCTCCCACAAAGAAAACACAGGTGGGATCCACTCCCCGTGTGCAGCTTCCGGTGGATCAAAAGGAGGGACCGGAGAGCAAAGGATTTCCCGCATTGGGAGCAGGTAGACAATCCTTCCTGGTTCCTTTGGTTGAAGCATTTTTCCTCTTGCTTAGTTTCCATAGTTGCTCACTTGCGCTTCCTTGTAACCAGAGACTTTGCTGTTTTTTTCCAGGCCGCACCTGAGGAAAAAAGAAAAAGAAGTGAGGACCTATATTTGATCTCTTTCAACTCTCAGAATAGCCCAAAGGATAGGCAGAAGACCCCTTACATGAGCTCTGGGGGCAAGAAACACAATTTCACATTCAAAGAAGGAGCCGATAACGAAGCAAAACCCCAAAACAAACCGCATTGAATACAGTTCCTTGACAGACCAGGATAGATAATTGCCAACTTCAGGAAGATAACCAGGGAGAGTCCGTTAGAAGAACGCCAACCAAGGTAAACCTTTTTTTAGAAATAAAACACTAATTTGTCTCCAGCGTTTGTTAGCACGCAGGTCCAACCTTTTATGAAGACCTCACACCTGCAACCCATGAAGAGGATCATGGCCCTCTCCTCCCAAGTAGACCATGTTTTACCCTGATCCTCTTCTCCCTGCATGCCCTAGGATGGATAGGGGATGGGCCTGGGTCCTCCTCCTGACTGCCCAGCCGGCCTCTGCCCTTCCCCAGCCTCCTCCACAACCTCTGGAGCCACATTTCCGCTCTCTGCCGGCTGTTCCTCCTCTCCCTCAGAGTCAGTCACGACCAGGGGCATGACACTCCGGGAGGGTGAAAATGGCCTCCGGAGGTTCTCTGGAAGCTGGAAAGGGGCCCATTTCCGGTCTTCTCAAACTTCCAGGAGGCCCGTTTTTTGCCCTCTCTGAGCCTCCGGACACGCCCTGCGCATATTTGCATCCAAAATGGGCCACGTGGGGACTCCTGGGGAGGGGTGGGCGGAGCCAGCCAGGAGTTGGATTTGGGGATCCTCCAAACCACACAGAATCTTAGCTAGGGGCTCTCCCCGAACCCCTGCGAACCCCCAGCAGGCCACCCCTGGATGGGTCCATACATGTAGACGGAATGGGACAACTCGCCGCAGCCAACACAACCACGGTCAATTCACCGCGGGGCAACGAGCCATGGCCAAATGACTGTCAATCCTGAAGCTGACCTGGCCGAAGCCATTTTTTTTTCCGCTTCAGTGTTGCCACACTGGAGCTGAGGGTCAGGGAGGGGGGAATTTGAGATAGAGGGGTTTTTGTAGCCAAAACAAAATACTTTCTCTTGGGAACCAAGGACATTTCTCACACCTGGTCGGAAGGAGGAGGAGTGACGCCATCCAGATTCAGACAGCACAATTGTGCTATCACAATTGGACCATGTGATTGATTGTTTTGAGAAAATGGGAAATCTTTTAATATGGCAAAAACCGCAGGAGTTTTCAGAGTTGGTTTTCAGCAGATATGTCCCAATATGATATTTCCAATCGAAAGTAACCTTTGAGGAATTCAATTGCCTCGGAGTCTTGCTTGCAATGGATTTATTACTTGGAACCCTGACAATGGCCCCGAGACTGCAGGACAGTTTAATAATTCAATGTAATTATTTAAAATAAATAAATAAATAAATAATTATTACAAGCCGTTATAAATAAAGACCAACACTGATATCCCCTAAACTCAGCTGAAGGTATTACCCAGCCTGGTAACAAAACATTTGGAATCCAACCCACAAGCTCAGAGGACAAACTTGCACCCTCAAATAAAATATTATTTTAATGTTTGTCATTCAGATTTCCTTCTGTCCCTCCTTTTTCAGCCTTTCTTTAATGATTCTATTCCACCATTTCTTTGATATTGGTGTAACTCTTGTCCCACCGTGACTTCTCCCACGGAAAGTTGCTTGTGATGAGCTGGCCACGTGAGGAGTCATAGGTCCTGCATGTGGACGGTGTATCTTATGTAGGTATTTTCATGGACATTGTTCTTTGGGACACCACAGGCTACCATGGGCTCCACCTCGAATGGCTTTGTAGGAAGCCCCCTCCCCCAATTAAAATATTATTTATTCTTAATATTAAAAGAGGAAGGATACAATATTTTCCTCCAAAGGAGAAATAGAGAAATTTTTTTAACAAAGACAAGAAAGTAACCTTGCCATAGGAAAACAGCCTTAAGCAGAAGCTTAAAAAGGGTGTTTTTAAAGAATGGAGATCTTGTATCCATTCAGGCAGACTATTCATAAGCGAAGAGCAAAGGGATAAGCAACACAATTAGGCAAGCCAGAACTGACAAGATTAGCTCAGATAAGCATCTCAGATTTGCATTTCCCCTTTTGCCTGCAAAGCCAGCCATGACCTTTACATGACCCCATAGGGATCGAGCAACAGCCATTAGAATATTAAAAGACATGGTTTTGTTTTCACCAAGCCACAGCTGATCCCTGCTTAACACAGGGAGTTTGTAAATCATCAAGATCCACAAAGATTCATGTTGGGGGGTGGTCAACTGAGCCACACCCCCACCCCCATTTCCTGAAGGGGAAACTGATGGTATCCTTTGTCCAAAACATTGTGAGAATCAAGGATATAGCTTCATGATCTTCTATTCAATTCAATAAGTCCTATGGGCGATACCCCCCCCCAAAGAAAGAGACATGAACCAACATTTTCAACTAGGATGCATTCAAAATAGACCAGAACTATTTGTAATCCTGCTGAGCCGTTGCTAACTGTGAAAACATATGTTTGCAAAGTACGCAACTTGGATGGATACGTTTAAAACAGGAAGAATGAAACTGTTGGAAATGAGGAACTGGAAGTAATGTAAGCAGGTGTTTAAGGAAAGTGACAGTTGGTGAAATTGCGAAGTGTGTACGTGGTTAGAAGAAAAAGTATAAAAGATAAGGTGGTTTATGATTTTGATTTATGGCAGCCCTTGCAGGACTTGCTGTACGTCATCAGACCCCATTGCAATGGCTTATTAATGCAAGTGTAGTACTGCTATTATATCTTTTATATCTATTCATTTCTTATGTTCCAAATTATTAGAAACAATAAACCTCTGATCTTAAAGTAAGAATTTTTGTTTGTGTTGCTGTCTGTTTCCTATTGATATTTTTTTTTTTATGACAACATGATGATCCTACCTGACCAGGTGAAACTTCAGGCTCTGTCTTGAATCAGTTTCTTTTCACTTAATGTGTTATATTTCCCCCCCAAACACTGGAATTACTCCTCTTGATCAGGCATCTAATAATTCTAACAGCCCTGAGGCAACATAATATGTGTAGTTGGCACCACACGTGCAGCTGGCCATGGAAAGTCCCCTAGGAAACATCCAATGTCTTTGAGGCCACCACCCAATGTACTTGGAAGACCATCAAAGTTGACTATTTCTGTGCTTCTTTATCTTATCTATAGAGTGCCAGTCCCCAAGGTGCTTTTTTCAGGAGGCCACTGGACTTCCTCGTTCTTTCTTTTGTTGGAAGAAAATATCCTTCTGGGTTCAGTTCCAAGCAGGGAAGAAAGACACTGTAAACACGGAGGCTGTTTGGAAAGATGGTTTTGAAGCAGGACCAGAAAAGGGATCCATTTTATAAGTTAGCTAGATCCTTGGCATACTATAACTATCTATATTATAACTATCTGATATATAAGTCATAAGGACAGAAAGCAGCTCTGTCTGTATTACGTTGAATAATTAAGAAATCTATTTAGAGGAAGTAACGATGTAACTAAAGTTGAGAACAAGGAAGCTGAGAACAAGGAAAGGTCATGGAAGAACATCTGTAGGTGTAAGATAATGGTAAAAGACAACATATACTTACATACATCCTGTCTTCTTTACCACATCCTCTTTGTTATGTTCTGTTCCCAGGAAAATATGTTTTTGTGTGTTTTGTAAGCATAAAATCCATATTTGATAAATAGGTCATAGATGAATGCCCAGGCTTGGGCTGGAATCATCATAAGGTATAAAGGAACTAACCCCAGTATGTAGGGGGGGGGTTCAGAATTTGTCATGTTAATGCTCTGAACGCTTTGCGCAAATAAACCTGTATTCTTCCATCTCTCGTGGTCTCTTGTTCTGCATTGAAAACGTGAATTGCTGCTACATTTTAATGGTGGAACAGGACCACATGGCTTGGAGCTCCAAAGTGAAAAGAACGATCACATGCTTTCAAGATGTTGGGCGAAGGAAAAGAAGGAAAAGGGCCAAGATGCTGAGAGACCGTTAGTTTTATACTCTCTGTTGGGCCCCATTTTAGTGTTTCCTGTTCCTGTGTAAGAAATGTATCCCATTGGCTGTGAGAATCCCAGGGGCGGGGGTGTTAGCTGGCTTCACCTGAGTGCTGGCTGATGCAATCTTTCCAGGCTAGGTAGTGAGGTGGGTAGAGGGCTTTGTTATGTAGAGTACTCTCACCCAGCCCATTAACAAAGGTGCGGGTGAGTTTCTGCTTCTGAGGTGAGTTTCTGCTTCTAAGTTTCTAGTTCTCTTTTTTAGGGGAAATATTCTTGTCTTTTTAATATTTTCTAGGATATTTCATTTTTCTAGGAGAGGGTCAGGTGCTAACTTCCTACACTTTGAAGACGTTTCTCATCCAAGAAGCTTCTTGGATGAGAAGTGAAACTTAAAAAAAAAACAAGAAAAGTCCAGTTGCCTCCCCAAAATGTACCTTAGGGACAACCATGACCTGATTGACTGAGAATATCTACAGACTTTTAGCTATATACTATTTGGGATGAACACCCTTTGAACGGATTTCCAGATAAAAATTGCAGGCGACAGGAAGCAGGAACACCACTTAGGTGGCCCTGAAGACACAGATAAACCTCCAGGCGGCCTTAATGACCAGCTAAATGGATGCAAATGACCAGCTGCCTACAAGGAATTATAAATCCTTCCATTCCCCACCATCCAGTCAGAGCTGAAGCAGCTTCTTGGATGGGAAGCTAAACATCTTCAAAAGAAAAAACAAAAAAGTCCAGTTGCCTCTTGAAAAAAAAAATCACCTTGGGGACACCATGACTGGATGACTGAGAATCTCCACAGACTGAAAGAGTGCCAGCTTCTCTGCGTAATGAATAACTTAGCAAGCATATAAACATGAGTGTCACAGTATATTCGGGTTCCCTCTTGCTTTGAAGGGCCTGCCTTTTGGTTAATTGACAAAAATTAGCAATCCCCCAAATAAGGTACTGAAATCTAATCTACATATCAAAAGATAAGGTCTGCAAAATCCATGAAATTAGGTCTCCCAGGGGAACTGCGTGCTCACAAATATCGATGGAGATTTCTCAGTCATCCCAGGTCATGGTTGTTCTTTTTTTTTCCCCATGGGCAATTGGTCTTTGTTTTTTTCTTTGAAGAAGTTTCACTTCTCATCCAAGAAGCTTCTTCAACTCTCAGCTAAAGTCTCCAAAGAAAACACAGAAAATCCAGTTGCCTCTTGAAAAAGCACCTTCGCGTGTTCACAAGAATAAACATATCCTACACACACACACACCTGTGTCACCCTAGAATCAGCATGTAGATACCCCAACAAGGTCTCCTTATTTTTTTAAAAAACCCTGCTACTGTACCCCATTTCTCTACAGCCTGTCCCTAAAAGGCAAACTGTTTTGCTTTTTAGGAATAAATATTTCTTCTTTCCTCACAGCTGTCTGGGTCTCCTTTTTATTTTATTTTTAAGCAATCCCCGGCTCGAATTGGAACCCCGGAGGATTCTTCTGACAGCTGAGAAACGAAACGTTTTCAAAGGGTGGGAGGAGGGAAGGGTCTCCCGCTTGGACGGGGAGCGGGTTGGACTAGATGACCTACAAGGTCCCTTCCAACTCTGACGATCTGTTAAATCTGTTTAAAAAAAAAGAAACCCGGAAAGACCAGTTGCATTTGGGGAAAATGAAGCACCTTTGGATCGGACCGGACCACCAAGAGACCTTCCGGGAGCAACTTCCCCAAAGCTTCTTCCCGTAGCCCCACTTTGCACCTCTCGAGGGAAAGGAAGGGAGGCTGTGGTGGGTCCCTGCAGGCAGCGCGAATGCTGAACCTCTCCGAGCAAAGGCATGCAAGCCGTGGCGGGGATGATGAAGCCTTACCCGGCCGAAGCGAGAAGCCTCCTCCGAGGGATCCAGCGCCGATCTTCCAGGGAGATCCTCTGAGACGAAGTGGAAGAGCAGCGCAGAAGACAGGAGTTGCGGGGGCGGGGCTTCGGGCTCCTCCTCCTCCAGGCAGCCACGCCCCTCGTCAATGAGCTCTTGCGCGGCCTTTCCCCTCCCGTGCCGATTGGCCAGAAAGGAATGAGATTGGCTCCGCCTCCGAACGTCTGAGCGGGGTTTTCCCTTTCGGGAGCGCGGGAACTTCCTACAGCACCGCAGCGCGACAGACTGGATCAGGTGTAGATGAACTGGGGCTTCCCAGGTCCTCTTCACAGCTTTATTTTTTTTTTTCTTTCAAACGGCGTAGCAAAATGCTGAACATATATATATGTATGTATGTATGTATGCCAAACATATATTCTATTTATTTATTTATTTTATTTCCTTTGTCAATTGCTTACAAGATAATAGGTATAAAGTAAAAACATAGTTATGAATACATGGATACACAGAAGAAATATACCTACCTACCTACATATATATATATGGTATTCAGCTTTTTCCGGGAATTTTCCCACGTCATTGTAGTTGTGATTTTAAAGTTGTAGCAACTTTTGGCAGAATCTCATCTACCCTCATCAGGCTTCTGTACTGTGTTCGTCTGTGAGTCAGACTTTGACAGTTGTTTCAGTTTTAAATTTGGGGCTAGCCTACTGCTGTGCCAGAATGGCTTTTTCTTCATCCTGATTGGTTGGGAGTCTTGGTCTGTGTTTATTGGTCTGGGAGTTCTCCAAGACCAAAAAACTCCAAGACCAATAAACTCCAAGACCAATAAACACAGACACACACACACACACACACACACACACACACACATGAAAAAAAGAAAAATATAAGTAAATAAGTGCACCAACATGCCTACTGTCCCTGTTCTATTGTTTCATATATATATATTTGTTTTCTGAGGTTCTGGGTGTTTGAGTGGATCTTTGTTGTTTGGTTTCTCCGTAAGATTCAAGTATCTAGGCAACGCTTCGATGAAGTCTCATTCATCATCTTCAGGCTTCTGTGTTCGCTCTTGCTTCTCAGACTGACTCAGTCTGAGAAGCAAGATGATGAATGAGACTTCATCGAAACGTTGCCTAGATACTGAATCTACGCGAGAAAACCCGAACAACCAAAGATCCATATATATATATATATATATATATATATATATATATATATATATATATATATATATATATATATATATATATTATTTTTCTTATATGTATCCATGTATTCATAACTATGTTTTGACTTATACCTATTATCTTGTAAGCAATTGACAAATAAAAAAATAAAAACAATAGGACAGGGACAGTAGGCAGGTTGGTGCACTTATGCACGCCCCCCTCTTAGAAAAGGGGTGAGGTCAATAGTAGACAGTCTAAGGTTAAAGTTTTGGGGGTTTGGGGAAGAAACCACAGAGTCAGGTAGAGTATTCCAGAGATTGACCATTCTGTTGTTGAAGTCATAGTTCCTGCAATCAAGTTTGGTGAGGTTAACCTTGAGTTTGTATCTATTGTGTGCTCTTGTGTTGTTATGGTTGAAGCTGAAGTATTCATTGACAGGTAGGACATTGCAAAGTATGATTTTATATACTATACTTAGATCGGACCGAAGGCGGCATAGTTCTAGGTTTTCTACGTCTAGAATTTCAAGTCTGGTGGCATAAGGTAGAGGAGTGGGGAACTCTTCTTGTGAAATATTTCTGGACTTCCTCAACTGTGTTAATATCAGATACGTAATGTGGGTACATACACACATACACATACACATACATACACACACACACAAGTCTTGCAAGAGGTGTTAGAAAAAACAGGATTATTTCTTGATAATAGAAAACAGTGGGGATAGGATTGCAATTCAAGGAAGGCCTTAAATCCGCTGCCAGGATGGAAGAAATCAGCTAGCGTGGAAGAAATGGAAGAAGTGCAAATTCAACAAGAACAAAGGCAAAAGCTTTTGCCTATAGGGACTTTCTCCCAGGGGATTCCCTTCTAGAGAATTTGGAAATCATGGCCCAGCTGAGCTCTGAATTGAAGGGTCAGAGGGAAATTGGTGAGCCTCTGATAAAGGAGGAAACCTGCAGAAAAGATCTAACTTTAGTCATAAAAATCTCATTCACAACCTCTACGGCTTAAACTAGTCGACCTTAAAGATTTAAACTGAGTCCCCGCCCCCTTCATCTTCTTTTATGTACCTCTTGTCCACAGAGATGTTATAACAGATAATCAGAGTGGGAAGGGATCTTGTAGGTCATCTAGTCCAACCCCCCCCGCCGCCCAAGCCCGAGACCCTACACCATTTCTGACAGATGGGAGTCAAATCTCTTCTTGAAGGTCTCAAGTGATGGCGCTCCCACAACCTCCAAGGACAAGCTGTTCCATGGGTTGATTGTTCTCACTGTCAGAAAGTTTCCCCTTATTTCCAGGTTGAATCTCTCTCCTTGTTCAGTTTCCATCCATTATTCCTTGTCTGGCCTTCGGGAGCCTTAGAAAATAGCTTGACCCCTTCCCCTCTGTGGCAGTCCGCCAAATATTGAAAGACTGCTATCATCCCTAATCATCCTGGTTGCTCTTCTCTGTACTTTTTCTAGAGACTCAACATCTTTTTTATAATGTGGTGACCAAAACTGGAAGCAGTACTCTAGGTGTGGTCTTACTAAGGCTTTATAGAGTGGTATCAGTACTTCCCTTGATCTTGATTGTATCCCTCTGTTAATACAATTTAGGATGGCATTAGCTTTTTTGGCTGCCGCTGCGTACTGCTGGCTCCTATTTAGCTGGTTGTCCACTAAGACTCCAAGATCCCTCTCAGTTACTGCTATTGAGCCTGGTTTCACCCAGTCTATATGTGTACTTTGAGTGGTTAAAACTGGCTGTGAAAGCCCTTATCTACCAGGAAAATATTTTAAAATAAATTCAACTCTTTACAGTAGTTACTTATCCTACAACTGAAGGTATAAATACGGAAGTTAGGATTAGAAAATATATATATATATATATATTCTAATCCTAACTTCCGTATATATATTCTAATCTTCCGTATATATATTCTAATCCTATTCTAATCCTAACTTCCGTATATATATATTTATTCATAGATTTTCACGGGTACAGGTATGTAGGTCTAGGTGTTCCAGGTCTTTTCCAGGGTAAGACTAAGAGGTCTTGGTGATGTTTCAGGAGGTCCCACTCACCATCCTCGGGCTGGTGCGAGTTATGCTAGTGCAGGCAGTGTGTGATCGGAGCTGCCGTCTCTCTATATATACTGGTGGAGGGGCTGGTGTGCTGGGCTGGTTGGCTGCGCTGCTGCCTCTTGATTGGTTGATGGAGTTGATGTTGGTATAATGGGCCTCGCCGAAACGTCAGATACCCTTAATCTTACATGGGAAAAGACCCAAACACACCTAGACCTACATACCTGTACCTGTGAAAATCTACATACATACATACAAACATACATAGGTACATAGGTAGGTATATTAAGGGCAATCACTTTTCCTCTTCAGCAAGTGTGAAAATCCAACCAAAGACACAATAATGCAAGGATTAAATAACAATGTTCTATATCAAAGACTGCCAGGATTTTAAAATTACACTTTTTTATTGCTTAGACTTGTTGAACTTCTGAGTAATTTACACTTGCTTCAAATTTCTTTGTTAGACATAAATGTGAAATTTAACCCTTTCAGTGTGAAATTAACAGGAGACGCTTCAACAATAATAAGGAGCTTTAATAAGCGTTTGCAAAGGCTGGCTCTCTTCTGGGTGAGAGTCACAGGAGACATATTTCATAGGAATAATCGGGGTTTATATACAGTTTCAAAAACAGTCACTGCCCCTTTCTGGGTTCACAATCTATCCAGTTACTCAATACCCCTGATAAATTGCAACATACTACTATTATTAATTTTATCATGACAACTGGTTTCTTGACCTGCCAACTATTTTCCTTTGACCTGCCAACTAATGCCCTAACTGGAAATATGCTAAGATTTGTATAGCCTTGATTATTTCCTGTCAGCTAACATTCTTACACAATGCCTTACATAATTCCCCATCAAGGTTATATATATTTGATATATAAATTACACTTTTTTATTGCTTAGACTTATTGAACATCTGAATAATTTACACTTGCTTCAAATTTCTTTGCTAGAAATACAACAGACAGACGTTTGTTTTCTATGCCAACAAAGCTTTCCTTTCTTCCTTCCTTCGACCTCCCTTGTCTTTCGTTCTCTCTCCTCTTTCCCTTTCTTTTTTTCTCTCTTTCCTTCCTTATCTCTTTTTATTTTTGCTATCCATCATGCCTACAGGCAAATCTGAGTGGCTTACAAACATTAAGCGTGCCCTTTCTTCTGGCAAAGGGGAAGTGGGCCAATCACAATGGCATGGGGATATCCTGAAATAGCCTGGACCAATGCCATGAAGGGTTTTAAAGGTAATAACCAACCTCTTGAATTGCACCTGGAAGGAAACCGGCATCCATAGAGCAGGCCACTCTAGGGGCCTCAACGCCTGTCTGCTTCCCGCATTCTGCACTCACTGTAGCTTCTGACATGTTCTCCATGTAGGACAGATAGCAGTAGTCCAAGAGAGATGATCAGGCTCCTTGACAAGACTCTTGAGAGTCTTTCTTTTTTAAAAATATTTTTTTTTCTTTTATTTTTAATATAAACAATTCATCTGCCATTGACCGGTGTGTCTTCTGGGTACAACTACCGTGTTTCTCCAACAATACGCCCCCCCCAATAGAAAGGCCCACCATGTTTTTTAGCCATAAAATGAAATTAAGCCCCTCCCCCCAAATTAAAAGGCCTATTTTAAAACATGCATAATGGGGGGAAGAGCGGGGGGGGGGTCCTTGCCATTAGGAGCGCCCGTGGGTAGCCATGTCTCGCCACTAGCCGCTCCTAATGGCCGATCATGGTGGAGCACAGAGAGCTCCCTACTCCCGCCAAGTACCTTTGATGCAGACCCAGGTATGATGCTGCCTACAGACGTGGTCAGCGGGCGAGCAGCGTTGGTGTGGATGTCTGCCTCAGTGGGGCACCCGCCACCTCTGTTTCCTCTTGGAGCATACTCTTCCATTTGGAGCGTCTCCACAGAATTTGGAGCTGCCGCCACCGCGTTTGGAGCACAAAACACGGTGACGACGCTCGAAACATGGCACTGCCGCTCGAAAAGTGGTGGCAATGCTCGAAACGCCACCGCGGCAGCTCGAAACGCAGTGGTGGCAGCTCAAAATGCGGCAGCAACGCTCCAAATGTGGCGGCAGCAGCTCCAAACGCGGTGGCGACACTTCAAACGCCGCAGCGGCAGCTCCAAACACAGCGGTGGCAGTCCAAACAGAAGAGGGCGCTCCAAGAGGAAGCAACAGCAGCGGGCGCCCCACCGAGGCCAACATCCATGCCATTGCCACCCGTCCACACGAGGATGTAAGTGGGGGGGAAAGACATCCTAGACATTTTTTCACGGCTCAAAAAAAAAAGAAAGAAAGAAAGACCCAGCCTTATTTTATGAGAAACACGGTATCTTGTGCAATAACAATCAAGAGTGTACCACCTTACTCATTACATTCATATTAATTTTCTACTCTTAACTACTTAATACTGGTGTACATAATATAATTATACCAATCATCATCTTAACATATTTCATTCTATTCACATAGTTTCTATATTTCACTAATCATCTTCTGTTTCCAACTTTCATATTCTCTAGCCATGGATAAAATAGTTCTTATAACATATAATATTCAGTTTGTTCCTTCTCTTTAATTGCAAGTGTTAACCTATTCATTTCTGCACATTCTAATACTTTCTTGATCACGTTCCTGAGAGAGTCTTTATATGTGTGAATGTGAGAATACAGGTAGCCCTCAACTTATAACAGTTCGTTTAGTGGTGTTACAAGAACACTGAAAAAAGTGACTTATGGCAGTTTTCCACACAATTATTGCAGCATCCCCAGAGTCATGTGACCAAAATCCAGATGCTTGGCAACTGGTTCATATTTATGATGGTCGCAATGTGCTGTTGTGGCTCACTGGCAGCAGGTGTGGACGGATGAGGTCTCGGAGAGCGAGGAATGGGAGAAGGGGCCTGCGTGTGATGCAGGGATGGGGCCAGGACCATCAGGGAGTGGAGTGCTGCCTTCAGAGATTGTGGAGGCTGACAGCAGTGATGAAGAGGAGCCTGTGCCCAGCGCGCCTGCACGCAGGGCTGCTCATAGGAAAGAGCAGCTGCAGCAGCATGGGCGACTCGGGAGTAAGGCTACAAGGTAATGGCCCCTCTCTTAAGAGATAAAAGCCAGCTGAGAAAGCGGAGTTCTCTGCAGGAAGCAAAGAAGTTCTTGCACTTCAAGCCTTGTGGAAGTTTGGACTATCTTGGTTTGTTTGAAGACTTTTTGTTTGGAATATTTCTTAGCAACTTTATCCAGTGTTCTTGGCAGCCTTGCACAACCTTGGCAAGGCTCGTTCTTATCAGAGACAATTAGTTTCAGTCACCTTTTAACCGTGAATTAACGGAATTTGCAGAGAAGCATTAAAAGGTTTTGCTTTTATCTGTTTGGTGTTTGTTTACTTGGAACAAGGTTTGGGTCAGAACAAGTGCTGTGGTCATGTGATCTCCTTTTTGCGACAAGCAACGTCAATGAGGGAAGCCAGTTCACTTAACAACCATGTTACTAACTTATCAACTGTGGTGATTCACTTAACGGTGGCAAGAATTGTCATAAAATGGGGCAAAACTCACTTAAATGAACGTTTCACTTAGCAACATAAACTTTGGGCTCAGTTGTGCTCATAACTCGAGGACTACCTGTAGAAATGAGGGCAGGAGGGGATTGTGACTTGTCTAAAGATTTATAATTTCTTCCTCTCGGTCCATGATGGCGCACATGCCAGAGGTGGCACGCAGAGCCCTCTGTATGGGCACGCACAGCGTCGCCAGCTGCTCTTCTGGTTTCTGGCACACCAGCCAACTGGTCTTTGCTGGCAGCGGAGCACCCGAAAACGGCCTGAAAAATTAGGCCGTTTTCTAGGCCTTTTTTTGGCCTGTTTTCAGGCCGTTTTCCAGATGGCTTTCAGGCTGTTATCCGGCTGCTTTCTGGGCCAATTTTGGAAACAGCTCAAGAAATGGCCTGAAAATGGCCTAGAAAATGGCCTAAAATTAGCCAAAAAAACGCCCCCCAAACAGGCCGTTTTTCGGACCGTTTTCAAGGCAAAAATGGCCTCAGTACAGTTTGAAAAGGCCACCCAAAATGCCCCAAAACAGGCATGTATGCACCGAACAGCTGGTCTTTGGGTTTCTGGTACTCCAGCTTGTGCATATGCTTGCGTGTTCTGATCTGGGCACTTGGTGCCGAAAAGGTTTCGCCATCACTGCTCTAGGTGAACTTTTGTGTGTCTTCTACGCACTGTTCCTTGACGGAACTCAATTCCACACTTGATGCATTTACAGCAGTGGCCACCAACCTTTTTTGTGCCACGGCCCGGTACCGGCATCACAAAATGATCCAGGGCCCGTGCACCGCATCAGCACGCGCGACGAGGCAAGGCGAGCGGTGACCGCCGCCAGCCGCCGCTTCTCCCACCACCTCAATTCCTCCTTTGTACCTTTGTCGATGGGCTTCGGGACGGCTTCGGGACGGTTGCTCGGCTCGCCTTGCCTTGGGTGCTGAAAGAATCCTCGCGCCTTAGTTTCATTTGAAGTTGCCCCCCCCTTTGATGAAACTAAGGCGCGAGGATTCCTTTAGGACCCAAACGCCACTTTCCAACCAGAAAAGCTCACCGGGAAGCACTTTCTCATCGAAACAAGATGGTGGCGCCCAGCAAACTGGCGGCCCGGTAGAAAATGTTCCACGGACCAGTACCGGTCTGGGGCCCGGTGGTTGGGGACCCCTGATTTACAGGACTTCTCCCCCAAGTGAACCACCTGATGTTTCCAGTTCTCCCTGTTGAGTTAAACATTTTCCACCCTCCCAACACGGATATGGCTTCTCCCCTGTGTGGATTCTCAGATCGGCACGGAGTCCTCCCTTCTGAGCGAAGCATTTCCCACATTCTGTTCACTTCTTCTTTTTGTGAGAGTCGTGTCTTCTCTTATGACTCCGAAGAGATGAAGTATGAGTGAAACTCATTCCACACACTGAGCACTGATAAGGTTTTATCCCCGTGTGAATCTGCTCGTGGGCCCGGAGGTCGTAGCTGCGAGCAAAGGCCTTGCCACATTTCCCACACTTGTAAGGTTTCTCTCCTGAGTGAACTCTCTCGTGCTTTTTGAGGTAATCTTTGAGAGCAAAATTCTTCCCACAGGCCAAGCATTTATGAGGTTTTTCTCCAGTATGAGTGGCCTGATGTTGCAAAAGATGGGTTTTCCGGTAAAAACATTTACCGCACTCCAAACATTTCAGAGAGGTCACTCCTATGTGCTTTATCAGGCTGTGTTTTCTCAGGGTTGACAAATAAGCAAATACTGCCCCACAGTCCAAACACTTGTGATCTTTTCTTCCTTTGTGAACTTGCCCGTGACGCGTGAGGCCTCCTTTGGTAAGAAAAAACGTTCCACACTCGATGCACTGAAAGGGCTTCTCCCCGGAGTGAATCATCTGGTGTTGCCACAGGCTTGCCTTTACAAGGAAGCACTTCCCACACTCTGTGCACTTGTAGGGTTTCCCCCCTGTGTGGGCATCCTGGTGTGAACGAAGATAGGACTTGCAAGAAAAGCTTTTCCCACACTCCGCACATTTATAGTGTTTCTTTCCTCTGTGCCGTTCCTGGTGCCTGCAAAGGTCCGAAAAATACACAAATTGTTTCTCACAGTCCGAGCATTGATAGGGTCTGTCGCCAGAGTGGATTCTCTGATGTCGTACCAGGGAGGCCTTGGTGGAAAAACATTTCCCGCATTCTGGACACTCTTCATTTTTCTCCAGTCGGTTTTTTTTCTTGTGACTCCGAAGAGAGGATCGCGGGGCAATTTCACCCCTGCACGCATTGTAAGGCTTTATTTCCTGGTGAAATTTCTGGTGGAGCCAAAGCTGCAACTTCTGAGGGAAGGCCTTCTCGCATTGGCCGCACTTGTAATGATTCTCTCGTGTGCGAAGCTCTGATTTCTGACATAACCACAATCTTTTCCTCCACTTCCGGCATTCCTGAGATCTCTTTCTTCCCTGGTGGATTCGCTGATGGGCTCCAAGGTCCGAGCCTTTAGCAAAACGCTCCCTGCACTCTCCGCATTTGTAAGGCTTCACTCCAGGGTGGCTCCGGAGATGTTTGGCAAAGCTCCAGACTCCGGGAAAGGAGCTTCCACAAAGAGAACACAGGTGGGATCCACTCCCCGTGTGCAGCTTCCGGTGGATCAAAAGGAGGGACAGGTGAGCAAAGGATTTCCCGCACTCGGAGCATGTGGAAAACCTCTCTTGTTTTTTCTGAGGGGAATTCTGTTCAGAGGGTTTTCCCCCCGGTATCATTTCTGGAGGCTGTTCACTTGCAGTGTGCTTTGCAACCAGAGACAATTTGCAAGCAAAACTTTGGACACGGGTTTTCTCAGGCACCTGTCGGATGAAGGAAAAAAGAACTGAAGAAAAATCTATGGAGATTCTCAGTCATTCAGATCATGGTTGTCCCAAAAGTGTTTTTTTTCCCCCCCAAAGAGACAGGTGGACTTTCTGGTTTTTCTTTGGAGACAACCGGCTTCTCATTCAAGAAGTTTCTTCAGCTCTGACTGGACAGTGGATAATGGAAGGATTTAGATTCCTTTCAGACAGATGGTCATTTGTATCCCTTCTGAGAGCCCTTGAGGCCACTTGGAGGTTCCTCTGTGTCCTCAGGGTCACCTGAATGGTGCAAATAGGTGTGGAGCCTTCTTGGAACTGCCGAAAGGACTGTGTTGTGGAGCTGTGCTTTCTGCGGGATGTTTCCACCCTGTGTCCCTTCACTGTTGAACACGGGCGCAGGCTGTTGGAGATGAGTCTGTGTTGTTTGCATTTCAGACTGATGCGCAAATGGTTCCTGTAGTCTGCAATTTTTCTCTGGAAATCCATTCATATTCTGACACCATTTGGATGCCTCCAAGTGGCCTCAACAACTCTCTAAAGCAACGCAAATGGCCAGCTGTCTGCAAGGAATCTAAAGCCTTCCACTCCCCACCATCCAGTCAGAGCTGAAGAAGCTTCTTGGATGAGAATTGAAACATCTTCCAAGAAAAACCAGAAAGCCCTACTGAAAAAGCACTTTTTGGCACAACTGAAGAAAAGATGAAGATTCATCAAGTCTGAAAATATCTCAAACAATAGCAAGGAGACATGGTCCCTGGAGCAGCAGTCACCAAACGGTGGTCCGTGGTCCGCTAGAAAATTTTGGTGGGCTACAGAGAAATCTTACCCCCAGAGCACCACCATCCCCAAAGCAATTAATCCAGGCTGCACAGAAATACAAGGCTGCGCTGCCCACATGGCCTGCAGGAATCCTCCCTGCCCACTCACTCTTTACCCGACAAACTTACCTGCTAAGTTGCTATTTTTCCTTTTTCCGACCATCAGCTGTTCTGCTGTGCCGGAAGATTTAAATTAGCTAGGAAGCAGGAAATGGTTGGATTTCTTGCTTTCCAGCTAATCTTTAGATCTTTGGCTCTGCTTTTAAGCATAGCTGAACCTCCCTTAGGACTGAAGTTTCTATTATTCAGTGTAGAGTCACGGCAAGCAAATTTTAGGTGACAGACTCAACTAGCTGATGGCAGGTAGATAGATCACCAAATGATTCTGTGAGCAACTCAATCTGCCTGCCTGCTTTGCCTGATTTTGGGTAAAAGTTGCTATTTTTTATTTTAAAAAATCAATATATTTATAATATTTATAATATTTACATACAAGCCATGTCCAGCCAGTCACATGACCACCAAGCCACACCCACAAATTAGGCCACGCCCACAGAACCGGCTAGTGGTCCCTGGGATTTAAAATTATGAATTTGGTGGTCCCTGAGGTCCAAAAGTTTGGCGACCCCTTGCGCTGGAGGGATACCCAAAGCCTCAATTTCATTCCAGCTGAAAAAGTACGCCATTATCCTCCCTACGGAGCTGACTTGAGATTTCCCCATCCATTTTCTTAAGCAAGAGGGGAATGATGGCCAACAGAGTCGCTGTTGCTCCCTGTTTGCCTGTCTGACCTGGGACAATTTCTGCCTTTTCCTTTCGCTCGGTTGAGGGGGCTGAGACCCACTGCAAGGACCACTCCACCTGACTTACGTGTGTCAAGTGGGTCCATATATAGCAGAGGTCTCCAAACTTGGCAACTTTAAGACTTGTGGACTCCAACTCCCACAATTCCTCAACCAGCCATGCTGGCTGAGGAATTCTGGGAGTGGAAGTCCACAAGTCTCAAAGTTGCCAGGTTTGAAGATCCCTGATATATAGAGACAGTATATCCTATGTAGGTATTGATGGACACAGTTCTTTAGGCCACTGCTGGCTAACGTGAACTCCTATACAATCCCTAGATCTTGCCCAGCTTGACAGACCGACTCCAATTCCAAGTTACACTCGGTAATTTAATCAGATCTGAGCAAAAATGGGTTCCCGCCCCAACCAGAAGATGATTAAAAAATATATCAAGTTTTATTAGAATTTAAATTAGAAGAAGAAAAAGTAAAAGAAACGATGGTGGTATGGATGAAAAACTTTGGTCATAGCATAAAATTAGATGATTGGCAGAAAGTATGGAATAGAAATAAAAAAAATGACATTAGCGATACCCTTTAAAGAAAATCTGTATAAATTATTTTATAGATGGCATATACTACCATCAAAATTGGCAAAAATGAACTCTAAATTTTCCCCTATATGTTGGAAATGTAATGAAGAAAGAGGAACTTACTATCACTTATGGTGGAGTTGCAAGGAGGCCCAAAAATATTGGCAAAATCCACATGTGGATAGAAATAATGTGTGGAATTAAAATACTGTACAATACAGGCCTGAGTTCTTTCTGTGGGGAATTAACACTGGGAAATACGATAATGAAACTCTGTATTTAATGATTCATGTAATTACTGCAGCAAGGTTGGCATATGCACAGAACTGGAAAAATAAAGACATTCCAAATGAATTGGAAATATTGAAGAAAATCACAATGTGCGCAGAAATTGATAAATTAACAAAAGAACTAAAAAATAAGGAAGATTCGGATTATTATAAAACGTGGGAGAAATTTTATGGTTGGCTAGAGATAAGGAAGATCAATGAGAATAAGGAATGATTATAAGTATGTACTGTATTTTATTTAAAGTGTATAGAGGAGAATTATGTAATATTACTATTGGATTTAGCGAAGTAATGACAATGATTGATGTTAGGGAGACTGTACCACGTTCAACTTTTTTATTGTAAGAATTGTCCGTCTTTGTGTTTGTTTAATAAAGAATTAAAATTAAAAAACAAAGATGGATTCCCCCCCATAAGGCTGAGAACCTACAATATTTCAGCAAGCATTTCTATTTTATTTGCTTATATAAGTAAGGAAATGCCTATTCCCGTGATGGCGAACCTATGGCACGCGTGCCACAGGTGACACACAGAGCCATTTGTGCCAGCACGAGCTGCAAACAAACTTACCTCACTGCACATGTGCACACCTCACAGCTGATTTTTGGCCAGTTTGAGGCCTTTTTCGGCCTCCCACAGGCTTGAAGAAGGCTTCTGCAGGCTTCTGTAGGCTTTGCAGACCAAAAAGTAGCCCCGTTTCATCACGTCCTGTTTTTCTGAAAATACTGGAAGTGATGAAACAGGACTAGTTTTCAGCCTGCTAAGCCTGCAGAAGCCTTCCTCAAGCCAGCTGAAAATCAGCTGTGAGGTGCAGCGCAGGTAAGGGGGGTGGGTGGGGATTGTGGGCGCACATATACGGGGTGTGTGGGGGGGACTGCACATTGCCTTCTGGGTGCTGGCACGCAAACGTGAGCATGCAAGTGCATGCACAATTTTAGGCACAGGAGCCCCAAAAGGTTAGCCACCACTGGCGATTCTCTGTATAATAGCTACTAAAGTAAATAGTTACTAAAGTTACTATCACATCCTCTCATTTGTGAATGTAAGCAATTTCAGCAAACTTTATTGAAATAAATTGTGATTTCCAGAGAGGCCAGAGCAATTTTCTTTTTCAAACCTGTTGCTCTGTCACACTCAAGGCATCCGTCTCCCAATTCACATAATTTAAGATGATTAATGTTTGTCCGATCAACACTAGAATGGCTTCCCGTGGTTCCTTTACAGCAGAGGTCTCCAAACTTGACAGCTTTAAGACTTGTGGTCTTCAACTCCCAGAATTCCTTCTCCACCCATGTGAGCTCAGGAATTCTGGGAGTTGAAGTCACAAGTCTTAACGTTGCCAAGGTTGGAGATCCTGGGGGTAGAGGATCTTCTCTGTGGTGGATCTATGGCAGGGGCCTTCAAACTTGACAGCTGTGGACAGCTGAGACTTGTGGACTTCCAACTCCCAGAATTCCTCCTCCACCCATGTGAGCTCAGGAATTCTGGGAGTTGAAGTCCACAAGTCTTAAACTTGCCAACTTTGAAGAGACCTGAACTGGACCTACCCAATTCCAGCAATTCCAGTTCTTTATACTTTTTAGCCTCCAGTCTCCTCCTCATCCTTTATTGATGTTCACAGACTTTCTATTCAAACAGACTTCAAAGAGACCTTTTGGCAGGAATTTACCCAAAAGTCCTTCCTGGATATACCCGGGGAGCCTTGGCCGGGCGAGGAGGGGGCAGATCCAGCCCGGGGAGGGAGCCCCTTTGCGCCCCCTGGAAGGAAGGGAGGGATCCGCTCCCTGCAGGCGACGCCAGAGCCGGATCTCCCCGAGGAAGAGCCGGCAAGCCGAAGAGCGGGATCCGCTGCAGCTCCCTTCCTCCTGGCAGGGAGGGGAGAAGATCTCCCGGCTGGAGAGCAGCCCCACCCGCCCCGAGCGGGATCCAGAAGCCCCTCCCGAGGGATCCAGCGCCGATCCTCGCCCGGGCGAAGCGGGACTCACAGAGGGGAGAGGCGATCCAGCGAGGGGGGGATCTCCTAGCTGGCGGAGACGGAGCCCTACCTGCCCGAGAAGCCGCCTTGGAAAGGATCCACCGTGGAGAGACCGGAAAAGACTCGCTGGCCGACGCGAAAGAAAGCAGCTCGGAAGAATGCAGCGGTGGGGGCGGGGCTTCGAGTTCCCCTTGGGCTCCGCCTCCTCCAGGCAGCCACGCCCCCTTGGCTATTAGATGGGGGTTGCCTCCCCCTCCGGTGTGAAGGTTGGCGAGTCAAAGCAGTCTCTATCTTCTTGTCCCAAAGGATGGTTAAATTCCTTCTGGGGAGGTTTTTATCCACCAGGAAAACAGCTGCAAATAAAGTCAATTGTTGATAAGTAACATTATCCTATAACTGAAAGTATAAATAGCGAGGTGACGACTAGGAAAAAAAAAATATTCATTAACGCAGGGGTCTCCAAACTTGGCCACTTTAAGACTTGTGTACTAAACAGCAGCTAGGATTGTATTTGCACCAAAATGAGAACATTCCGATGGATGAGGTAATAAACTAAGAAAATAATGGAATGTGTAGACATGAATAGATTGACAATGGCAATTAGAGAACAAGAAGAAAAATATTATTATAAAATTTGGAATTTATTTTATGAATGGCTGGATAGATGAGTAAGAAATTGAAATATGTAAGTACAGTATAATATATCGTTACTGATAAACGAATGAGTGAGATAGAGTAAGGAAATGAATGTGAAATATATCATTGAAAGTTAATAATTATGTTAAGGATAATATAATAAGTGATACATGTGATATAAAATACTGATTAGAACAATTATAAACATAAGTAAAATATGTATGATAATGTTATGTGCACAAAGGTTTTATTTGTTTGTTATAACAATATACCATATATATATATATGCACAGGAGAACATATATATAACTTAAGAAAACAAATACATATACATATACATATGCACATACACACACACACACACACATATATATATATATTCTTAAGTTTTTGCGGGTATTTATATGTATGGTATTCAGCTTTGTTCGGGTATTTTCCCACGTCATTATAATTGTGCTTTTAAAGTTGCAGCAACATTTGGGAGAATCTCACCTGCCATCATCAGGCTTCTGTATTGTGTTTGTCTGTGAGTCAGGCTTTTACAGCCTTTTCTGTTTTAAATTTGGTGCTAGCCTACTGCTGTGCCAGAAAGGTTTTTTCTTCATCCTGATTGGTTGGGAGTCTTGGTCTGTGTTTATTGGTCTTGGAGTTTGCTGTGTTCTGCTTGAATTGGTGTTTCTAATATCTTCTGTCTGTTTTGTGGCTTTTTTTGTCTTGATTGGCTGGCAACATTGTGTTTCCTGTTTTGGAGGCTTTTAGTGCAGCTTGGTAAATGGACGGCTATCATTTATTAGGAAGCTAGGTTTCATCTGGGTGCCTGGTTGGGGTGTGTTTGAGCTGGAGGTATGGGGATCTGTTTGTGCTCAGGTGTTTGGCCAATAAAGTATTCTATTCTATTCTATTCTATTCTATTCTATTCTTAAAGTTGCCAAGTTTGCAGACCTCTGCATTAAGGTTATAGCTGAATTAAAGGTAACTTCTTTTCAAGCCAAGGCAGAAGAATGCAAGAGTGAAATAAGAATGATATATTTGACATATTCATCACTTTTGCTGTTTCTTGGATGGCATTATAGTTTGTCATGGGGAATATTTGTGATACCTATTTTTAAAAATATTTTTAAAAAAATATTTAAGCATTTTAGGCATATACACTTCAGAGGCGGTATTCAGCAGATTCTGACCAGTTCTGGAGAACAGGTAGCAGAAATTTTGAATAGTTCAGAGAACTGGCAAACCACCTCTGACTGGCCCCGCCCCCTCTCTTCTCTGCCTCCCGAGTCCCAGCTGATTGGCTGGGTCTTCTTTTGTTGCCCTGCACAGGAGAACGGAGCTGGAAAGCAGGTTAGCGGGTTGGGGAGAGAATGGGGATTTTGCAGTATCCTTTCCCTGCCACCCCCACCAAGCCACGCCCACAGAACCGGCAGTAAAAAAAATTGAATTCCACTACTGATGCACTTCAACTATTTTTAAACTTTAAAAAAATAAGGAAAGTATTGATTTCAAACACTAGAAATACAAACTAGAAAAGAAAAAGAAGAAAAATCTATCTGTATAATTTATACTGAGCGATACTCGCCATTTTACTAGTGGGTGCTATATACAGAGAGCCCAAGGTATTGTAAGATATTACAAAATAATTGCCACAGGAGCCTACCTTTGCAAATTCTTTGGCTAACTCAAAGCACTGTTTCAAAATGGCTGCAGAGCTGAGTCAAGGAGGTGTGTTGTGGGGACCAGAGAGGAAAGGGACTTCCTGTGGGGGTCAGGAGGAACCCAGGGGCTGCTGGGAAGGAAAAGTGTGGAAGGTACCCGGAAGACACATAGGAGGGTTTAGATGGCCTCCAGGCATCTGAGGATCATGGAAATGGTTTAGCTAAAATGTTTTTCTTTGAAGACATTTTGCTTCTCATCGAAAAAGCTTCTTCAGTTCTGACAGGATAGTAGGGAATGGAAGGATTTATATTCCTTACAGACAGCTGGTCATTTGCATTGAAGAAGCTTCTTGGATGAGAAGCGAAACGTCTTCAAAATCAAAAACAAAACAACAAAACAAAGTCCAGTTGAAAAAAGCACCTTTGGGACAATTCTGGCCTGGACCTGACTGAGAATTTCTGCAGACTTTTAGCTATCCAATTTGGGATGAACACCCTTTGAATGGTGTGGGAGTAGGAATGGATTTCCAGAGGAAAATTGCAGAGTACAGGAATCAGGAGAACTACTCAGGTGACCCCCGAGGACACAGATAAACCTCCAAGTGCTTCAACAACCCTCCAAAAACAGGGATCTTCAAACTTGACAGCTTTAAGACTTGTGGACTTCAACTCCCAGAATTCCTCCTCCAGTCCTGTTAGCTCAGGAATTCTGGGAGTTGAAGCCCACAAGTCTTAAAACTTGCCACGTTTGAAGACCCTTGCTTTAAAAGGATGCAAATGACCAGTTGTCTGCAAGCAATATAAATCCTTCCATTCCCCACTGTCAGAGCTGAAGAAGCTTCTTGGATGAGAAGCGAAACGTCTTCAAAAGAAAAAAAAGAAGAAAGTCCAGTTGCCTCCAGAAAAAGCACCTTTGGGTGCTTGAGCTGGATGACTGAGAATCTCTACAGACTTTTAGCTTAAATGTTTCTGTTTTGGTGTAGTGATTTCTGTTATGCAATCATAACACAAAGGTATGGGTGTGTTTGAAAAAGACTTAAGGATGCCCACCCACTGTATAACAATTAGGCCCTGCCTGACCTGCAGAATTTAAAAGCGCTGTCCAGAAGAAATAGAGAAGAGCAATACCATCCCAATCCGCATGATAACAGATAATCAGAGTTGGAAGGGACCTTGTCGGTCATCTAGTCCAACCCCCCACCCAAGCAGGACACCCTACACCATTTCTGACAGATGGGAGTCCAATCTCTTCTTGAAAGTCTCAAGTGATGGCACTCCCACAACTTCCAATGGTAACTTCTGTTCCATTGGTTGATTTGTTCTCACTGTTCTCACTTATTTCCAGGTTGAATCTCTCCCTGTTCAGTTTCCATCCATTGTTCCTTGTCTGGCCTACAGGTGCTTTAGAAAATAGCTTGACCCTTTCCTCTCTCTGGCAGCCCCTCAAATATTGGAAGACTGCTATCCTGTCTCCCCTGGTCCTTCTCTTCACTAGACTAGCCAGGCCCAGTTCCTGTAATATGTTTTAGTCTCCAGTCCCCCAATCATCTTGGTTGCTCTTCTCTGTACTTTTTCCAGAGTCTCAACATCCTTTTTATAGTGTGGTGACCAACACTGGATGCAATACTCTAGGTGTGGTCTTACTAAGAATTTGAGATGCTGCTCAGCAGCTGAAAAAAAAAATTGCCTCTTTTGCTCCTGCCATGTAGGAATGTGACTGGTATTTGAGCCTTTCCAGCTCAGTGAAATCGAAACGATTCCAAGTCCATGTTGTTGATCAGGAATCTAATAATTCTAACAGTCTCAATGGGACAGCCGTGCAGCTGGCACGGACCATTACCTCAGCAGGCCATTGAAAGCCCAATATCCCTGAGGTACCACCCAATGTCCCTAGACCACCACCATGGGGGGGAGGGGAGGAATTCTGGGAGTTGAAGTCCACAAATCATAAAAAGGCCATAATCCCCAGTGGTGGGATTCAACTTTTTTTTTTTTACTACTGGTTCTGTGGGCATGGCTTATTTGTTGGGCGTGGCTTGGTGGTCATGTGATTGGGTGGGTGTGGCTTGGTCATGTGACTCGGTGGGCATGATCGGTGATCATGTGACTGGGCATGCTTGGCGGTCATGTGACTGGGTGGGCGTGGCCAACTTCATGTCACTCACATCAAAGGGTGCCTTGCCCGGCCTCAAAGAGATACAATTTCCCTCTCTATTTATTTACTATTACTATTAGTCCCCCATCCCTGGTACAAATGATGGAGGGAGCAAGGGAGGGGGGCAGTGGTGGTATTCTACTGGTTCGGCCCGATTCTGGCTTACCGGTAGCGCTGAAGATCAGCTGGCAGAGAACCGGTTCACTCCTTTCTCGGACAGTTGGGCCCACCCACCCGCCTCTTCTCCCAAGTCCTTTTTAACCTCTCAGTTGTTTGGCGCCACAGAGCGTATTGCTGTGCTAACAGCTGAGAGGCGCAGTAGCTTAATTTTTATTGTTTTAATGTGTGCACAAAGCACACATTTGGCGCACGCGCGAGTCATGCAACACACACACACCCTGCAGCCACACCCACAGAACCGGTGGGGGGAACTTTTGAATCCCAACGGAGGGCTTCCTTTTCCGTAACCAGCAGAGACTTTGATTAGTGTTTCAATTTATCTGAAGTAGGCAAGGAAGTGTAGGAAGTTAGCACCCACCCCTCTCCTAAGCAGAATGAAATATTCTAGGAAATATTGAAAAAGCGGAATATTTCCCCTAAAAGAGAAATCTTAAGTGACACAGAAACTCAGCCCCGGTGGATATTTTGGTACCAGCTTATCTACAAGACAAAAGAATGGGCCAGCTTATCACAAAAGACCTTCACATCCAGAGTGATAGGATTAGCTCTCACTCAGATCCAAACCAGAACAAAGCCATTAAGCCATTATTGAACGTATTGTGAAATCTCCTCCGCTGGGTTTGAATTTCCCGCTGGGAAGCGTTGCCGGCGCGGCGTAGAAATTGAGACGGAAACAGCACAGCGAGGATACACGTTCCTGAGCTAGCAATCTGACTGTGAATAACTGGATGGTTTTATACCCTTTTTCCCTTAAGAATTTGTGTTTCAATAGCTTTGTGTTTCTAATATGGTTAATGGTTTGTGCCTCGTGTGATTCCTGTGCTTAATGGATTTATTCCTCATTTGGGATTGTTCGGAGGGCTGGCGGGGAATGTTTGCTAGGGCTTGATTGGATTTCTAATTTAATTTTCTTATCTGTCCTAAGTGTCTTTCGAAACTGGTATGGTGTTTCATAAGAGGTTGCCTTGACATTATAGGGTTATTAATGATCTACCATGTAATCTTTTAAGTGAAAAACAGGATATCTGATAATGAGGAAGAGGAGGAAATTTGGGGAATTTCCATGAAGGAGTCTGGGAGGAGTTATGAAAAACACCCATATCTTTCTTATGAGAATCTGTATAACTTCTATATATGAAAAACAGGAAGTATTATGTAATTTGTTAAATGTGATAATCCTATATAAGGCTGTAATTACTGGAAGTGGGTGTCTCTTTTCTCCTAAACTGATGTTTCGGATTGGGGGCCGGTATTGCAATACTTTATAATAAAGCATCCTGCGGATTCTGATTATCACAGTCTGTTGTTTTATTTTTATCATATTCTCTCATTCTCATTTTGAGAGACCCATCCTTATGTATAAATAGTTTTTTTCCCCTCTTAAAATATCCTTGTTTTCATTCCAACTTAACAATTATTTTGAAATTGCAATCTATCTATCTATCGTTATTCGGGTTTTCTCCCGTGTAAAATTGGAAGTATCTAGGCGACATTTTGATGAAGTTTCATTTATCATCTTCAGGCTTGTGTCTTCGGCTTTGTGCTTCTCGGAGTAATGTGAGCTTGCAGCTGTTTCTTCCTTTTAACTGCTAGTGGGGGTGTGACTTGATTGGGTGGGGGCTTGGCTGTGTTCTGATTGGGTGGGAGTACTTCCAATTTTAGATACTTCCAATTTTACGTGGGAGAAAACCCGAATAACCAAAGATCCACATACAAATACCCGCAAAAACCTCAGAAAACATACATATATATAAAAATTATGTTTTCGTAGCACAAAGCCGAAAGCACCAGCCTGAAGATGGCGAGTGAGACCTCGTCGAAACATTACCAAGATGCAATGGGGAAAAAACGGGAAAAGACCCGAACACACGAAGACCTGCATATATATATTTCGGCTTCGTGCTCGTGCGAGCAAAGCGTGATCGGAGCTGCCGTCTCTCTATAAATACTGGTGGGGAGGTTGGCTGTGTTGTCATTTCTTGATTGGTTGATGGAGTTGATGTTGGCAGATTGGCTGGCTTTTTTGTAAGAACACCTGTGGCTGAGGTATTGGCTGTCTATCAGCCTCCTGTGTTGTAACGACCTGGGTAATGGGCTGTGTGATGACCTTCTGAGTTCTATTGTTGTGACATCCTGGGTCTTGTGCGGTAATCTCCTGGGTTGTTGGCTGTGTTGTAACATCCTGAGGTTTTGTGGTGTAACCTCCTGAGTTCCGTGATGTGATATCCTGAGCGGGTGGCTATGATGTGACGTTCCGGGTTTTGGTTTGGCTCTGAGTTTGAGGCCTGGATATGTGTTCATGGCGTGTGTCAGTTTGCTTGGTTTGGGGGTCGGGTTGTGTGGCAACTGGTGATACAGTCGTGGTCTGGTTTCTGGACGGTGGTTGCCTTTCATCTATGGGGTGGGTTTAGGTTTGAGTTTGGTGAGAGAGATTGGTGATGGTGTCATGTGTTGTTTTGGGTCTGGTGTTGGTTTTCGTGGCTGGGACTCATTTGTTCGTAAGGGCTAGTTTCCCCTCTTAAAATATCCTTCTTGTTTTCATTCCAGCCTTAACATAATTATTTTGAAATTGTATGATATATATATATTCAATTTTTTTCTTTTTTCCTTTTGGCTTCATTTGCCAGCCTTTTGTGAATTTTCTTATGCCTCCGGAGAGATGAACTCCAACCAAAACATTTTCCGCACTCAGAGCACTTATGAGATTTTATCCCTGTGTGAATCTCCTCATGGGTCCGAAGGTCACTAATACGTACAAAGTCCTTCCCACAGTTCCTGCAGGTGTGAGGTTTCTCTCCTGTGTGAAGCCTCTCGTGGACCTTAAGATATTCCTTGTAAGCAAAAGATTTCCCACACTCCAGACATTCATAAGGCTTTTCTCTGGTATGAATTCTCCGATGCCTCAAAAGGCTGTCATTTCTGAAAAAACATTTACCGCACTCCAAACATTTCAGAGAGGTCACTCCTACGTGCTTTATCAGGCTGTGTTTTCTCAGGGTTGACAAATAAGCAAATACTGCCCCACAGTCCAAACATTTGTGATCTTTTCTTCCTTTGTGAACTTGCCCGTGACGTGTGAGGCCTCCTTTGGTAAGAAAAAACATTCCACACTCGATGCACTGAAAGGGCTTCTCCCCGGAGTGAATCTTCTGGTGTTGACACAGGCTCCCCTTTACAAGGAAGCACTTCCCACACTCTGTGCACTTGTAGGGTTTCCCCCCTGTGTGGGCATCCTGGTGTGAACGAAGATAGGACTTGCAAGAAAAGCTTTTCCCACACTCCGCACATTTATAGTGTTTCTTTCCTCTGTGCCATTCCTGGTGCCTGCAAAGGTCCGAAAAATACACAAATGGTTTCTCACAGTCCGAGCATTGATAGGGTCTGTCGCCAAAGTGGATTCTCTGATGTCGTATCAGGGAGGCCTTGGTGGAAAAACATTTCCCGCATTCTGGACACTCTTCATTTTTCTCCCATCGGTTTTTTTTCTTGTGACTCCGAAGAGAGGATCGCGGGGCAATTTCACCCCCGCACGCATTGTAAGGCTTTATTTCCTGGTGAAATTTCTGGTGGAGCCAAAGCTGCGACTTCTGAGGGAAGGCCTTCTCGCATTGGCCGCACTTGTAATGTTTCTCTCGTGTGTGAAGCTCTGATTTTTGACATAACCACAATCTGTTCCTCCACTTCCGGCATTCCTGAGATCTCTTTCTTCCCTGGTGGATTCGCTGATGGGCTCCAAGGTCCGAGCCTTTAGGAAAACGCTCCCTGCACTCTCCGCATTTGTAAGGCTTCACTCCAGGGTGGCTCCGGAGATGTTTGGCAAAGCTCCAGACTCCGGGAAAGGAGCTTCCACAAAGAGAACACAGGTGGGATCCACTCCCCGTGTGCAGCTTCCGGTGGATCAAAAGGAGGGACCGGTGAGCAAAGGATTTCCCGCATTGGGAGCATGTAGACAATCCTTCCTGGTTCCTCTGAGGGGAACTCTGCTCAGAGGGTTTCCCCCCATGCATGGTTTCTGGAGGCTGATCAATTGAAGGGCTTTGCAGTCCAATGTTTGGTGAGAGGTGGTTGCTGTTTCCTCCCCCCACGTAGCTCCTGCTGGACGAAGGGAAAAGAAGTGAAGGAAAGAGTTAGATCCTTTCTCTTTCTGAACCCAAGTATCCCAAACAATAGCTAGGACAGGGGACTCCAACCTTGGCAACTTTAAGCCTGGCGGACTTCAACTCCGAAAATTCCCCAGCCAGCAAAGCTGCCAAGGTTGGAGACCGCTGAGCTAGGAGATCCCGTCCATGAGCCCTGGTAAGATTCCCAAAGCCTCCCCCCACCTCAAAGCAATGCCGGGATCCTCTTCGGAAAGACCCCCCCCCTTTCCCTTTCTTAGCAGGAGGGGAGGGATGGCTGACAAGAGTCTCTGTTGCTCCCCTTTTGCCTGACTGAAGTGGGACAATCTCCATCTTTTCCTTTCGTTCCTTTGGGGGTTTTTGTGTGTGTGTGTGTGTGTGTGTGTGTGTGTGTGTGTGTGTGTGATGCAGATGATATGTGAGATCCATTGTAATAACCCGCACAGGACTTGCACGTATCCATACGTGTGGACAGTAAATCCTATGTAGGTATTTGTGGACATTGTTCTTTGTTGACACGGATCAAGATGGCCTCCACCTAAAATGGCTTCCCGTGGTTCCTTTATGGTTTAGGGTGGGTGTACAGGCAGTCCTTGACTTACAACCATTTGTTTAGTGACCAGAGTTACAACGGCGTTGAAAAAGAGACGGAATGACCAGTTTTCACCTTTTGTTCTAACCTAGGCTTCCTCAGAAAGCATAAAACACAATCTTAATCCTGGCAAAACCTCTTTTATTTCCACGTTCATTCACAGCCTGCAAGGCTTCACAAACAGCCTTTCAGGGGAATGTTTATAAACACCCACCTTATCGCACTTGGAATGCGGCCAGAGAACTAATTGACAAATTCAGAGCAAGACCAAACTTGACACAGAGTCAAACAGAACTTTTCAAAGCTTGAACCGACCAGACAAACTAATTGCTTCCTGCAAAAGCTCACATCCCGTTCGCTCCTCTTTTATGTCCTATGGGAGGGGCCAATCATCTCCAAGGTGTGGGCTTACTCCCGAGTCAACCCTGCTTTCTCAATTGTTCTTGTCCTCTGGTAGGTCTGCACATGTGCAGGCTGGCAACTGGTTCCTCCGCATCACTGCTGTCTGAACCTGAAGGCAGCTGCTGACTGCCAGCCTGCCCTGGCCCCATTGCTGCCTCTGATGCAGAGCCCTCCTCCGGGCCTTCCTCAGCCTCCAGAACCGGCTTGGGTTCCTCCCCAACCTCCTCACTACTGTCCCACTCTGCTGCCAGCTCTGTCAGCTGCCGGCGGGTTATAACATGCAGCATCCCCACAGCCACTTGATAACTAGCATGTATTTTTGATGCTTGCACTGTCCTGGGGTCATATGTTCCCCTTTTGCAACCTTCCCAGCCATTTTCTGACCAGGAAAGTCAGTGAGGGAAGGTGTCAGGATTCCGGCAGTCACCCCCATTTAAATCATGAGTCTTGAGCGAAACTTCCAAAACTTCAAAAGGATTTATTGGGAGTTAAAATCTGGCACTGCCTGGGTGTAGCCAACTCTGAGGCACATCATTCATTGTCACCCTTGACCCTGGTTTCTCCCCACCCACTGGGTGTATCATAATTCATATTCTCCAATGGGACACATCCATAGCCAAGAGTCAGCAATCATGCTCTCCAGTTAGAATTTTGAGCAGCAGAAACTTCAGTCACCTAGTTACTATCTTTGAAAAACTATATATATGGAATGCACTTTCGGTTTGCACGCTGCCGTACGTCTCCCCCCTCCCTTTCTATTGGCAACTCTAAAAAAGACCATAGAAATATTTTATGAGTTGACAGAAGGCAGATTCATTTGATGAATGCAATGATTTATTTTAACAACTGTGGCAAAAAGAGCATGAAATGAGGAACAGCTCCCATAACAACTGAATCACTTAGCATTGGTAATTTTGAGGTCTGTGGTCATAAGTCGAGGACTAACTGTACAGGTAGTCCTCCACTTATGACCACAATTGAGCCCAACATTTATGTGGCTAAGTGAGAAACTTGGTAAGAGAATTTTGCCCCGTTTTATGACCTTTCTTGCCACGTTTGTTAAGGGAATCACTGCAGTTGTTACATTAGTAACACGGTTGTTCAATGAATCTGGCTTCCCCACAGAAGGTTGCAAAAGGATGCTGCAACCGTCATAAATGGGAGTCAGTTGTTCGGCATCTGAAAGTAAATCACGTGATCATGGGGATGCTGCAACGGTCGTAAGTGTGAAAAGTGGTCATAAGTGTCATGCCCTTGTTGGAGTCTGATTCTGAGGGGGAGATTGAGCAACTGACAGGGAGTGGGAATGTGGCTCCAGTGGCTGTGGAAGAAACGGGGGAAGGGCACAGTCCGGCTGGGCATTCAAAGAGAGACCAGGACCATCCCCTCTTCATCCTAGGGCACACAGGGAGGAACGGAGAAGGGAGCAACATGGCCTACGGGAGAGAAAAGGGCCCTGATCCCTTTCATTAGTTGCAGCTGGGAGAACAGGATATAAGAGGGGCGTTTGCACACAGCTCCTTACTGGAAGCAAAGCATGCATTATCTTTGTTGCGGCTTATCTGGGTTTTGGCATCCCCCCAACTGTGGTTGCTGCGTTATTTTGTGGAAGTCTGCAATTTATCATCCTGGCCTGTCGTGTTAATTACTTCAGTGTGGTTTATGTTGGTTTTTTTTATTTCTAACTATCTATACTTTGGGTTAGGACTGCATTTGTTCCCTTCGTAGACTGGTTTTGGAGAGTTTGATATCCAGCCGAGGATAACTGGACATTGGGGGCCCAAGTTGGAGGCATTAAAGGGAATTTATTCTGCTTTCGTGACTTTGTTATTTTTGTGTCACGCCCTGGGTCATCACATTAAGTTACTTTTTTCAGTCCTGTTGTAAGTTTCTCCAAGACTACCTGTGCACGTGTTCAGCAAGGACTCCAAAACTTTACGTTATCCACCCGACGGTCCTACCTGCCCAGGTCAGGCTTTGGGCCCCGTCCTTATCCAGTTTCTTTTGGCTTAATGCAGGGGTGGGATTCAAATTTTTTTAAGAACAGATTGTGTGGGTGTGGCTAGGTGGGCGTGGCCACGTGACTGGGTGGACGTGGCTTTTTTGGTTTTTGCAGCATTCCCCCCTGTGTTCTGTTTTTGAGCCTCCTGGGCCTCAGGGGAGCCTTCTGTGGGGGCTATTTTTGCTCCAAGAAGGCTTCCCTGGGGCCCAGGGAGGACAAAAATGGAGCCTGGGGAGCTCCATTTTTGCCTTGCTGGGCCCCAGGGAAGCCTCCTGGGAGAAGCAGTAAGACACCCAGGTCACCAGACAAGACGGATGAGGAAAGCGATTGGAGAGGAGGGTCTGGGGTCCCTCCTTTTCCGAACACACCAGGGATTTACACACGCTCACGTCCAACCCAGGGAGCCAGATGCGCACGGTCTCTGATGGGAACTGCGAACGCCACTCGCTTTCTACTGGCCCACGGCGCTGGACACTCACAGTCCCCAATGGGAACCGCAGTAGTCTTTCACCAAAGTCACTCTTGACAAGTCCTCCCACCTTTTCCTAAGAGAGGGTGATCAGTCCTCTCCTCCGTCCCTGCTTACAGGGAGGGATTATTTCCCAAATCCAATACTTGCCTGCAGGCGTCTTCCCTCTCCATGGCCGGCTGGAAGATGTCCTGGTCTCCTCACCTGTGGTTCTTGGAGGTGTCAATCGCCGCCGCCAGAGAACAGCAGTCTCGGGAAGTCCCTCGGATTCAAAAGACCGATGGCGCCGGGGATGTTCCTTTCAACTCACCGATGTACTGGCACTCGGGATGGACCTTCCAGCGGGCCTCAGGGCCCCTTGTGTCCTGCCGCGGTTGCCATTAAATGTTGCAGCAATTCTTGCTTCCAAATCAAGACACAAGACCACGAAAGGTTAGAGAATACAGGTTTTTATTTGCGCAAAAGGTTCAGAGTATTAGCATGGCAAATTCTGAACCCCCAGCTCTTCCTGAGGCGTTATTTTTATACCTATTATGACCTCAGCTTAGGCCGGGGCGTTCCTTTCGTTGCAGCAAATCACGTTTCCAAGGCAGGACACGAGACCACGAGAGGTGGGAGAATACAGGTTTATTTGCGCAAAGCGTTCAGAGCATTAGCATGTCAAATTCTGAACCCCCTCACATTCTTGGGGTTGGTTCTTTTATACCTATGATGACTTCAGCCCAAGCCTGGGCGTTCATCTTTGACATATTTACCAAATATGGACTTTGTACCTACTAGATAATAAGAAAACTTACAAAACATCTTTTTCAGAGAACAGAATTGAGAAAAGAGGATATGAACAGAGAAAAGAGGATATGAACAAGCATATTTTGTCTTATACCGTTATCTTACACCTGCAGATATTTTCCGTAACCACCCTTGTTTACAGCAACCGTTACTTTGTTACTTCCTTAAAATAGGTTTCCTAAGACTTGAGTTAGTACAAGCAGAAGTCTGATGATCTGTGTATAATATAGCAAGATTATATTTAAATAGCAAGATTATATTTAATATGTCCTTTTTCTGGTCCTACTTCATGTTTATTACATTTTACCAAATAAGGACAATATTGTATACATCTCTGAGAAGGAACTATAGAGGAATTGAGAAGTACAATTTTAATTGCTCAGTTATCTTACACCATCAGCTATTTTTCATGTCCAGCTCCTGAGTTCAGCAACTTTATGGGTTTTCACAATGTTACGTTAAGCAAAGCTTCGGGGAAATTGGGGATTTTGCTAAATATGACTTGACTTGTGTTAAATATGAAAAATGTTTTATGTGTTATTTTTCAACTGCTTCACTGAAACATTACTTTTATACATATCATGACCTCTGCTTAGGCCGGGGCGTTCCTTCTGTTACATTTTACCCAAAAAGGAGAATATTGTATACATTTCTCTAAAGGAAATATAGAGGAAATGAGAAGTACAATTTTTGATTACTCAGTTATCTTATACCATCTGTTATTTTCCATGTCCCCCCTTGTTTACAGTAACGTGGTTAGTTCCAGTTCCTTAGTTCATGGCTTTACACTGTGGAAAGGGAACTTCATGAGGACAGTAGTGATACCCAAGCAGGAAGAGCCCAAAGGGAACATCAGGCTAAGCCATAAAACAAACTTGCATAGGAAAAGAGATTTAATAAAAGGTATTGAAAGAAGCCCCCTAGGCAAAAAGCCAAGTAATTAAGAAAACTAGGGAAACAAAAAGAAATCCCTTACAAACAAAAGGCCATGCCAAATCAGCAAAACAAATAAGACAAAAGACCCATAGCAGACAGGAGATTGCCACTAAACAAATATAAGAAATGAAACTAATAATCCAATCAAACCACCCGGCAGAGTTTACCCTCTGACGGACACCCCCCCCTGATAGGATTTCACTCACACACAAAAGGAGAAAAGGTATAAAAATCAGGAGTTTATTACACAAGGCTGGCTAGCCCCAGGAACACAGACTTCTTGCTATCTCTTGCCTTCCTGGAAATTAAAGAAACTTGCTTCCAAATAGCTGCCTGTCTGTGTCCTTACTCTGAAAGCACTCCCAGCAGGAAAAAAGAACCCTTGGAAGAAAGGCATTTTCAGCCTTTCAACAACACAATATTTTTACAAGAAGCAAGACATGGGGTCAGGGGATTTCTGCTAAGTGTGTACATTTTTTATTAGTAATTTTCCATACTGCTTCACCAGAATTCTCCACCCAACCACTGGAATTACTCCCCCAGGTATGTAAGCTTCACAAATCACGGTTAAACAAATCAGGGTTTAGCTGAGGGCTCTGTAACTTCTGGGATGAAGACCGATCCCAGCTCGGAGAGTGTGCTACAGGCAAAACCCAATTTCACATCATGGCCTTCACGGTTAAGCAAATTAAATAGAATTAACATGGTTTTTCTGCCTTCTTCTATTTCATCATTTCCCCTTCCTTCAGTGTGGAATTTGCGAACAAGGCCACTGAGCAACCTGGGCCTCCTCCTCTTCTTCTTAGTTCCCTCTTTCTCCCTTCTCTACTTTATAGGTCAATTCGCCTTTTCCCTCCATTTCTCTCTCTTGGGCTTCCTCTCTACCGCTTCCTAACAAGACCCCGCTCGATTGAAAACTTTGTGAAACACTCGTCAGTCAACCTGAAGCGCTGACATCCCAGGCTTCTTCAAGGGCCAAACAAAGAAGCAATTGATTTACAGAAATTCTGTCCAGTTTGGTCAAACAAAAAGCAAGAGAAATATTAAAAAAAAAAAACACACCAAGGATATTTATTCCCTCTTCTTCTAAGATTAAGCACAAAGAGGATCCCTTCTGGGTTGGGAGAACCTGAGTGATTGCTTTTGGGAATGAGGAAAGAGAGAGAGAGAGAGAGAGAGAGAGAGAGAGAAAGGAAGGAAGCAAGAAAGGAAAGAAAGAGGGAGGGAGGGAGAAGGAAGAAAGAGGAAGAGAGAGAGAGAGATTAGATAGGATAGATAGAATAGATAGGATAGAGAGATGGATGGATAGGTAGGATAGATGATATACATCCTATATCTATCTAGCCATCCATCCATCCATCCATCCATCTTCTATCCTGATGATAGATGGATGGATGATCTATCTATCATTATCTATCTATCCATCTATCCTGATGATAGATGGATGGATGGATGGATGGATGGATGGATGGATGGATAGATGGATGGATGGATGGATAGAGCCTTTTGCAGGATCCAATCTGTATTGATACCGGGGACCAGAGGGGTTTGTCTTCGAGCCCATCCCCAGGGAACTTCTCTCCAGCTGTGTGTGTGTGTGTGTGTGTGTGTGTGTGGTGTGCTGTTTGTGATATTTATGGCGCCTGTTGTGTGGGGCTTTTTGAGACATTGATTGGGTTGGCTTTTAAGTCGTTAAAAGTGTCTCTACATTTCTTCTTTGCTTCTCGCACAACCCCCGGCTGGAATCCGGGGCCGGAAATTCTTCTCCCAAAACAAACCTTTCCGTTATGGAGAACCTCCCGACCGAGAAGAAAAAGAGGCCAAACTTTCCTGCCATTGTCAGGTTTTCGAGGCTCTCTAAAGAGGTCCAACAAGCTACAGGTCGATCCATTATTGTTTTTTGTTTAAATTTTGGCCAGTGCGCTTGAAGACCGCAATGGGTTTTTTTTTTTTTTGGAGGGTGTGTGTGGAGTTAAAGATCCCTACCTGGCAAAAGCGGGCAGCCTTCTCCGAAGGATTCAGCGCCGATGCAGGGAAGGGATCGCCCTGGAAGGCGGCGGCGGCGGCGGCAGCAACAGCGAAGATCCAACCCGGATGACTTCCAGCAGCCGAATGAGCCGAGAAGAGGAAGCGCGCGGGGCTTCGGGGAAGGGGGCGGTTCCTCTCGGGCCCCGCCTCCTTCAGACAGCCACGCCCGCCTCCCCTTTGACAATGAAAGCCGTGCTGCCTCCCGCCCATTGGGCAGCGGGGAGGAGATTGGCCCCGCCCATTCCCCCCTCTTCCTCCTCGCGAGTTCTCTAAGCCAGAGGCTAACTTTGCAAAGCTGGCTGGGGAATTGTGGGAGTTGGAGTCCGCCAGGCTTAAAGTTGCCAAGGTTGGAGACCCCTGCAGGAAAGTTCAAATCTGGGGGTTTGGAAAGAGGGGGGTCAAAGTTATGTTTATATATATATATATAATAAAGGATGGGGGAAGAGGAAAGAGGAGGAGGAAGAAGAGGAAGGAAAAAAGAGGAGGAAGGAGGAAAGGAGGAGGAAGGAAAAAGCAGAAGGGGAAGAAGGAGGAGAAAAGGAGGAGGGGAAGAGGGAAGAGAAAGAAGAAGAGGAAGGAAAAAGGAGGAAGGAGGAAAGGAGGAGGAAGAGGGAGGAGAAAGGAGGAAGGAGGAAAGGAGGAGGAAGAGGGAGGAGAAAGGAGGAGGGGAAGAAAGAGGAGAAAAGAAGAGGAAGGAAAAGAGGAAGGAGGAGAAGAGGAGGAGGAAGAGGGAGGAGAAAGAAGGAAAAAGGAGGAAGAAGGAGAAGAGGAGGAGGAAGAGGGAGGAGAAAGGAGGAGGGGAAGAAAGAGGAGAAAAGAAGAGGAAGGAAAAGAGGAAGGAGGAGAAGAGGAGGAGGAAGAGGGAGGAGAAAGAAGGAAAAAGGAGGAAGAAGGAGAAGAGGAGGAGGAAGAGGGAGGAGAAAGGAGGAGGGGAAGAAAGAGGAGAAAAGAAGAGGAAGGAAAAGAGGAAGGAGGAGAAGAGGAGGAGGAAGAGGGAGGAGAAAGAAGGAAAAAAGGAGGAAGAAGGAGAAGAGGAGGAGGAAGAGGGAGGAGAAAGGAGGAAAAAAGGAGGAAGGAGGAAAGGAGGAGGAAGAAGGAGGAGAAAGGAGGAGGGGAAGAGGGAGGAGAAAAGAAGAGGAAGGAAAAGAGGAAGAAGGAGAAGAGGAGGAAGAGGGAGGAGAAAGAAGAAGGAAAAAAGGACGAAGGAGGAGGAAGAGGGAGGAGAAAGAGGAGGAAGGAAAAAGCAGGAAGGGAAGAGAGGAGGAGAAAGGACAAGAGGAAAGAAAAAGGAGGGGAAGAGGAAGGAGGAAGAGGAAGGAAAAAGAAGGAAGAGGAAGGAGGGAAGGAGGAGGAGGAAGGAAAAAGGAGAAGCAGGAGGAGGGGAAGAAGAAGGAGGTCTCAAGGCGCCTTATAAGGACATATGAAAGAAAGAAAAAATAGTAAGAAAAAAAGAAAAATAATAAAACAATAACCCCACCCGGCCCCAACAATCAATATTGTCTCCATCCCATACCATGATCTCAATCCTGACTAGATACAGGTAGTCCACGACTTACAACAGTTCATTTAGTGACCGGTTGAAGTTACAACGGAACTGAATGACCCATTTCCCCCATGATCGCATAGTCAAAATTCAGACCCTTGGCAACTGACTCATATTTATGACGGTTGTAGAGTCCTGGGGTCCTGTGATCCCCTTTTGCGACCTTCTGACAAGCAAAATCAATGGGGAAGCCAGATTCACTCAACGACCGTGTTGCTAACTTAACAACTGCAGTGACTCACTCAACAACTGGGTCAGTTTTACAACTTGGGTTATAACTTTCATTTATTGTCCGCCTCAGAATGGTAAGAAATGTCTCCATCGTTGTCCTCCATGCTTTCTCTCAACCTTTGGATATACAGAGATTCTCACCATCCTTGGCATTTTCAAGAAACAATTAAATTGTCCAAGTAACGTAATGAGACGATTGGATTTTCCCCACAGAGAAAAATATTGGAGCCCATGGCTGCATGTTTCACTCGGGGCCAATTTTCACTCGGTAGCTTATAAACAATTTGTAGGAGCCTAAGGGGGCCCTTTCTCCTGGTGACACCTTAGTTTTGTTTCACGCCCCTTAAGGAGTTGCGTGTATTTGAACTCTTCAGAATCTCCACCCATCATTAACGCAGGTTAACTCGCATCGGAGCAAAAGTCTGCAGAGGTTTTCAGTTCTGATTGTCCCAGAGGTGCTTTTTTTCACGAGGCAAGTGGACTTTCTTGTCTTTTTCTTTGAAGAGGTTTCGCTTCTCCTCCAAGAAGCTTCTTCAACTCTGACAGGAGTTGCATTCCTTGCAGACAGCCGGTCATTTGCGTCCTTTTAGAGGGTCACTGAGGCCACTTGGAGGTTTATCTGTGTCCTCAGGGTCACCTGAGTAGTTTTCCTGGTTACTGTGGTTTGCAATTTTTTCCCTCTGGAAATCCATTCCTACTCTCACACCATTCAAAGGTGTGTTCACCCCCAATTATATAGCTAAAAGTCTGTAGAGATTCTCAGTCATCCAGGTCAAGGTTGACCCAAAGGTGTTTTTTTTCAGGAGGGTAACTGGACTTTTATTAAAAACAAGGACAAAATAGGCTGAAAAACAGCTTCCTTAGGAAAGTACAAAACATTCTCAAAGATCCATCTCATCCTTTTTTTTGAACTATTACCATCGGGCAGGATAATAAAAACAATGATAATACAGAATAAAACAAGGATAATAAAAACAAGGACAAATAGGCTGAAAAACAGCTTCTATCCCAGGCCAATATCTCTACTGTATTCTACTGTATAGTGCAGAAGCAGTGTGAGAAAATACCAAAAAGGTATTAATACTATTAGCAGAAGTTATTTGACGTATATGTTGCAAACTTTAGAAAATACAGGGACTTGCTGAATATAACACGTAACCTGACCTATGCATGTAACGTGACCTATGTGCTAGGTATTTTCTGAAATGTATTGCAAGAGGTGGCTACCAGAAGTAACCGATGGTGTAAGATAATAGCATATATGGAAAATGTAGCAAGAGAGCCGTATGAAAACTACTCCTTTTCTGTCACGGTATAGCCAGATAACAGTAACTAGGTGAGTCTGGGGTTTGTAAGCTGAATAAAAGTCACACCTCGGGAGTAACCCGGCGTTCAGAATTTGACATGTTAATGCTCTGAACCTTTGTACAAATAAACCTGTTTCGCCAACCCTTCGTGGTCTTGTGTGCTGAACTGGTGACTAAGATTGCTGCAACAGTGCAGTGTTGGTGCGGTATTGTGGGTTTTCGGTTCAATGCGTGGAGGGTGAAGGATGTGTGTTTGTGTTTATTTTTCAGGGTCACGATGCGCACTGAAGATGGCGTTTGATTTCGTTGTATGAGGTGTGCAAGGACAATAAAGTAAACCAAAACTAAACTAAACTTTCTTGTCCATTTAGTGAAGCACGCCTCCTTGTGGCAAGACACACACACACGCACACAAGAAACACACCGCTGTCCACTATATACAGAATGTAATTTTATTGACTCAGCAATCCAAAATAATTCTCTTTCTGAGATACAAAAATAATTAGAAGCATTTAGAGCAGCACCCAGGTTGAACGAACCGGAAGGCAAAGCAGGATTTAAACAGGTCAGTCAAATGAGAGCCAGAAGACCCGGCTCTGGCCCCCACTTGCTCCAGCTGATGTCTTCCAGATGTTTGGGACTTCAATTCTCACATCTGCAGGACACCAGAGTGGGAAAGGCCATTCTGGGACATAACTGGCCACATTCAGTTAGAAAGAATTGGGTGGAGGAGGTGGAGCAGGAGGCCATTTTGTAGAAACCAATTCTTTTTTTTTTTTAACCCTGGCAACTTTTAAGATGCAGGGACTTCAGCTCCCAGAATTCCCCAACCAGCATGCTGGGAGTTGAAGTCTTACTTACCTTAAAGTTGCCAAAGTGGAAAACTGAGAGAAACAGATATGTTAGCTTAGATAAATTGTTTGGGAACTGCTGCTCAGCCGGGAAAGCAGGTCTGCCTTCATAGCTGTTTCCATCACGTAGAGCCTTCTTGGTAGTGACCTCCCACTTCCACAAAAACAGTTATGAACCGCCACTGCGCTGTTGTTGTTTTTTTTCAGGATGCAGATGGCACGTATGTATATATTACACACATATATTACATTTAAATACCTTGGTCTTTCTAAGGTGCACAAATGATTTCAGCCCTTTCCCCCCCCAATAATTTATCCTCACAGTCACAAAAAGCACAATTAAGGCTTAAGAATTGTGATGGCCAAGATCAACTAAACTATACTCTAAATTACTAATATATCTTTAAGGTGAGGAACTTATCTTCCTGCCCCAAATCTTGTCCAAGGGTTTCTCGGTCAGCTGCTTTCAAAGAATGTTTCTGAAGCTTTTGAGGGCACGAAATTGAGAAAGGCAGATCGAAAGTGTTACGTATGGTCCCTTTTAAGGGTCCGATATATTTTCTTTTTTAGCTGTATGATTCAAAATCACTCAGAGAGTTTGGCGAAGAGCAGGAAGTGAGATGCGAAGGCAGGAAGATGAACATTCTGAAAAGCTTTTTCGCTTTTGTGCCTGATTTATCTTGATTGTAATTCCTAGAAAGAAATTTAAAATCACATTATCTTTCCTGGTTTATTTATCAGTTCTCATAGCAACATACCCCCAGCCTTTTCCTTCTTTGTTGCCTTCACAGCAATCTGGCTAACAGCTGGAAAGAGGAAAAATGGCTGAAACTTGGTTAAAAAGAGCTTGTAAAAGTTAGGAAAGGATTTAAAATCAGGACTGGCTACCGTACAGTCCTGTTCACACAACGTGCTTAACCAAACCATGAAGGCAGAATATCTGATGAACAGAAAACGCCAATTTGAACGTGGTTGGAATGTCTCTTAAAATATGCTGACTATTTGAATGATCTATAGCCGTGGACTGAATATATAGTGGGTTGAAACTTGGAATTCCTGTAAATATAATTTTTTTTTCTTTTAATTTATTTTTATAAATTTTCATTTATAAACGTTTTCGAATAACATTCATAAACGTTTTTGAATAACAGTGCATTGGCAGAGCATTATTTACAAATAAAACATGACCAACATATGTTGGTAATAAATCTCAACATACTAACTGATAGCAATAGTAATGGTATAATAACAGTACTAATAGTATAACCAAGAGAATTGATCTAGGTTTCTTCTTACATTAAGTTACCTAGATTTTTATCAATTAGTACATTTATATGTATCTACCTCTTTGCTTTCCCTATATACAATATTAACCTTCATAATCTTACTTTCTCTAATTTCTACCTCTTTTTTCTATCCATTCATAGAATTTATTCCATGTCCAAAAGTATTCTGAATCATCTTTTGTCTTTTTAAAGGGTCCTTGGTACTCTCTGAGCTTGGCTGCTTTCTTGGAGACATTTTGTTATCCAACTTGATAACAACATCAGTGCTAGAAGAGAGCGAGGTTTACTTTCTGGTTTTATACTAGGGCCTTGCCCTGACAGTGTTGGTGTGAGTGTTCTTGGTGATTCCTTTAAAAATGATTTCTGTCTGACAGAACAATGACTGGGGGGTCTTGGAGAATCAAAGAAAGAACTTACCCAAACTTAGTGTCTCAGTGTGGACAATCCAGCTCTATACAGTAGTTTGTACAAGAAATAAGTTGCCATCCACACTTATCTGAAAGAGTGAAAATCAGAGTAAGATTTAGGCAGCTTCATAGGGTGTATAGTAAAATACAACAAAAGCAATCCCGATCGCAATTTCATATTCAATAAAATAAAACTAAATCTTAAGTTGTTGACTCCCTAATCCAGTGATGGCTCACAGTTTCGGCACCAAGTGCCCAAAGCGCGCACATACCCTCAAAATGCAACCCTAATCCTAAACCCCCTGTGCATGCGTCCTGCCCCTGTGTGACCCCTGAGCCCCCGCACATGCGTGAGTCCCCCATATGCGCACATGACCCCCGCATGTGTGGCCCCTCCCCCTGTGCATGCACGGCACAGACCCGAAGACCAGCTGGCCTGCGGGAGGCGCACATGCGTGGCAGAGCCAAGCTGGGGCAACGGCTTGCGTGCCACCTCTCGCACGCCTGCCATAGGTTCGCCATCATGGCGCCTAATCCATCCACAAAACACCTCAGAAAAACCAGTTCTTTGGGGAAAGCCATAAAATATAGGGGCCATCTTTACCTGGTGTTCCATAGACAGAAACCCTCTCTCCTTAAATCCTCCACCAGTGGTCTCCCTCCCCTCGCCCTTGCGCAAATGTTCTACCCTCCAGGCAAGCTTTATCAGGCAAAAATAGATAGTCAGCCCTTGGGACCGTATCACTCAGGTTGTTGTGGTTGGCCGGCAGCAGGTGTGGACGGCTGAGGAGAGCGAGAACTCAGATGAGGGGCCAGGACCATCAGGGAGTGGACTGCTGCCTTCAGAGATTGTGGGGGCTGGCAGCAGCGATGAGGAGGTTCCCGAGGAGCCTGTGCCAAGTGCGCGCAGGGCTGCTCGCAGGAAAGAGCAGCTGCAACAGCACAGGCGACTCGGAAGTAAGGCTGGAAGGTAATGGCCCCTCCTTCAAGAAGATGAAAGCCAGCTGGGAAGCGAACATTCTTTGCAGGAAGCAAAGACGTTTTGAAACCTCAGCCTCATGGACATTCCAGTATCCTGAGTTTGTATTTGAAGACTCTTGTGTTGTAAAATATTTCTAGGTAACCTTATCTGTTATTCCTGGCAGCCTCACGCAGTTTTGGCAAGGCTTGTGCTTATCAAAGTTAATTAGTTTGCAGCAGCCTTTTAACTGGGGATACGTAAGATTCATTAAAAGGTTTCTGTTCCCTTTGGTTCGTGTTTGTTTTATTGGAAAAGGATTTGGGTCAGAACCCAGGTTGGCTAAAGGGGATAGAAGACACTTGTTGTTACTTGCAAAGTTGTGTGTCTGACCTATCGTGACCCCGTGGACGTTCCTCCTGTCCTCTACCAAAAGACCCTTACCCTGATTCAAAGTAGTTTACTCTCACAGAGATACTTGTTGCTTATGTTTCTGAACCAATCATTTAATATTTACAAATGCAGGCAACCAATATCAGGAAATTGTAAAATTGGGGAAGCCAGGCCACATTTACAATGGTTTGTGCATCCTGCAGTCATGTGACTATGTCTTACAACGCATTTATTTTCATTTTCGGGGCAAAACCACGCGGACCATTGCTTCATTTAATGACCGCAGCATTCATTTAACAACCACTGCGAAACAGGTCATAACCATTTTACAATCATCACGACTTATGAGATTGATGGGCAGGATCCATTACAGTCATAAGTTAAGATTAATTCTACCATAACTTTGCACCATCCTTAAAGGAGGCAGTCAGTAAACAAGTACGACCTCTAATAAGAAATACCCTAGGGTTGAACTGTTGGACCGTCGACGATTTCCAAGCTTGGCTGTGAATTCTGAACTGATATTGGGGTTTTACTACAGCATTTATTCCCCCCGCCAAAAAAAACCCCCGCCCCGTTTCCTTCTTACCACAGCAGTGCTTATAGCCTCCATAGAAAGTTCCGTAAGTTCTGTAGGTTCAGCTGTTTCAACCAGCAATTCTGAACATTCAGGGCAGCAGGGTAGGTGGGTGGGAAGAGAAGAAACGGATTGGTTAAAAGATGAAAAGGCCAAAGGCAGGGGTCTTCAAACTTGACAGCTTTAAGACTTGTGGACTTCAATTCCCAGAATTCCTCAGCCAGCAGTGCTGCCTGGGGAATTCTGGGAGATGAAGTCCTTACATCTTAAAGTTGCCTGAGAAACAGTGGTGTAAAAGTTATGTTGTGACAGCTTTGCTACTGTTATAATAATAGTACAACAGCTTTATCCTTTCTCCCAAGAACTATCCTCCACGTTGCTCAGAGTTCCCTCCCTACGAAGCCAGTGCAGGGATGCTTCCAGCTCTCCTTCTGAAATTTTGCTTGGAAAGCTGGTGGACTATTTACCGGTGAATCTCATATTTCTGTATTAAATAAAGCGATGTGGTACTATGTACTGGAGTAAAAGGCCGTTGGTTTCAGCCCTTCGTTTGTCAATTCATGCTGTGTGTGGGATTCTCCCAAATCTGTTCTCACCGGCGAGATTCCTCATGGATTCCTCCCAATGCTTTGCAGTCTCCACGCTTCCAGCTGCTTCCAACTGGAAATGTGCCAGAGCCCTCCATTAAGAATAATAATAATAATACAGATAATGCTGCTGTTCATTGAAGTTTCTGATCTATTTTCCCCGAGGTGAGAAAAATCACTCCTTGGTTCTCAGTTTGCTGTGTGTTCAGGGGCCACTGTGTAAGCAAGCGTGAACTCTTTTTCACACCTTTCCAGCAGATGAAAGAAATGTGCAATGAAGCCGCCCAGAGTCACCTTGTAAGAGGGGTGGGCGGCACAAGAAATCCATAAATTATTAAAAAATGAAGGCGTTTTCATGATGAAATGTCAACTCAGCCACCTGTCACAATGTGTAACAAGCTGTCAGAATTCCTGTACAGGTAATTTTCAACTTACAACCACAATTTCCTTTGCTAAAATAAAAGTGGTTCAGTGATTTTATTCCCTTTTTTGCTCTCAGCTGCCTGAGGAATTCTGGGAGTTCAAGTCCACAAGTCTTAAAGTTGCCAAGGTTGAAGAGCCCTGGTCTAGGTGATGCTTAGATAACAGGAAAAAGCAACACGAAACATTATTTGGGTGGCCAGCCTAATTTCTTAGCTAGCCTTCTGTAATATGGATTCTTGCTTGAGCTCTGTGTGGAACCAAATACCGCCCGATACTCGTCCTCAAGATTCAGACCCGACTTTTGGCAAACAGATCCTCCCACCAGAGATTTGTCTCTGTTGCCTCGCCAAGTTCTTGCAACACCCATTTTATGAACCGAGCAGCACAAAATGTTCTGATCTCTGACTCTCCCAGTTTTTGAACCGGGATTGGCTATTTTTCATATTTGCCCTTTTGATCGGTGTTTTCAAATTATGGAAAATCATCCTTATTCTGCTTGGCTGAGGTGCTGTCCAGCTCCTTCAACAGGCTGTTTTTCCACTCTGGGTTTCAGCTCTGAAGAAAGATTTAGATCAGGACGTTCTCTGCTACTCCGTGCACAAAATGGGGGTTGCAATCACTAAGCACCCATTTCACAACCTCAGGGCTTAAAGAAGTGTGGACTTCAATTCCCAGAATTCCCTAGCCAGCATGGATGTTTGAAGACTGGGAATTCTGGGAGTTGAAGTCCACACATCCCCAAGGTGGCAGGGTTGAGAAAGTCTAATTTAGACAGACTGGGACAATTCAGAGACCGGCAACACAAGTTTTTGAAGAACTGGAAACCAATTCCCATCAGGACTCAGAACGGTGAGATGGCTTATATATTACAGGTTGGGTTTCCAGGTGAGTGTGAAAAATGTCACTCATTTTTTTTCCATGCCGTTGTAACTTTGAAACCAAGCAAACTGTTATGAGTCAAGGACTTCCTGTGCAATTCCAGACAAGTGGCTATAAGTGATGGAGCAGCCACAGCTTCTGGAGGCGAGTCGTTCCACTGGTTAACTCTTCTTATTGTCCGGAGATTTCTCCTAATATTTTGATTGGATCTCCCCTTAATTAGTTTCCATCCGTTGCTTCTTGTCCTGCCTTCAGGAGCTTTGGAGAACGGCTCTTCCCCCTCTTCTTTGTGGCAGCCTGTCATGCCCCTGTTGGAATCTGATTCCGAGGGGAAGGTCGAGCAGCTGACAGGGAATGGGAGTGTAGCTCCCGTGTCTGTGGAGGAAACTGGGGAAGGGCACAGTCCAGCTGGGCATTCAGGGGAAGACCCAGGCCCACCCCCTCTTCATCCTAGGGCATGCAGGGAGGAACCGAGAAGGGACCAACTTGTCTTATGGGAGAGGAAAGGGCCCTGATCCCCTTCATGGGCTGCAGCTGGGAAAACAGGATAAAGAGGGTGATTACGCACAGAACCTTGCTGGAAGCAAAGCGTGCACTATCTTAGTCAAGCCATACCTGGGTTCTGGCATCCTCCCAACTATGTGTGTTTCGTTATCTTTTGAAGTCTGCAATTCCTTACCCTGCCCTGTCTCGTTAATTGCTGCAGCATGGTTTGTGTTGGTTTTTATTTATATGTACTTTGGGTTAAGATTGAATTTATTCCCCTTTAAAAACTGTTCTTGGGAGTGTTTTTTCTCCAGCCGATGATAACAGGACATTGGGGGCAAAGATGGAGGAATTAAAGGGACTTTACCTACCTTTGTGACTTTGTTGCTTTTGTGCCATGCCCGGGTCAAGGACAGGCTCCTAACACGAGTCCGAAAACTTGGAAGCCTAAACCTCTAGTCGTGGTGACTGACCCAGATTGGATCCTGCCACGTTATTCTTGAGACAGAATGTATACGTAGTCCTCGGCTTGCGATCACAATACAGGTAGTCCTCGACTTACAACAGTTCCTTTAGTGACCGCTCAAAGTTACAACAGCACTGAAAAATGTGCCTTGTGATCATTTCTCAGAGTTACGACCTGTAGAGTATCCCCAGGATCAAAACTGTTGCAGCATCCCCCTTGATCATGGGATCAATACGCGGATGCTTGGCAACTGACTCACATTTATGACGGTGGCCGTGTCCCGGGGGGGTCAGGCGATCCGCTTTTGCGATCTTCTGACAAGCGAAGTCAATGGGAAAGCCAGGTTCCCTTAACCACAACGTTACCAGCTTAACGACTGCCCCAATTCCCTTAACCGCTGTGGCAAGAAAGATCGTAAAATGGGGCAAAACTCAACTGAACGAATGTTTCACGTAGCAACGATCGTGGGTCGTACATTGAGGACCACCTGCATTGTCACATTAAGGACCCCCTGCCCCCTTCTATGTCAGAAGAGAGTGAAGCAACCTAGAACTAAGCAGAAATTTCCTGACAGTTAGAACAATGAATCAGTGGAACAACTTGCCTCCAGAAGTTGGAAATGCTCCAACGCTGGAAGTTTTTAAGAAGAGGTTGGATAACCATTTGTCTGAAGTGGTGTAGGGTTTCCTGCCTAAGCAGGGGGTTGGACTAGAAGACCTCCAAGGTCCCTTCCAACTCTGTTATTCTAGACTTGGGGATGAATAAGAGATTTTTAAAAAAACAAAACGGATATTTTTACCGTAAAACTAGTTACCTAAAGAAGTGGCGGCCTCTTCTTCAGTGAAGATCTTCACTTCTTGAGAAGAGTCTATCTCTGGATTTTCTGTGAGGGAAGAAAAGTTTAGACAGGATGGCCCACCAAGCCTCCCCCAGTTCAGATTATCCTAAAAGTTTTTAACCTCTCTCCATAATCCATTTCTCAAGAACGCTTTACCTCTGGGACATTGAAAAAGCTAGTGCTGAAGGCAGTAGCCTTTTTTTTCTGGGGTGGAATGCAACATTTGTGAAGCTGCCTAGACAAGGGAGAACAATCCTCTCAAACGCCAAAGTGTGTAACCTTAAGGGGAGAGGAGCTGAGCAACAGCACTTAAGACTTGTATACCGCTTTACAGTGCTTTTACAGTCCTCTCTAAGCGGTCTACAGAGTCAGCCTCTTGCCCCCAACAAGTCCTCATTTTACCCAACTCGGAGGGATGGAAGGCTGTGAGTCTACCTTGAGCCTGGTGGGATTGTGAACTGCCAAATTGCAGGCAGCCGGCAGGCAACAGAAGTAGCCCGCAGTACTGCACTCGAACCACTGCGCCACCATGGCTCTTGGGTGTTGTGTTTTTGTTTCTGAATTGTGTCTTTGGGACTGGGCGAACTAGGATAGAGAAGGTGGCAGCAGTTGGTCTCAAAAAAAGGACATTTGGTTTCATTTAACGCAGACGTACAACAGTTGAAAATGTTAACAGCGTTGGCTTTATGACTCCAGTTTTACAAATGGAGCAGGATTCGTATTGTGATGTCCGATACAAACGTCTGGTCATTTGGCTTTCTTCATCTTCCCTGTGGATTTACAAGCCAATGAGCAGGTTAAGCTCCTTTCCATTCCCTGAATGTGTTCCAAGGGAGGCCAGACAACTCACTATCTGGATTCCTCCACCGAGCAGGAGGTAGGTCTGGATGGCCTCAATGGACTCTACATCCTCTCTCTCTCCCTGGGCCAGAATAAGTAGAATTCCCAACTGGAGGGGGTATGAAGATCAGTTCGGGTTACCCTTAAATAATTGTCTGCTTTTTTAAAATTTGAAATTCTTTGGTTTCTCCTAAGCTGTCCAGAGTTTCAACTCTTTTTGAGTTGAGTAGCCACACCCATTTATTAAATAAATGTTTTAAAAATAATAATTACGGAGCCTCCTCGCTGACGGACGGTAGATCGCAACTCTCTGCGGCTATCGTCCGTGCTCTTTCGTCGGAGAGCCCCAATTATCATGATTAGGGGCTGAAACTGCCTTGGAGGGGCAGCGGAGTAAGGGGAAGCAGCAAGCCGGATTGTGGGGAGCCGCATCTCCCCCCTTGGGCTTGGTTTTTTTATCTCCCGAAGATGACTGCAGTGGTGGTCTAAAATGGCCACCCCGAAGAGGACGACTCAGCTGGATTAAGCTTTGTGCAGGAGGGAAGAAAGAAGTGGATAATATCTGAACCGGGACAACTGGGTAATACAACTAAACCCCCGGGATTAAGGTAACATAGAATTTTTTAAGAAAAGAAAAGTGAGCGGCGAAATTACAAAGGGACAGAGAAAAAATAATAACAATAATAACAATTACAGTGGTTTGGTGTATTGGTGAAGGTGTTTGCCTAGAAACCAGCAGATGGCGAGTTCTAATTCTGCCTTAGCCCTGAAAGTCAGCAGAGTAGGCTAGCCCCTTTCTCTCAGCGTAACCCACCTGACAGGGTTGTTGTTATGGGGAAAATAAGAGGAAGGAATATTAGATTATGTTCGCTGCGTTGAATTGCCTACAAAGTAATAAAGAGGGGGATATAAATTTCATCAATAAATACACCTCTCCATATCTACCTTCCCTAACAGGCCAAAGAGGTGGGTTCACCTTTGCTCCCGTATAGTTCTCACCTGCATGTGCCTTTTCGTGCCTGCGCAGCTGAGAGCGTCGGATGAACCTTTTCTCGCACTGGGAACAGGCGTAGGGTTTCTCTCCCGTGTGAGTCCTCTGGTGGGTGAGGAGCGACATTTTCAGCTTGAAGGTCTTCCCGCAGTCGGGGCAGGAGAAGGGGTTCTCCTTGCTGTGGGTGGCTTTGTGAGCCTCCAAAGAGGCTTTCTGGATGAAACTCTTCCCACACTCAGGGCAGGCAAAGGGCTTTTCCCCCGTGTGGATTCGCTGGTGGCGGGCCAGGTTGCTTTTATTGTGAAAACTTTTCCCGCATTCGGTACACAGAGAGGGCTTCTCGCCCGTGTGGACTCGCTGGTGTGTATTGAGGGACGACTGCTGACTGAAGCTTTTCCCGCACTCTGGGCACTGGTACGGCTTCTCTCCCGTGTGGGTCCTCTGATGCATGATGAGATGACACCGTGAGTGGAAACTTTTGCCGCATTCCAGGCACGGGTGGCATTTCTCTTTCGCCGGGGGCTTGCCGTCTGCGGCGGAGGGATCTCCACCATTGACACTTTTCTTGGCGGTCTCTTGCAGCATTTCCCCTCGATGCATTCTCAAGTGCAGGAGGAAACCTCTTTTCCGCTTGAACTTCTTCCCGCAGTCAGAACAGATGAAGGGTTTTTCCTTGCTGTGGGTCGGTTCGTGTTCAATAAGGCACACTTTCTGTATGAAGCCTTTGCCACAGATGTGGCAGCTGTAAGGTTTCTCCCCTGTGTGGATCTTGGTGTGCCTCATCAGATTACCTTTGTTGGAGAACCTTCTTCCGCAGACGTTGCACAAATATCGTCTCTCGCCTGTATGGACCGTCTTGTGTTTACTGAGGGCTTGCTTCTTAATGAAGCTTTTCCCACATTCGGGGCACTTGTAAGGCCTCTCCCCCGTGTGGATCCTCTTGTGGACAATGAGGGACACGCGGCTCATGAAGCTTTTCCCACATTCGGTGCATTTAAAGGGTTTGTCTCCCATGTGGGCCCTCTCGTGCAGGATGAAGCTCCGTCTCCAGCGGAAACTTTTGCCACAAATTGAGCACTGATAGATCCGCTCTCCAATCATCCGTGTTCTCTCATGCGTGTTCCTTTTGTGCTTGGTCAGGTTGTTTCTGTAACGGAAGCTTTCACCACACTCCGAGCACTGATAGGGCGTCTCCCCTGTGTGAACCCTCTCATGCAGAATGAGGCGGTGTTTCCAGAAGAAGCTTTTGTCACAGTGCGAACATTTGTGGGGCTTCTCTCCTTTGTGGCTTTTCTCGTGACCTGTCAAAGCACATTTGGTTTTGAAACTCTTGCCGCACTCAGGACACAGATAGGATTTCTGTCCACCGTGTGTGTTTTGGTGGACCACCAGGGCAGCTTTGCCATTGTAGCGTTTGCCACACTCGGAGCATTCATAAGGCCTCTCATCGGTGTGCATGCGCTCGTGTTCAATGAGAGAATATTTAAAGATGAAGGTTTTGTCACAGTGCGAGCAGGCGTGCGGTCGCTCCCGGGTGTGAGCCCTTACCCTGTGTGCATTAAGGTATTTTTCAAGGGTAAAGCTCTGGTCACAGTCCGAGCATTTGTACAGTTTTTCCGCCGTGTGGATCCTCTTGTGTATCCGAAGTAAAGACTTCTGATTGAAGGTTTTCTCGCACACGGGACACGAGTACGTCTCGCCGGCGTGAATCTTCTGATGAACCGCCAGAGATGTTTTCCAGGGATAGCTCTTCCCACACTCCAAACATTCGTAGGGCTTCTCTCCAGTGTGGGTCCTCTGGTGCGTAAGGAGAGATGATTCCTGCCCAAAGGCCTTGCCACAATCCGAACACTGGTAAGGCTTGTCTCCTGTGTGGGATCTCTCGTGTGCAAGAAGACAAGCTTTCTTGTTGAACCTCTTCTCGCACATGGAGCATCCGTATCGCCTCTCCCCTGGATGTGATCTTCGGTGTTCAAGGAGCAATGATTTATTGGTGAAACTTTCCTCACACTTGGAGCAATTATAGGGCTTCTCGCTCACCGGAAAGTCCTCTTCTACCGTACAACTTTCTTCCACCACTTCGAAGGAGATCCTCCCGGGATCCACTTCCACCATTTCTTCCAGTTGGCCCTCTTGCTCTTCTGTCTCCTGTTCTTGCTTGTCACCTGAGGAATTAAACAAGTGATTTATTACCAGAGCTGGATGGACTCAACTGCTGATAAAAGAAGTTTTAAAACAAATGAAATCTTTTGACAAAGCACTCCAAAACCTATATGCAAGTCAGGAATTTACTAGAAGGAAGAAGAAAAAAAAGATGGATGCCAATAAAATTTCCATCCAGCAAAGGAACCAATAGAGGAAGGCTGTGTCCTAGCACAGGCCCAAGCCTGCCTGCCCCAATCCGTCCCCATCCCCTGGGTACCTGAAGGGTGGGAAAGTGAAGGGCACATGACACGGACTTTGTAACTTGCTGACTAACATAAGTTACTTGGTATTTTAATTTTATTTTCTCTCTTTTAAAATGATGTTCAGGTTTGTTAGCTTTTAACATTCATAAACTGATAAAGAAGCTGGAGACTAGCTCCAGATAGTACAAATTGGGGTCTGGTTTATTATCTCTTTTGTGAAATCCAAACCGCCTTTTTCTTTACAATTTACACGTCTTCTGATGTCAGGTCTCATTTTAATGAGCAAGTGTAACATTATGGGATGCAAATATGTAACCCGTAACGGATTTCCTATGCAAAGGGGAAGTTACTTTTATCCTGTCCAACCAGCTTTCCTCTTTCATTTTTCTTTTGTTATGTTAACAATAAAAAGGGATGTAAGCTAAGGATCCGGGTTCCCTCTTTGAATGAGAGGCATCCCTTTTGTCTGAATATTCTGATAAATCGTAATAAATTAATCTTCCTGTCTTGGTGTGTCTCGTTGGAAAACATGCGTGCTGAGGCACGAGCCTGAAACAGCCATATTTGGCCTTCAATTGTCCTGGGGTGGGTAGGCAGGCCTAGGCCTGTGCTAGATCTTCCCAAACTTCGGCCTGCTCCCAAGCCAGCTATATTCAGCCATATAAGGGAGTCCAAAGTCAGTCAGCAATAGTGACCGGTACACAAAGTCAGTTAAAGCCTGTAGGCTGAGGCCTACTTCCCAGTCAGACACACAAAGGCCTCCTGAGGCCTACCCTTGTCCTTTGGGAGTCCCCAGGCCTCAGCCTGCTCCCAAGCCAGCCAGTCAGCCATGCAAGTGAGCCTAAAGCCAGTCAGCAGAAGCAAATGGCAGGGCTGGTGGGGCAGTTACGGCCTGTAGGCCGAGGCCTACTTCCGATCCATCCAGCCAAGGGCTCCACAAACAGCCTCTTTATAAAACAGAGCCTCCTAACAGCCTAACTAGAAGTACTACTTGCAAAATAACATGAGGTTCCCATGAGGTAGGCAGCCTTCGTATGAAAGCTGAGCCTCCCATCATTTTTTTTTTTAGCAGAGGAGCCCTGCGGATGCAAACAGATAAATTGGATGCCTCTGGGCCCCCGAAGCTCCATGAGGAGCAGGCCGAGTCCTGCAAGTCCCTTGAGAGTACGAATGGGAAGTAGGCCTCAGGCCTACAGCGTGGAACGTCCTCCATGTGCCAGCGGCTTCAACTGACCCAGCTTCAGGCTCTCTTGCATGGCTAAGAAGACAACTCAAGATCGGGCTGAGGCCTGCAGGGCCTGGCAGGATGGATGGAGGTCACTGCAGCCCTCCTGTTTAAGGGCGAACAACTTTGAAACCGTCGCCTCAAACTTTAGGGTTTGTTATTAGCGTCTTAAAAGATGCTATTAATACTTCAACACAGCAGTCTAGGCCTCTTCTCTACCTATAGGAAAGCATGTGGTTGCTTACAAAACATGTGTTGCTATCAAAACAAAGGATCTTGGCCAAGGTCTTTTAGCCAAAGTCCTTTGTTTTGTTATGAGAGCAACATTCTGAAAGTTCTTCAATGCACTTGCAACTTTCCCAGCCTAGCAGGGAAAAAGTAATGTAACCTATAAATTTTGTCACGGGTGAAATGTTATCTAGAATCAATGTTTTCTACTGTTCAATTGTTGCGTGCAATCAATGTATGTTATGGTTTGTTTATTTACAGATTGCATGAGATTATATGTTTGAGCCTTGGTGGCGCAGTGGTTACAGCGCAGTATTGCAGGATGCTTCTGCTGCCTGCTTGCAATTTGGCAGTTCAAATCTCACCAGGCTCAAACTTGACTCAGCCTCCTATCCTTCTGAGGTGGGTAAAATCAGGACCCAGATTGTTGGGGGCAACTGTAAACTGCTTAAAGAGGGCTGTAAAAGCACTGGGAAGTGGTACATAAGTGTAAGTGCTGTTGCTATTACAGATTATATATTTGCTTCTGTACTCTAGAAGCCGCAAACATAATGGTGTCTTCTCTCCCAAATTCAGGGAATAAGTCTTCATCACCCTTGGGGTGCCTCAGTTTTGAGGCAACAAAACCAAGTCATAAGTATCTTTTTTGGGGGCGGTGGGTGTCAGTCATCACTTCAAATGATTTTTAAGTGACTGGCTTTAAGTTGAGGGGTACCTATATTCACCATCAAGCCTTATTAAAAAGGCAGGATGAAAAAAAAGGTTTTGTGACAACTTATCTATCTCAGAAATACTCTCTTCTCTGTCTCTCTCGGCATGTGTCTGTTATGTGTAAATAAATATAAATCAAAGAAGTGATACTCATTTTAATTCAATTTGGAAATTATTTATGGACTGTAATTCTGCATAGAGCTTCCTGCCACACTGGAAGTTTGAATTTCTTCCAACAGAAGGCTTTAAAACTGGCCCTAAAATTGAGAATGGGCCGATTCACAATAGTTAGAAATAGTATTATTTTGCAGTTTTTGTCTGCTTCTGAGTCAACTGTAATAGTCATTTTTAATGTGCTTCAACAGTTGCACGATTATCTTTGCTCTACTACGATTTGAAAGAATACTTGCGGGCTTCCTTCTTTCAGTTACTATCCTGTAAATTTTTAATGTCATTTTTTTTTTATACTTGGTAAATCCTTATTGCGTGTTCCTTTATTCTCTTTCTTTTCTTGCTTTCGAGAAATGCCATTCCAAAATTTATTCATTTAACACAAACAAACAAACAAGCATCTCTACTCCTCCCATGTCCGTAATTCCCTTTTGTCTGGTACCTGTCAGGTCCTCCTGGGTGGCTTCATTGCTTTCTGGATTCTCGGGGTTTTCCTGCTCCTCCCTACTGTCACCTCCGTCGGCTCCGATCGCGTGAGGGCTGGCCTGATCCTGGCTCTCTGACACAGCTCCATCTAGCCTCACCCAAAGACAAGAAGAGAAGAAGGGCCTTCAGTCAAGACCATTTTTCAGCTTCAACTTATGCCATGCTTAGAATAGAAATTCTGCGATCTATTACAGTTGTAAGTCGAGGACTACCTGTGGGGGGACATAAGACATTCTCACCCTGCAAGACACCATCCTCCTCCTTGGGGATATTCCTGCACCCCGATGTACGCTTTGTGTGGGAAGGGGTCCTCTTTGGTTTGGAGGCATCGGCTGCTCTCTTCTGAAACACAAAACACCCCCTGAATTCAGAAAGCTGGAAGCCAAAAACAAATGACAGTTTATGGCTTTATCGTCTATATTTGCCAAATATTTCCAGAGTGAAAGTTAGTGTCAACTCTGAAGCTGACGTGACTGGAGCCATTTGGGAGCTTCAGTGTTGTCACACTGGAGCTGAGGGACAGGGAGGGGGGGGAATAGAGCTAGCTGGGGTTTTGTAGCCAAAACAAAATACTTTCTCCTGGGAACCAAGGACATTCCTACAGGCGGTCAGAGAGGGAGGGGGGAGTGAAGTTACCAGGCAACCGGACCAGCAGTGGGATCCTAACTGTTCCACTACCGGTTTGGTGATCGCGCGTGCATGCACCAAACATGCGCACACCTGACGCCGGGCGCAGCTTTCCCCACACCAGCTGAGGCCTGCAGTGCCAATCAGCTGAGAGGATAAAGAAGAGAAAGGCGCAGGGGCTGGTGGGAGGGCCAATCCTGTGCTTTTTCTCTTCTTTCGCCTCTCAGCTGATGTGGAGGCTTTTTCCCCTCGTCTCGGCTGATCGTTGGGAGGCTTCGGTTCAGCCGAACCTGTCCAAGCCGGTCACGTACCACCACTGAACCGGACGACAACACCTTGATTGGACCATGCGACTGACTGACTGACTGGGGAAGGGAAAAACCTTTACTTTTAACTAGGTGAAAACTGCAGGAACCTTCAGAGTCGGTTTTCACCAAAACTGTGCCAATACGATGTATCCAATAAAACTATTATTTGAGGAATCCACCTGCCTCGAGAGTTTTGTTTGCTATGGGTGTATTATTTGGAACCCTGACAGTTAGGCCATCTCCTTCATCCAATATGCGCACCTCTTCCCTTTGCTGGCTCTTTATGAACTCCTCGGCCAGGCTTACGGCCTGGTCACAAGTGGAAGGCTCCCGTTCCTTGACATACTCCTGCACCTTCTGGGGCAGGATGGCCTGGAACTGTTCCAGGATTACCAATTCCAGCATCTGCAACTTGGTATGTTTCCCGGGCTTCAGCCACTGATGACAAAGATCCCACAGCTGGCAGCACGCGTGGTGAGGCCCTTCCATCTCCTGGTAGCAGAAGTTTCGGAAATGCTGGCGCTGAACCTCCGAGTGGACCACGGGCTCCTCGGAAGCGTTTTGCCGGGTCCCTTCCATGAGCTCCCTTCTGTTCCGAGCCTGGCGGAGGCGGAGGCTCTTCCTTCCTTGGGGTTCTGCGGGGACTTGGTCTCCTGGAGAGGCCACCCGGAGCTCCAGGGCAGAAGCAACTGAAGTGGACAAAGGACATTGAGGTCTTTAGTTCAAGCGCTGCTTCGGTATAGGCTAACAGCTATATCAGTTTGCGCAGGTCGCTTCGCGTATGTCAGCTGCGCTCTTTCCTTGACTTGGGGGCCCCAGTCAGAAAGCAAGTCATACCCCCTAGTTGCCTCAGGATGGGACTACTGCAATACACTCTACGTGGGGCTGCCCTTGAAGACGATCTAGAAGCTACAGAGGGTTCAATATAGCAATAGCACATAAGACTCATATACCGCTTTATAGTGCTTCACGGCCCTCTCTAAGCGGTTTTACAGAGTCAGCCTATTGCCCCTCAACAATCTGGGCCCTCATTTTTACCCACCTCAGAAGGATAGAAGGTTGAGTCAAACCTTGAGCCTGGTGGGATTTGAACAGCTGATAGTCAGCAGAAATGGCCTGCAGTACAGCACTCTAACCGTTGCGCCACCAAGGCTCTATTGCAAATGCAGCGACATAGGAGTAATTGGCGCTTCTCAGGATGCCCATGCATCATGACTGCTTCCTCAGCTGCATTGGTTACTGAACAGCCTCTGGGTGCAATTCAAGGTGCAGTGATCACCTATAAATCACCTCATGGCAGAGGATTGGACTACACAACCTCCAAGGTCCCTTCCAACTCTATCATTCCATTCTACTCCACTCTATTCTGCTTTGCTCTGCTCTATTCTAAATTCTATTCTATTCTTAATTCTATTCTTAATTCTATTCCATTCCATTGCACTTGAGGGACTGGTCGTCTCTGATCATTTCTGCCTGTCCTGGATGTTTCGACAGAGTTTTTTAGTACGGCTATGTCAATTCAGAAAGCTGGGTGAGTTTTCATGGTGTGTGGGAGGTTAGGATTAGGATCCTAGAAGTCAGCTTGAGCAGAACATCAATATTGCTAAATCTGTGGAATAGTTTTACCAGAACAAATGGTTATCGCGTACGATCTGACAATGCATTAAAGAGCTGGAATGCTTCTCTACACTAAAACATCAAATAATGGCTTTTCTCTGAATGAAAAAAAAAAGTAGCATGTCAGAATGTCCATGGAGATTCTCAGTCATCCAGTTATCCCAGGGGTACTTTTTCAAGAGGCAATTGGACTTTCTGCTTTTTCGTTGAAGATGTTTCGCTTCAAGCTTCTTGGATGAGAAGCAAAACGTCTTCAAAGAAAAACCAGAAAGTCCAATTGCCTCTTGAAAAAGCGCCTTTGGGACTAGCGTGTCAAAATTCAGAGCAAAGTTCCCTCCAAAATGGTGGGCCGTTTATGTTTTCCCTAATGACCAACTGTATGTTGATGCTCCCGGATAGGATATATTTAAGAGCAGTGGTTAGAATGCAGCACTGCAGGCTACTTCTGCTGCATGCCGGCTGCCTGCAGTTAGGCAGTTTGAGTCTCACCGGCTCAAGGTTGACTCAGCCTTCCGTCCTTCTGAGGTCAGTAAAATGAGGACTCAGATGGTTGGGGGCAATAGGCTGGCTCTGTAAACTGCTTAGAGAGGGCTGTAAAGTATTATGAAGCAGTATATAAGTCTAAGTCTGTGATGGTGAACCTATGCCATGCGTGCCACAGGTGGCATGCAGAGCAATTTGTGCTGGTATGCGAGCTGCAGGCAAACCTACCTCACTGCGCATGCGTGCGCCTCACAGCTGATTTTCAGCGGGTTTCAGGCCTTTTTTGGCCTCCCAGAGGCTTGAGGAAGGCTTCGGCAGACTTCTGCAAGCTTTGCGGGCCGAAAACGAGCCCTGTTTTGTCACTTCCTGTTTTTCCGAGAATATCGGAAGTGACAAAGCGGAGGTAGTTTTCGGCCTGCAAAGTTCTCCACAGAACTGGTCCCTGGTACCCAAAAGGCTGGCTTAGGACATGCTGACTGGGGAATTCTGGGAGTTGAAGTGCACACATATTTAATGGCTGCTAAAGTTGAGAAATACTGCCCATCACTGCCTGGGCCACCCTATTATGGACCAGTTACAGTGTCAAGCCCGAAGTTGGCATATGTGTAGCCATTTCAGTTAGGCTTAGTATATATTCTTTTTCTTACTTTCTCTGTGGCAGTCATGGGCAGAAGGGTTTCAGGCTTGCCACATTCCTAAGGGGGGAGGAGTGGAGATAGAGAGAAATTGTTTAGGCTAGGTGATTCTTCTTCCCGTGGGAAATGAGCTGTCTGTGTTTGGGCCCCTTGAGGTGGAGATTTATGACATCAAGCAACGTTGAATTACTTCTATTGGAGAATGTGGGTTTGTTTGGGGGTTATTTCTAACTTCTAATATTGTGGGGTAATTCCGGGTTGTGTCAGATCCGGAATTAACACGGACTTTGCCAATTTGATGCTTTCCTAAATGAAAGAAATTGTCTTGGAAGATGGACTTTGTTCTTTTTTTAAAAAAATGGATTTCATCACTTGGCGGGATCTGAAGACTACCTTGTGTGAAGTGCATTGCAAAGGATGCTATTTTGGTCACGCGTGTGATAATGTCATTACAAGACAAGTCATCATTTACACATCCCAGTGGCACCCTCTCTGAATTACCAAGCTCAGGAAACTCCAATTAATTAGTAAGTTAGTAATTTAGGGAATTAATCCCACAAGATTTTGCTGTGTAATAAACTGGCCAACTCCCCATCCCATTCTCTCCAAGCCCTCTGCTAATCACCATTATCTTCCCCCTCCCCCGTTCTCGTCCCAAAAGTGCTCTTTTCAAAAAGGCAGCTGGACTTCCTTTTCCCTTGAAGACATTTCGCTTCTCCTCCAGGAAGCTTCTTATATTCCTTGCAGTCGTCTGGTCGTTAGCGCTCTTTCTGGGAATCGTGGAGGCCACTCGGAGGTTTATTATCTGTGCCCTCAGGGGTAGCGAAAGCAAAAGATCTTCAAGGAAACTCAAAGCCCAATTGCCTTTGGAAAAATCACCTTTGGGACAACCACTGTGACCTGGGTGGGTGACTGAGAATCTCCATCGACACTCTGTTCATGCTTGGGATCCTGAAGCGGTTTCGTCCATTTAATAACAACAAATGTCATGAAATTCACTTGCTTGCTTTACTTGGACTTGCCGGAGTAGAGTAAGAATGTTCTAGGATGACAATATCGTTCTGGGAGGACAAGACGTCGGCATCGCCCTCACCAACCTCCGGACGAGTACTTGGCTCAGGAGCGGGGGGATTCCGTCGGGCGCAACGCAGCCTCTCTTCTGAGCTTTTCTTTTGAACCCTCTGCAAAGGAAAGTGGGGGCGGGGGAGGGGAAAGGCATTTTGTTAGGCAAAGAGAAGAAATGCTGCTAAGTCCTCAGCTTATGACCTTTTTAATGCTGCTAGTCTTCAACTTACGACTTGCTAAATACTTCCAGCCCTCGACACGATGACCTGCTTAATAACCAGAATGGCCCTATTTCTGTTGTGGTTAGCTGGCAGCAGGTGTGGACGGCTGAGGAGAGCGAGGACTCCGATGAGGGACCAGGACCATTAGGGAGTGGACTGCTGCCTTCAGAGATTGTGGGGGCTGGCAGCAGCGATGAGGAGGTTCCCGAGGAGCCTGTGCCAAGTGCGCGTGCACGAAGGATTGCTTGGAGGAAAGAACAGTTACAGCAGCACAGGCAACTCGGGAGTAAGGCTGCAAGGTAATGTCCCCTCCCTCAAGAGGATAAAAGCCAGGTGTGAAGAAGCGTTCTTTGCAGAAGACAAAGACGTCCTGAAACTCAGCCTCATGGACATTATAGTTGGTGTTTGAAAACCCTTGTAAACTATTCCTTATCTGTGGATTTTGGGCAGCCTTGAAAAATAATTTGACAAGGCTCTTTCTTGCCGGAGCTAATTAGTTGGAAGCAGCCTTTTATCTGTGAAGAAACAGGATTCGTACACGAAACCTTAAAAGGTGGGAGCTGCTGCCTTTGTCTGGTGTTTGCTCTCTTGAAAACCAGGTTGGGTCAGAACAATTTCCAAGTTCAATTGCGGAATTAAGATTATGCCGGTTGTTAAGCAGTTCATCCTGTGAGCAACCTGATTTCATGCCTCTTTTTGCAGTGGTTGTTAAGTGAAGAGTTATGGTCATTAAGTGAACCCATTGCCGATACAATGGGTACTTTTTTTTGCCTAAGGATTACTTACAATGGTTTGTTTAGTGACTATAACACAGCCCGGAAAAAAAGGGACTGCCGACCGTTTTTCAAACTTATGACCATCCCAGTATCCCCCACGGTCACGGGATCAAAGTTAGGGACAGCTTGACAACTGACTCATTTTTATGACGGTTGCAGTGTCCCACAATCTCATAATCCCCTTTTACGAATTTCTGATAAGCAAAGCCAATGGGGAAGCCAGATTCGCTTAACAACTGTGTTACTCACTTAATAACTACAGTGAGTCACTTGGCAATTGTGACAAGAAAGGTCATAAAATGGGAGCGGGGGAAAGAATCACTTAACAACTGTCTTGCTTGGCAATGGAAATTTGGGGTTTAGTTACGGTCCCAAGCCATGAACCACCTGTATTAACTTTGATGTTTGAAGTTATTTTACAATGTTTGAAGTTATTTTACAATGTTTGAAGTTATTTTACAATGTTTGAAGTTATTTTACAATGTTCAATTCGCGTCTTTTCTTACAAAATTCTTATTTTCACAGGACTTGGGGGTGACCTCTCCATCATCTCTCAACATAGCAAAATTCCGATAGACTTCAGTTATTCTGATTTTCTAAATTAGTTTTAGTTTAGTTTAGTTTAGTTTACTTTATTGTCCTTGCACCTCGTACAACAAAATCAAACACCATCTTCAGTGCACATCATGACCATGAAATTAACACAAACACATCATCCTTCACCCTCCACACATTGAACCGAAAAACCCCAACACCACACCAACACTGCATGATTCAGCAGAATTCAGAAGAGCTACTGCCTTGGGATAGAAGCTGTTTTTCAGCCTATTTGTCCTTGTTTTTATTATTCTGTACCGTCTGCCAGATGGTAATAGTTTTAAAAAAGGGTTCCCCAGGATGAGATGGATCTTTGAGAATGTTTTGAACTTTCTTAAAGCAGCGGGAGCTATAAAGCTCTTCCAAAGAGGGGAGAGGGCAACCCATGATCCTCTTGGCAATGACATTAACCCTCTGGAGTGCTTTCTTATCTGCCACCGTGCAATTGGCAAACCATACAGAGGTGCAGTAAGTTAAAATGCTCTCTATGGTGCAGCGGTAAAAGGTCACCAGCAGTTTTTCATTCAGTTGTTGTTTTCTGAGAAGTCTTAGTTAGTATAATCTCTGCTGGGCCCTTTTGACCAGGGCTGCAATGTGGGCACCCCAGGTCAGGTCCTCTTTTAAGGTAACACCCAGAAACGTAAAACTGGCCCCTTGCTCTACTCCAGGGGTCACCAACCTTTTGGATCTCAGGGACCACCAAATTCATACTTTTAAATCCCGAGGACCACTAATATGAATTTTTTTAAAAAGCTAATATATTTAATATAACTTTTTACGTTAATTATATATAAGCCTGAAGATGATGAATGAGACTTCATCGAAACATTGCCTAGATACTGCCAATCTTACGTGGGAGAAAACCCGAATAACCAAAGATAGATAGAAAGATAGATAGATAGATAGATAGATAGATAGATAGATGATGGATGTTTTCTTAAGTTTTCGCGGGTACTTACATGTATGGTATTCAGCTTTGTTCGGGTATTTTCCCACGTCATTGTAGTTGTGCTTTTAAAGTGGTAACAACGTTTCGGCAGAATCTCATCTGCCATCATCAGGCTTCTGTATGAACACTATACAGACAAACACAATACAGAAGCCTGATGATGGCAGATGAGATTCTGCCGAAACGTTGCTACAACTTTAAAAGCACAACTACAATGACGTGGGAAAATACCCGAACAAAGCTGAATACCATACATACATACATACATATATACATGCATACATACATACACACACACACAAACACATACACAAACACACACATACATCATACACAAACACACACACTTACTTATTTAATTATAACAAAAATGTAAATGCTTAATGATAACAAAATAAAATGTTCTGGGCTGGAAGCCTCCCCCACCTGGCGCCTTCCAAAAAGACAGAAGAGCAGGCTGTGTGTGTGTGTGTGTGTCTGAGCTGAGGGGCCTCGGGGCAACCGCTGCTGGGAGAAGCAGAGGCAGAAAGGGGCTTTTCTCTCCTTGGGGGGGGCAGCGCCCCTTGGCTGCCACTCCAGGGGCTTCTCAGCAGGCCTGCAAAAGGACTGCCGCTCTTGGTGATTAATTGGGGGAGGGGAGGGGGAGAAAGGGGGAGCTCCTTTCAGATCCTGAGGGGAGGATTGAGAGGCTCAGATCTGCAGCCCAGGAAAAGCTGGCGGGGGGGGAACAGGACTCTTCCAGCCTCACCTGGAGACAAGCAAGGAAAGGCGTCCCTGGGGGCACTTCGCTCGCTTTAGCACTCCGCTGCCAAACCCAGTGATTATTTGGGAGAAAGTATCTCTCGCCTTACCAGGGGAGGAAAGGAGGCAAAACAAAGCTCGCTCTTTCAACGAAACCTACAAAACGCCAATCTACCTGTGTTCCAGGAGTTCTTCAAAAATCCTCAAACGCTCCTACTTGCAGTTCTCGCGCCTCCCGGCTCAGGTCCCTGAGAAGCACGCTCCCACACACAAGGCGGTGGCGGCAACAGCAGTCCCCGCCCCCAGGGCCTGCCGTCAGCTCTCCCCATTCGTTTTCTAGCCTTGAATTGCTCCCGGCTCTCTCTCTCTTTCCTCCCCCCACCACACCCACGTGCAAGCAGGCAAGGGAGACGGAGCCTTGCACAGCTGTCCCCTTTTCCAGCCCTTGCTGCCTCTCCCAACATCGAAGCCTCGGAAACGCAGGCAGAGCCGCCACAGCGGTAGCACCCTGAGTTGCTTGCTTCTCCACTACTGCCTCCTCCTCCTCCTCCTCCTCCAGCACCACTTCCTTCTCTAGGTAGGGCATTTCTTAACTAACCGAGCATGCTAAGGCAACTCAGGACGCTGAAACAAGATGGCGGCGCCCAAGCAAACATTCTTTGCGGCCCGGTACAAAACGATCCACGGTTCGGGGCCCGGTGGTTGGGGACCACTGCTCTACTCGGTCTCCATTGATAAGCAAGGGCTGGATATCTGATTTGTTCCTTCTATAATCCACTATAAGCTCCTTGGTCTTGAGGACCAAGTTATCGTCTCCACACCACGAAAGCAACCAGTCCATCTCATCTCGATAGGCAGACTCATCCCCCCACGCCCCGGAGATGAGTCCCACCACTGTTGTATCATCTGCAAATTTAGCAATAGTATTACTAGCGTGAGTGGGAATGCAGTCATTCACGTAAAGAGTACAGAGCAAGGGGTTCCACACGCAACCCTGTGGTGTACCGGTGTTAAGAATAAGGGCTGAAGAGGTACGATTACCTAATCTGACCCTCTGTCAATGGCCAGACAGAAAATCCATAATCCAAAGGCAGACTGAATAAGAAAAATGGTTATATATTTGAGTCCAATTATGTATCAGGACCAGAAATGAAGATGTTTAAATGTTAAAAGAAGGCCCTGATTTTTCTAAGATTTTCCGGGGGGGCGGGGGGGGACGGGCAGAAGCAAAAAAAAACAGTACCTTGGCAGTGTTTAATCTTTTTGAACGGCCTGAGGCATTAAAGATAGTTGGGACAGCTCCCGGCTTTAAATTCCTTCTCCCAGAAGCCAACCTTCCCCAAAAATCCGTCTTCCTGAAATGTTCCGAACACACGACGTCGTCGTAAGAGGGAGCAAAATTCGGGCGACCAATGTTCTTGATCCACTTTTTTAACTGCCTCTGCTTCATAAGAGGAAACCTATAGCAACGATTGAAAAAGTTGTGTTAAAAAAACAAAAAACAATCCCAAACTCAACACAGGGATATTCACAGGATTATTTACCAAAGAATGTAATGGTCATGCCCCTGTTGGAATCTAATTCCGAGGGAGAGGTGGAACAGCTGACAGGGAGTGGGAGTGTGGCTCCGGTGGCTGTGGAGGAAACTGGGGAAGGGCACAGGCCGGATGGGCATTCAGGGGAAGGCTCAGGCCCACCCCTTCTTCATCCTAGGGCACTCAGGGAGGAACGGAGAAGGAAGCAACGTTAAATTGCATGGTTTACAGGGGAGGAAAGGGCCCTGATCCCCTTCATTGGCTGCAGCTACATGGCAAAGTTGCTGGAAGCAAAGCGTGAAATTATTCTGGTTTGTCAAGTCTTATCTGAGTTTGGGAGTCTTCCCAGTGTATGTGTTTTGTTATCTTTTGATGTCTTTAATCCCTTATCCTGCCCTGTCTCGTTAATTGCTGCAGTGTGGTTTGTGTTGGTTTTTGATTTATATGGACTTTGAGTTTGGACGGAATTTCTTCCCTTTGAAAACTGTTTTTGGGAGAGTTTTTTCTCCAGCCGATGATAACCGGACATCAGGGGCCAAGTTGGGCCAATTAAAGGGATTTTACCTATTTTTGTGACTTTGTTGCTTTTGGGCCACACCCCGGGTTATCACATTAATTCTCTGCTTGAGCAAGGGCTTTATATTACTTTATTGTCATTGCACCTCATACAATGATATTAAATACCCTCTTCAGTGGACATTATGACTATGAAAATAAACACACACGCACTTCCTTCACATTCTGTACATTGAATTGAAAACCCCTGATATTGCATTAATACTGCACTATGCAGTAGAATTCAATACAGTTGGATGAAAATGAAAGAGAGGAGGCCAAGGGTAAATCGGGCTTCCCAATTTCTTTGCAGGAGGGGCAAAATGGAAGTTTCCAGACCACCTCAGAAGATCCACCATATCTTAACCACTTTTCACTCTTCTGAGCAAAAACGGTAGTGAAGCGGAGCTAAATAGTTTAAAGCAGGGGTGTTAAATTGGATTTCTTTGAGGGCCGGATCAGCATTGTAGTTCTCCTCCGTGGGCCGGCCAGGTTGTGGGGGAGAAGGGCCGGCCACCTCTTGCAGCACTCTGTCGGCCAAAACGGGGTGCGTGTGGCCTCCCCCATAACCTCATTTGGCCAGCAAAGTGCTGCAGGAGGCCATCTAGGCTGAAAACGAGCCATGGGGGGGGGGGGGGAGGGTACAAGTTTCTGCCGTGAAAAAATCTAATTGGAGAGCATGATTGATGACTCTTGGCTATGGACCTGTTTCGTTGGATGATACACCCAGAGGGGTGGGGGAAAGCAGGATCAAGGGTGACAATGAATACCTATCTCAGAGGCAGCTATCTGTCAGGATTCCGACAGTCACTCCAATTAAGTCATGAGCCTCGAGCCAAACTCCCATAACTAAAAAAATATTTGTTAGAAGTTAACATGCCGGCATTATCTGACTCTGAGATACGTAATTCACTGTCATCCTTGATCCTGCTTTCCCCCACACCCCTCTGGGTGTATCATCCAACAAAATAAATCCATAGCCAAGAGCCATCAATCATGCTCTCCAATTAGATTTTTTCACAGCAGAAGCTTCAGTCATCTAATCAGTCTTTGAAGAAAATATGAATGGAATGTACTTTCGATTCCACACTGCCATCTTCTCTTTGAACACCCCCCTTTCTTTCTGTTGACAACTACAAAATGTTTTATGAGTTGACACACCCCACACCCCATTTTGGCTGCCAGAGGCACTGTGGGCCAGTCCTTTGCTATTTCCAGGCCGGCCCTGCGGACCAGATTTTAAGGACCCCACAGGCCGATCCGGCCCATGGGTCTTGAGTTTGACACCCCTGGTTCAGAGGGTTTCATTAAAATTGAAAGGGAAGAAGGGACATTTAACAAATTAACGGTAAGGAAAAAGTTGCTTGTTGAAATGGGTGGCTATAGAGATCCAATCAGTCAACCAATCAACCAATCACCTCCCCATTACAGGTGGCCCCTGACCTACAACAGTTCGTTTAGCGATCGCTCGAAATTACGACGGCGCTCAAAAAAAAGTGACTTATGACCATTTTTCACACTTAGGACAGACTGCACCATCCCCGTGGGCACGTGATTTACATTTGGATGCAGATGCTTGACAACCGATTCACATTTATGACGGTTGCAGTGTCCTGGAGTCGAGACAGCCTGGATGTGATACGACCATATTCTTTCATTTACCTAGTGTTGCCACATGGATGCTATAATGAATATTCGTCAAATAACTAACATCAGCTTCCTGACAAGGAGTGGTGTAATAATAATGATTCACGGCTGGGTGTCAAGGGGGTGATGTTGTAATAATGATAAGAAATAAATGAGGGTACATGGGCTCGTCGAGCAGGGGAAAGGTGCAGTTACTATGTTTCTTTAATTTAAGGATGACGGAGGTTAGGCAGTGAAGCCAGACGGAAGGTGGTTATAGTAATTATATTGTTATCCAAAGTATAACGAGTATAAATACAGCCCTGGGTTTCGTTGTAACCCAGAGCTGACTTTAAACGTAATTTGATTGCTGTTACCTGTTGTTGTGGTGTGGAAGACGAATAAAAAACCTCACGAAAGGTACGATCTCGGATGGACAGCTGACACAAAGTCAGTGCGGAAGCCAGATTCCCTCAACAACTGTGTGACTAACTTAGCAACTGAAGGGATTCCCTTCACAAACACGGCATAGAAAGTCATAAAATGTGGCCAAAACTCAGTTCAAACACAGCCTTCTGTCCGGATTCCCGGCAGTTACTCCAATTCAACCGGGAGCCTTGAGCCACACTCCCAATGGTCCCGTGAACTATGGCACCAATTTCTTGCTAGGGGGTCTTAACTTCAGATATTTGGTGGACAGGTAGACCTTCTCCCCCAACTGGTCGTTGTGGGGCTCGGTCTTTGTCTGCCTGTCTCTTATAGGTTTTTGCCGCTTTTGCCAGTTGCTTTTTTTGACGTTCTCCCGAGTTGCTTTCAGTGTTGACCTCCAATTGGTCAGGCTGACCTTGGATACTCAGGCATTGGGACAAAATCCATGTCATTACCTTGAAGAGGGTTAATCCCGTGCTATTGTGAACAGCGTTACTGTACATGACCTCTGCGAAAGGCCGGAGGTCCGCCCAATTGGCCTGCTGACAATTTACGTAGCACCTCAGATACCGCTCTACCATGGCGTTCAATCTCTCCGCCCGTCCCCCGCCCCGTTGGTGCTTGGATGAAAGACCGAGGTAAGATTGCTAAGCGTTGTTTTACGAGCTGACCCCTTCTCTATTCTCGCTTACCCATTTGAAGCCTCGGGGTTTATCCTTGCTTCACTTACCAAAATCAAGGTGGCGTATTTTATCTAAATCCAGATTGGGGTTATGCTGGCCTCCAGACACAGAGACGGGAGGCTGGAGTGGCCACAAACGGGGGCCCTTTCCTGCTGCAACTTTACTGCTCCCCGTTTACGTCAAATCCCCCCTCGCTGCCAGCTTAGGCAGACGTGGAATAAAATGGTGACGCTAATGGGGGTGAAGGGAGATTCAAGCTCGCTCGCTTACCTGTGGAAGGTGACATGGGATCCATGCCACCGGCGGTTTTTGCAGTTGGCCACCGAGCAGGAACTTGCCATGTTTGTCCTAAAATCCCTCGTGGGATCGAGCGACTTTCTGTTGCTCTCCTGTGTTAAATCCAGCGGCTGGATGCTTTGAAATTACAGGTGAAAAAACTGGAAATCTCCCCAAAAAACAGCACTTCCTGGTAGCATGTTGAGTTTCTCAACAAAGCTCACCCACATCAAACTTGAGGATCAGCCCAGCAGCACAAAAGTGCATTTAAGGCTACCAGTTGATGCCTCTCTAGGACTTTGACCGTTCATCTCTTTGTGTTTTAGATGTCTCCAACTGAACCAACAAGAGGAAGAAGAATATTTCCTGACAATACCTAGAAGAGATAAACAACAAAAGTCAACAAAATAATTAACTAGGCTTCCCGCCCACTCCCATTTTCCTGATGGATAATCGTAGGTGAAGGATTTCTAGTTTCTATTTTGCTTATTTGCAGGCAGGTGGAGGATTACAGAATTTTAGAATTCGAAGAGACCTCGGAGTCCATCCCTTGCTCAATCCAACATTGGAAGTTGAAGAAATGTAAGATTATCCAAAGGAAGCTGAAGAACAACATTGCGATGACCCAGAGTGTAACACAAACGTAACGAAATCCAAAAAGTAAATGTCCTTTAATGCTTCCAACTTGGCCTCCCTGTTCAAAAATTCTCAGTTGGAGATAAAACTTACTCAAAAATAGTTTTTTAAAGAAAGCAAAACAGTCCAAACTTAATGAGCAGATAGAGGTGAAATAAAAAACCCAAAACAAACTACAATGAAGGAAATTCCACAATGGACCAGGATAAGTAATCGCCAACTTCAAGGAGATAACAAAACACAGTCTGTTGGAAGGACGCCAACCAAGATAACCAAGATAAGCCCAAAATAAGACATGCTTTACTTCTGGCAACGCTGTGTTGTAATCATCACTCTTATATATTATTCTCCACAGCTGCAACCAATGAGGGGGATCATGGCCACTTCCTCTCTCATAAGCCAAGTTGTTTCCTTCTCCGTTCCTCCCTGCATGTCCTAGGATGAAGAGGGGATGGGCCTGGTTCTTCCTCTGACTGCCCAGCCGGCCTCTGCCCTTCCCCAGCCTCTTCCACAACCTCCAGAGCCACACCTCCACTCCCTGTCAGTTGTTCCTCCTCTCCTTCAGAGTCCGACTCTACCAATGGAATGACACAAAGGAGTTTCAGTTTCAGAGCAGAAACCAGCTTGAGTATAGAACAGTTGAGCTAAGCCACGCCCAGGCTCCTTGCTGTCTCCTTCTTACTCACACAGCAAATACTGCTTCAGTTTCCAAACAGCCCTCAACTCTCTCACACACTGACGGGACGCTACCCACATGAACACCAATAGATGCTGGTAGGCAGAGGCAGAATTTTTCCCTTGTTCCTTATTTTCCTACTCCCCAAACTAAGCCTGATCACATAGTTTTGTAGCGAAGCATGGGTATTGAACTAGTGGTTTAATAAGCCACTGGTGGTAAGGACTAACTGGTATCTTCTCAAGCCTCAATCCATACCATAACATTGATCCATCTTGCAAAATTGTTGTGTCCCTGACAAGTTCACTTTCTGAAACGTTTTCTGAATAACCATAAATCCTATACAGTGATAGCAAACTCATGAAATTGTTGCTTATGTGATCAGAAAAAAAAATCAATCAGAGAAGCAAGAATTGGTCAGCTTTAGAGAAACTCAGGAATCTGGAAAAAAAGAAAAGAAAACCCAAAGAAGTCTAGAAGAAGAAAAAGAAAAGACACAAAATTGAATATAATAAACACATCCCCTGGCCTGGAAGCGCAGCAATGTACTTTATATTCACTGATTATTTAAGGATTTCCTGGATTCACACCACACTTTTATTTTCAATCAGGGTGAACAAAAACACAGCTTCTGCATTCTTAAAAACATACAACAGGCACAGAAATAAAGTACAAAATGACTTAACAGGGTAACCCGAGGCACATAAGCTATTCGAACAATGGCTGTATTCTCCAAATAAACCAAAATGCGACTGTTTTAAGCCAAGCCTGGCTTGCTGGACAAGAAAAAATTTTGTTTTGAAAAAAAGCAATATATATCGTATATATCCCTTCTTCACCACCCGTGCCAGCCTCATAAAATTTCATGGTTTGTCTTGGTCCATGAAATTTTATAGTTAGATACAAAAGTTGGGTTAAAGAAAAAATAACCTGTTTTCCTTGTGTGTGTGTGTGTGTGTGTGATTTGTGAGAGAAGTCCATTTTCTCAGGCAGAAAGTTGCGTCAAACTGCCTCTTCCAGGGCCATCAGCTGAAGGCACAGTGAAATCTGAATTTTAATTTAGCCGAGCAAACTTTGCCAAACGAGTCAGAATTGATGAAGTTCACAAGCAAAAATAGACACTCCAAAGAAGTCTCCCGAAGCAATAAAAAACATCCAATGCAGCCATAGATGTAAAAATTCTAGGATACTCAAGTTTCAGATTAGACTTGGAAGTGGCTGTATCACACACAAACACCTCTTGTGTAACCATGTCAAAGATGTGCGTCATAGTAAACCTTCCCCTGCTCCGATGGGGAACCGAAGAGTCACAGTGGACAAATTATCAGTTATTTTTTAAAATAGAGGGATCCCCCCCCACCAATTGTTCACTTAATAGAAATTCACAATCTTCTTATCTGTGAAAGGGATGCTAACTTTTTTTTTTGTCAGTGTCAGCCAGCCATCACCGGACAAAAAAAGGACAGGAAAACTTCGCCTAACTGTTGCAATTAATTTTCCTCCTCGCGCCCAATTCTCTCTCTCTCCCCACACAAACATACAATCTGGGGGTCCCTTCCTGAGCATCACAATTGTCGAATTGATGCTCCACGGCAGCTTGACTTTCCAAGCAATAACCCACAAAACCCATCCACCAACAGACAAAGCTCAGAGAACTGGGGAAAAACAAAGAGGTCGCTGCACAGAAATTCTCTTTCAGTTTCAGGAAACCTCAGCCAGATTACCGACGCCCCGACAAGCAAGTCACATTCTGGCATTCGCGCCGCGATCTTTCTCAACACTTTTTCAACTTTCCCAACCATCTTTCTCCTTCGCGATAGGCAAGCGGGCAGGCGAAACTCCCTCGGGTTTTCTTGGCCTCCTCTCTGTATTAAGCCAGGGACCAAAACACAGGGGTGGCTGTAGAAAATATACTCCAGTCCTTTTTGCTCATCCGCGACAGTTTGCATTAAGAGTGCTGTTGAGGCAATTCCCCGTTAGGAGAATGAGCGCATACGGGGAGACGTATTTGAGAGAAGTGTTTGAATAATACACACACAGTACACAGATACACTGTACAGTAAATGTAGGTTTTTACTTCCAGAAAGGTTTACCAAAGTCCAAAATAAGCAATCCAAAAGTCATTCACAAGTTAAATCAGTCAGTTTTCAATCCAGGGATAATCCAAATATCAAAGTCCAGTGTCAAAAAACAGTTCAGTAACAGACTTACATTAAATCCAGTAATATCAGTCAATTAGAAGAAATAGAGGAACGGCAATACTTTCCAACAGAAGGAAACAGAGATACACTCACACTCTCTTCTGAGACTCAGACTAAGACAAACTAGGTTTCTGGCTCCATCTTATGGCCGCTTGAGAAACCACACCTAATTACAGTTTTGCATTTTCTTAAAGTTACAGTTTTAAAATGTTTATCCTGGTTTATATATTTCTAAGCCGAATAGCTGTTAGGTGACTCATATTCCTAACAATGCCATACATGTGGAGATCACCCAGCCAAACAGATCCGGTAAGACAACCCTTAAGACTGACTTTGAACGTACACTCATTGGCATACATTAAAATGAAACCGCTCTCAAAGGGTGACTACCTCCAGCATACACTACATAAACATGACTAAATAAATACATAAATACAAAATGATGGATATACCCAGATATGATACAACACAGAGAAACAACACAATCTAGTTTGGTTGTAGACATGTACGTGGGAAGAAAAAAAAAACTCATTTAAAAACGGATTGAAACGTTGGGCGATCTTGTGCCTTTTTAAGTTTCCAGCTGGTTTATCCCAGCAGCCACAACAACAAAAAAGGCCAAGATGGACTAATTTAGCTAATGAGGGGGTCCTTGAAGCTGAGGTTGCAGATGTTTCAGGATCTTAACTAGGTAACATCATCAAGCGCTAGCATTTTTCTTGCAGATGTTTCATGACCTTAACTAGCTAACATTAAGGGCTAGCATTTTTCTTGCAGATGTTTCATGACCGTAACCAGCTAACATTAAGGGCTAGCATTTTTCTTGCAGACGTTTCACGACCCTAACTAAGTAACATCATCAGTGCACTAGTAAGGAGTGCTGAGTGCTGTCAGTTTATATTCTGGGGACTTACCTGTCTGTGGGTGGGTGACATAAACGTGCCCCAATCAAGGAACTGCCAAAGAAGCCGTCGGCAAACAGCCCCAACCAAAGAATCTCTAAGACCACCCAAACTCACCCAGATTAAGCAAGTCACCAGAAGATAAACAGACAAGCGGGGTTTGCTTGTCTGTTTATATTCTGGTGACTTGCTTAATCTACCAGCTCCGTACCAGCACTGATGATGTTAGTTAGTGCAGGTCATAAGACATTCTCAAGCTCAGACAAGCGCCAAGGACACCACCACCCGTCTCATATCAACCCCAAGCTGCAAATATTCTCATCTATTGGCAATTTAGCCAAAGCTTCATACGGGTTCGATTGGGATGAAGCCCCACCGCGCCCATCAGTTCAAACCTTGGATCTGCGAACATTCAGAGCAGCTCTACAAAACGGGGTGGGGTGGTGGTGGAAGGAAAGTAACACACGCGCACCAGTGTGCTGCGATACAGGGTTGTTGTTTTTGGGGGCACGCTGGATCGGCCCTAAGCCTTTTTCATTCCACCCACGTGCTTATTATGGGATTTAAACCACCTTTCCCCCCCTCACATCCCATCCCTAGTTAGGGCCAATGTCTCCTTCTCTCTCTTTCTGTCTCTTTCTCCCCGTCTCTCTTTCATCTCTTTCTATCTCTCTTCTTTGTCTCCCTCTCTCTGTCTCTCTCCCCCTCTCATCTCTTTCTCCCTCTCTCTATTTCTCTGTCTCTCCCCCTCTCATCTCTCTCCCTTTCTCCCTGTCTCTCTCTGTGTCTCTCTCTCCCTCGCATCTCTCTCTGTCTCCCTCTCTCCCTCTATCTCTGTGTCTGTCTCCCTCTCTCTGTCTTTCTCCCCTTTCTCTCATTTCTCTCTCCCACTCTCATCTCTCTGTCTCCCTTTCTCCCTCTGTCTCTCTGTCTGTCTCCCTCTCTCTCTTTCTCCCCTCTCATTTCCCTCTCCCCTCTCATCTGTCTCCCTTTCTCCCTCTGTCTGTCTCCCTCTCATTTCTCTCCCTTTCTCCCTGTCTCTGTGTCTCTCTCCCCCTCGCATCTCTCTCTGTCTCCCTCTCTATCTCTCTCTGTGTCTGTCTCCCTCTCTGTCTTTCTCCCCTCTCATTTCCCTCTCCCCTCTCATCTGTCTCCCTTTCTCCCTCTGTCTCTCTCTGTCTGTCTCCCTCTCATTTCTCTCCCTTTCTCCCTGTCTCTGTGTCTCTCTCCCTCTTCTCTCTGTCTCTCTCTCTCCTCTTCTCTCTCTCTCTCTCTCCCTTCTCTCTCATGTGTCTGTCTCCCACTCTCATCTCTCTCTCCCTTTCTCCCTGTTCTCTCTCTCTCCTCTCTCTCTCTTTCTCTCCTCTCAGTCTCCCTTTCTCCCTCTGTCTCTCTCTGTCTGTCTCCCTCTCATTTCTCTCTCTCCCCTCTCATCTCTCTGTCTCCCTTTCTCTCTCTCTCTGCTCTCTTTCTCCCTCTCTCTCATTTTCTCTCTCCCCTCTCATCTCTCTGTCTCCCTTTCTCCCTCTCTCTGTCTCTTTCTCCCTCTCTCTCATTTTTCTCTCTCCCCTCTCTCTCTGTGTCTTTCTCCCTCTCTCTCATTTCTCTCTCTCCCCCTCTCATCTCTCTGTATCCCTTCCTCCCTCTGTCTCTCTCTCCGTGTCTGTCTCCCTCTCTTTCTCCCCTCTCATCTCTCTGTCTCTCTCCCCCTCTCATCTCTCTTTCTCTCCCTTTCTCCCTCTGTCTCTCTCTCTCTCTCCCTCAGTCTGTCTGTCTGTCTGCCTGTCTCTTTTCCCCCCCACCCTCCGTGGCTGAGAGTTCGCCTTTCTGCGGCCGCGGGAGGAGGAAAAACAAATTAATAATAATAATAATAATAATAATAATAATAATAATAATAATAATAATAATAATAATAATAATAATAATAATAATAATAATAATAAATAGATAAATAGATAAATAAATAAATAAATAAATAAGGAGGAGAGAAAAAAACAAAAACAAACCAAAATGGCTCCCCGCGCAATTGCAAAGCGTTCCCCGCGTCGGACAATGGGTGATCTCCGTTCTAGCCTTTTGCATAAGTCTACGGTTGAGAGAAAAGAGAGAGAGAGGAAAAAAAAGACGCGTGTTTCCTCCTCGCCCGCCGCAGATGCGCGTTTTCACAGCCAGCCCCGGGCTCCGTGTGCCTGGGGATCGCCGCGCGCCTCCTCCGCCGCTTTCCGACCCGCGGGCCCGGCTTTTTTTTTTTCCCCCAAGCAAACTCACCGCTTCTCCTTTTTTTCGCCCCGCCGCCTCTCCTTCTTCCCTTTCTTTTGCAAACGGGGCGACACGCAAGAGGCCTCGTTCACACGATCGCGGCTTGCAATTAAAAATATATATTAAACAAAAAACAAAAAATACAACCCACGAACAAGATCCTTCCGCTCTGAAAAGGATACGGTCCCCGGGCCGGATTTTTGGTTTATACCCGGGATTCCTCTCTTCTCTCCGTCTAACAGCCCCCCTCCCCCCGCGAAGACAGTAACATGGTTTGCTCCGCTTGGAGGACGGGAGGGGCGAAGATGGTGACGTGGCTTGTTCCACGTCGAGGAAAGGGGGGGTGACTTTTTTTTAAAAAAAAAAATTGGCTGGCTCTGCGTGTAGCCCAGACACGCTGCGGGGAGATTTTAAACAAGCTCTATCGGCCGTGTAAAAAGTGACATTGTAACGTTTCGAGGGCTTGGGATAAAGGCGGCGAGAAACACACAGACACAAACACACACGCACCCCCGGGGAGGTCTGAAATGGTACCGCCCGCTCTACCCCACCGCTTTCGTTGCGCCTTTCGATCCGCCTCCGAATCAAAAGATCGACGAATTGAGCGCGCGCTGAATCCCGGGCTTCTCCTGACCCGGAAGTCGCCCTCTTTTTTTCTTTTTTTTTTTGCAATTTAATCTGGATTGCATAAACTCATGACGCTTCATTTTCCCAACTACCCGAGACGGCGTGGCTGCAAAACAGCTCTTACTTCGGATTAAAGGGTGGAAAGGGAACGCATTTGCAATCAATTCGTTTTCACTTAAAATAGTGCTGCGGTCGGCGCTGGTTTTGTGTGTGTGTGTTTTAAAGCGTCAGTCGAGCATTAAAACGGCGATCCGGTGCTAAATAAATAAGCCCAGGGAGTTGAGAATGCGAAAGCAATGCAGACAAATGAAACTCAAGAGTAGGAGGTGGGGGTTGGACTCCGATCCCATCAGCCCCAGCCAAGGTGGGTAGCAGTCAGGATCGATGGGAGAAGGGCCCATATTCCGAGATCCTGCTCGAAATAACGCCTGGCCAGTGAGACAGCTGGTTCTTACCTGAAGATAGAAATCAAGTCATAGGAGAGCCGGAAGTGAAGGTCCATATTGCACCGCTAACCTTTTTATCTCTTTGGCGGGAGGGGGGGCGGACAACTATGGCTGGCTGAGGAATTCTGGGAGTTGAAGTCCATAGGTGGTGAAGGGGCCATCGTTGCCTACCCCTATTCCAAGGGTCTTCAAACTTGGCAACTTTAAGACTTGTGGACTTCAACTCCCAGAAATCCTCCTCCAGTCATGTTAGCTCAGGAATTCTGGGAGTTGAAGTCCACAAGTCTTACACTTGCCAAGTTTGAGGACCCTTGGAATAGGGGTAGGCAATGATGGCCCACTTCACCACCTATGGACTTCAACTCCCAGAATTCCTGAGCTAACATGACTGGAGGAGGAATTCTGGGAGTTGAAGTCCACAAGTCTTAAAGCTGTCAAGTTTGAAGACCCCTGTCCTATTTTATGGAAAGCATTTGTGAGCATTGATAGTGGCTTCAATGCAAATAGGCAGAAAGTGGACGTTCACACATCGGGTCAAACAGGCAAAACCCATGCAAACTAGTTGAGACCAACTGAAGTTTTGGTAACCCCGTGGCCACGTCTGCACTGTTTTTCCTGGCCGCATTATGGCTTCTCACCTGGTACACAGCTTTCAACATCTCAATGTTCCTCAACCTTGGTAACTTAAGTTATGCAGACTACAATCCCCAGAATTCCTCAGCTAGTTTTCGGGAGTTGGGAATTCTGGGAGTTGAAGTCCACACGGCTTGAACATTTTTTGAATGGTCCAAGTAACCTGACTCTGCTTAAGCTTCTCAAGATCAGTCAAGAAGCATGTTTTATTTAAAAATTACAGAAATGGTATTGCCATTGTCTTTCTCCTGGATGTTTTCATATTTCGTTACGTGGGATGTAACAACAGCTGGAAGAGATCTTGGAGGTCTTGTTTAGAGAAAAAAAAACAGATCTTGGCTTAATTCTTCTTCTCTTCCTCCTCCTCCTCTTCCTCCTTTTTTAATTTAAAAGACACATCACCACAAAATCTCCAGAACTGTAAAGCCTTGGCACGTATGTTCTTCTTCACTTCTAGGTGCTCACTAAGAAAGGATTTTTCAAAATGACCATAAGAGCATTAGTATTTTGTATATTATTATTATTATTAACATGCTCTGATGCTAAGGAGTTCTACTCCCACTCCCCACCTCAAAAGAAAATCTGTTTCAAACGCAAAACCAGGTTCAGAGCAGCAATCAGCTTTAGTACAGAACAGTTGAGCTAAGCCACGCCCAGGTTCCTTGTTGTCTCCTTCTTTCTCACACAGCAAATACTCTTTTCAGTTTCCATGCTTCAGTTTCCAAACAGCCCTCAATTCTCTCACAGACTGACAGGACGCTAGCCAGATGAATACTGATGGATGCTGGTAGGCAGAATTTTTCCCCCTTATTTTCCTCCCCAAAACCTAAGCCCGATCACATAGTTTCGTAGCGAAGCATGGGTATAGAGCTAGTAATGAATAAAGGTACCTCTTACACACGAATGATCCCTACTACATGCTTAATTCAATGGCAACTAAACACAGTGGAGGTACTTCAAATCAATGATGGGTTCTATTGTCTCGGTTAATAAAAAATAGGCCGAAATGCTGAAATATGGGCTAGTGTTACGTTTCCATTTCATTCCAGATTTTGTTTTTTTGTTTTTAAATGCTAGGGTTTACTTAAACTAGTCTGGTGCAGATGGTGTACAAGCCAATATACTGCTGTTTTCATAGCCAAAGATATGATACCTACAACCCACACCAAGTAGGCTTAGACAAGACTCTGTTAGAAGAAATATCCTTCTGGGTATCAGTTCCAAGTGGGGAAGAAAGACCCTGGAAACATGGTGACTGTTTGGAAAGATGGTTTAATGGTGGACAGGACCACATGGCTTGGAGCTCCAGAGAAGGAAGAGCTAAGGTGCTGAAAATACCTGGTTTTATACCCTCTGTTGAGATTTGAATTTGAGCTTGTATTCTGATTGGTTGCCATGGGTCCATGCAGGGGCAACTCTGTAGGCTGTCCTAAGTCTCAGGCTTGGTTGAGCCTTGCTGGATGATGATGTAATGAAAGGGTTTGGGGCAATTCCTATAGCACCTTCGTACTAGAAAGAGGGGAAAAAAGACTACCGTTGCCAACTATTTTCTTCAAAAATAAATGTAGGGGCATGAAACCTCTCAGTTCGAGCCTGCTTTGGTTTACTTGAGAGAAAGCCCTTCTGTTTTTTAATAATTGGGTTCATTTCCAGGCAATGGGGTTAAAAAAACCCTGCATCTTCAGAAATCCAGGCAGGGTGAAAATTTTTCCATTTCTTTTTAGACTTTTCCCAACTCGGCACCCTCCAAGCATGGGAGATCACCTCTCCTCTCCAGCGACTGGAGGCTGGGAATGAAAGAGAACGGCTTCCCATGGATTTCCAAGGCGCCCAGCCTGTTCTTTATTTAGGTCAAAACAAGTCTTAAATGAAAAAGATCAGCAGGGACATTTCTATTTCTAGAAATGTCTATTTATTTCCTATTTTTCTTCAACTTTCTCCAGTTGCAACAAGAGACCCTTTATACCTGGCTTCAGTCTTCACTTGTGGACTCTGCGAATTTTCGTCCATCTCTTTCATTGGTTTGATCTCATTGTTATATGAACTGACAAACTTTTACCAGTTGGCATGAAGTCATTATTCTATACACAATCATCTTGGTTTATGGAGATTCTCAGACATCCAGGTCATGGTTGTCTCAAAGGGGCTTTTCCAAGAGGCAACTGGACAGTGGTGGGATTTAAATTTTTTTACTACTGGTTCTGTGAGCGTGGCTTGGTGGACATGGCATGGCTTGGTAGGTGTGGCAGGGGAAGGATACTGTAAAATCCCCATTATCTCCCCACCCAACTAACCTGCTTTCCAGCTCCGTTCTCCTCTGCAGAGCAACAAAAGAAGATCCAGTCAATCAGCTGGGACTTGGGAGGCAGAGAATAGATGGGGGCGAGGCCAGTCAGAGATGGTATTCCGAACTACTCAAAATTTCTCCTACTGTTCTCCAGAAGTGGTCAGAAACTGCTGAATACTACCTCTGCAACTAGACTCTGTGGGCCTCTTTCTTGGAAAAAGCACCTTTGAGACAATCATCTCGGTTGGAGTGGTTGCAATCTCAGGTTTAATTGTGTATCTTATATACACGCACATGTTTTTAAAACAGTAGTAGGTTTAAAAAAAAATCCTCCATTTTTTTTTGATATTTCCAATGTTGCATTTCTCTCCCCACCCCCACCCCACAATCCACCAGCCTCAATTATTATTATTATTATTGGTTAATCTTTAGTGGGATTCATAGCCTTTGGGGCTGGATGGTAGCTCAACAGGACCTAGGAACTGTTCAGGTAGCGTCAGAGGATATAAGCTGTTCCAAGTAGGGTGGGTTTTTGTAGAATCAGGGTATTCAAGTCTCATAAATTCAGAATTTCCAAATAGCAAGGTAGCCCTTTAGGTATTGCTCCAAGGGCTCCAATTACAATTGGGATAACACACGATTTCTTTTTCCAAAGCCGCTCAACTTCAATTTGTAAGTCCCGATACTTTGTGATTTTTTTCTTGCTGCGTGTCTTCAATTCGTGTATCACCAGATATTGCAATGTCAATGAACCAACCCTTTATCTTATAGCTATCAGTATATCAGGTGTGTTGTGGGCCAAGTGCCTGTCAGTCTGAATTCTGAAGTCCCACAAGATCTTGACTTTTTTGTTCTCCAGAACCTTCTCAACCTGATGTTCCCAGTAGTTGTTACTATACTCAGATCCAAACTTTTGGCAGTTTCCAGTGAATAATTTTAGCAACTCGGTTATGGGGTACTAGGTAGTCACTTTGTGAAATTTTGCTGCACCCACCAATTAAATGGTAAACTATTTCATCTTTCTCATTACAGAGGCGGCATTTGCTGTTGGTTATTATTATTATTATTATTATTATTATTATTATTATTATTATTATTATTATTAAATCTTTAGTGAGATTCACAGCCTTTGGGGCTGGTTGGTAGCTCAACAGCTCAAGTCCTAACCAAGGACCTTGGAACTGTTCAGGTAGCATTAGAGGATATAAGCTGTTCCAAGTATTATTATTATTATTGTTGTTGTTGTTGTGACCAACCGTCCTCCTTTAGGGAAGACAGTCCTTCTTTTGTAAGTTCTGTCCTCTCTTGAAAAGTGTCCTCCTTTTTGATATTTGAAGACTAATCTGTAAATCTCCGTATTTGATCAATGCTGATCCGATCCATTGTGTGTGATGTGACGTATTTGTATTTGACATGACGATTTGTCAAGGCTCTGTACAGTGCGGCAAGATGCGATTATGAGATACACACGCTCCACACAGGAGAATTGTTTTGAGAGAGTGTACTGCACGCAAACATGGCAGCTGGCTTTGTTTTTTTTTCTTCAATTTATTTGTTTCCTTCTCATTGTAAAAATGTTGGTCACATTATTATTGTTGTTGTTGTTTGTTGTTGTTGTTGAAAGGTGTTAAAATGCCTCTCTTTCGAGGATTTGATTTTCCTGCTGGGAGAGCTCCGGTGCAAGGATATGGACAACTGCTTGAAAGCTGGATCTTTTTACTTTTCAGGAAGGCGGAGAACAGCGAGAAGTCTGCGTTCCTGGGCTAGCTAGCTTCTAATGGGAAGTCCCTGTTTTTTTTATACCCTTTTCTCCCTTTGTAAATTGATTTTGTGTGTTTGTATTTGTGCCTAATGTTTCAAATCCTGTTTGAGTTTGTCTTTATTTCCGCCGGAGGGCGAACTCCGCGAGGTGAAGAAGGCAAACTCCGCTGGGTGGCCAGATTGTATTATTGGTTTTCTGTAATCTCTTTTAGCTTTAAGATAGTTTTTCATATTTGTTCTGTGGCAATCTCCTGTCTGTCCCTTTTGTAATTTATATTTTGTGTCTTTTGTCTGTTTGTTTTGCTTATTTGGTATGTCCTGTGTTTGTAAGGGTTTTCTAAATTACCTTTTGTTTCCTTTTCCTATTTGTCTAGTTTTCTTAATTACTTAGGCTTTTGTCTATAGGGATTCTTTAATACTATTTATTTGATTCCTTTTCCTATGTAAGTTTGTTTTCTGGCTGACCTGATGTTCCCCTCGGGCATTTCCTGTTTTTTGTTTTTTTTGTGACACTACTGCCTTCATGACATTCCCTTTCCACACTATATTATTATTATCATCATCACCACCACCATCGATTATTATTATTGTTATTAATTATTGTTGTCATTATTATTATTAAAAACAAAACGCGTTGCAGCGGGGCTCCTTTTGATCGTTTTTTTCCCCATCCGACGCTTCTGCTTCAGTGGATGTAATTTTTAGCATTTTTTTAAAAAAAAATATCTCCCCCCCCTTTTTTTTTTAAAAAAAAAATATATATATATATCCCAGCTTGATCTTGCATCGGATCCTGCAAAACGCTCAAGCGAGCGAGGGAAGCGGCTCGAGAGGAGAAAAGCAAGGGGAGGAAGGTTTTAGCGAGTGGATGCAAAAAGGGGGAAGATATTCGCCGGCGCACTTTCCGGATTTGCCTGGTTGAGAAGGGGCGTTTGGTTGCTGGTGCGCGGAGCGGGGGTGGGAAACGGGCGGCGGCTTGAAAAAGGTGGCTGCGCCTGGAGGAGAGAGGCTCAGAGAAAGGGAGCAAAAAGGCTGAGGATCCTGGCCTCAAATGCCGCCCCTCTGCCGTTCGGGTGGTTTCCTCGGTGGCCAACTTCGAGAGACGGAGGAGGTGAGCCGAGCGGAGCCCGCAGCCGGTCTCTAAAGCAGCGTTTCTGAACCTTGGCAACTTTTTAAAAGAAGGGTGTGGACTTCAACTCCCAGAATCCCCCAGCCTGCCATGCTGGGTGGGGAATTCTGGGAGTTGAAGTCCAGCCTTTTCAGAAGTTGCCAAGGCTCAGAAATATGCTACAGATCCGGAGTCTTGAAGCTTGGCAATGCGAAGACTTGTGGACTTCAACTCCCAGGATCCTTCAGCATGCCGTGCTGTCTTGGGGAATTCTGGGAGTTGGAGTCCACCCCTCTTAAAAGTTGCCCCGGTTCAGAAACACTGCGCTAAATCCAGGGGTCTTGAAACTTGGCAACTATAAGATTTGTAGACTTCAACTCCCAGAAGTCTTGGTTAGGGAATTCTGGGAGTTGAAGTCTAGCCTTTTTAAAAGTTGCCAAGGTTATATGTCTTGAAACTTGGTAACTATAAGACTTGGTGGACTTCGACTCCCAGAAGTCTTCAGTCTGCCTGGCTCAGGAATTCTGGGAGTTGGAGTCCAGCCTTTTCAGAAATGCTACTCTAGATCAGAGTCTTGAAATTTGGCCACTATAAGACTTGCCGACTGCGCCTCTTCAGAATCCCCCAGGCTGCCATGCTGGATGGGGGAGTCTGGGAGTTGGTCCAGCCTTTGAAAAAGTTGCCAAGGGTCAGAAATATGCTACAGATCAGGAGTCTTGAAGCTTGCCAATAATAGGACTTGTGGACTTCAACTCCCAGGATTCTTCAACATCCCATGCTGGCTGAGGAATTCTGTGAGTTGGGAGTCCAGCCTTTTCAGAAGTTTCTGAGGACTAGGTCAGGGGTCTTGAAACTTGCCCACTGTAATACTTGCGGACTGCAACTCCCAGAATTCCCCAGCCTGCCATGCTGGGTGGGGAATTCTGGGAGTTGGAGTCCAGCCTTTGAAAAAGTTGCCAAAGCTACAGATCAGGAGTCTTGAAGCTTGGCAATGCTAAGACTTGTGGACTTCAGCTCCCAGGATTCTTCAGCATCCCATGCTGGCTGGGGAATTTTTGGAGTTGGAATCCAGCCTTTTAAAAAGTTACAAAATTCAGAAATTCTAGATCAGGAGTCTTGAAGCTTGGCAATGCTAAAACTTGTGGACTTCAGCTCCCAGGATTCTTCAGCATGCCATGCTGTCTGGGGAATTCTGGGAGTTGGAGTCCACCAGTCTTAAAGTTGCCAAGTTTCGCTACTGCTGCCCTAGATTGAAAAAGAAAGAAAAAATAAGTCGGACATATTATGTCTGGCTTTCTGGATAAGGCTTTGATGCTGGAAAGCTGGAAGGAAAGAGAAGGAAAGCCATCTGCCTGCTAAAAGTCAACACCAACTTGAAATGGCCTATCAATGAGTCATTCAGTTTGCACGGAAAGGGCCTCCCTAAAGAGGGAGGCTTGAGGCATCTTTAAAATCGACAGTTTTATTGTTTGCATTTTGTTTTCCTAGTGTTTCCCCCACCCGCCCCCCTGCAGCTGAGGGGGTCTCTGCTTGGATATTGGTTGCAACAGAAATCGACTGAGTACCTCAAGTCTTCAAACTTGGCAAGTTTAAGACTTGTTAGACTTCAACTCCCAGAATTCCTCAGGTAACGTGACTGGAGGAGGAATTCTGGGAGTTGAAGTCCACAAGCCTTAAAGCTTGAAGAGCCCTGGACTAGCTTGTCAGCCAAGCCTGACATCATGGGCTGAGAGTGAGTGATGGCCCATAGGCACCCAGCTGGCTTTCATACCTAAAGCAGGACTAAAACTCCCAGTCTCTTGGTTTCTAGTGCTTTCACCACTAGGCAAAACTGCCTCTCCAGTTTTATTATTCATATTATCAATTATAATTGGTTCTGTCACTGCCAGGCCATCTGCCTTGTTGCTGGTCATCTTCATCTATTTCCTTCTAGCTGTCCCCTGATTGCTTTCTCTTTGCATAAGAGGTTCAATAATGCTAATTAAGAGGTGTAGATTTAAAAGCAAAACACATCTTTTTTTCCCCTCTAAAAGGTTAGCGTATCACTTTAGATTTTAATGTTTTTAGATGTTAATGCTTTACCTTCTTGTTTCTACTCTGTCATAAACTGCCTAGAAGATGGGTAGCATATACATTTAATGAATACAGTTTCTCTGTCGATTCATTGGCTCTTGTGGGAGGGAAAATGTGCCAGATGCCTGTATGGGGTGTGTACTTGCACATATATAATCTGCTTGTAGACACGTTAGGGAGGGTGCTTGAGTTGTTATTCCTTGTGGCCTTCAGTTCTTAATTTAGGCTAAGCTGTAAGGTGGTGTGACGTGTGATGTTCTTAGTGTGCTGTATAGCAGGGGTCGCCGACCTTTTGGACCTCAGGGACCACCAAACTCATAATTTTAAATCCCGCGGACCAGAGACCCTGGGAAAATCCCCTCCAAAAGTCTGCAGGAAAATTCCCCCACCCAGTTGTCCTATCGATCAATCATTGTTTATTTGGGATCACATGATACCGTCTCCAGCTCCATTCTCGGGGGTGGGGAGAGAGAGAGAGAGAGAGAGAGACTTTTAGCTTCATGCAAGGAAAACAGCAGAAGCAGCAGAAGTCTTTCTTTCTCTCCCCCAAATTCTGTCAGAATTTGTGAGACTTGTCGTGCTGGCGCAGCCTCTTGGAGCGGGATGCCTTGCAGGATCCCAAAGATTCATTTCTGGCTGAGTTTGGGGGGAGTGAAAGAAAGACTTTTGCTGCTTTCCTTGCATGAAGCCAAAAGCAGAAGAAGAAAGAAGCAGCCTGGTGGCCAGGCGAGACGTGTAGGGCAAGTCCCCTCCCCCTGCCCTTTCCTCCCTCCCCTCACTACCTCAGATTGTTTGCAATGCAAGCGACGCAAGCCTTGTGTTCCCGTGGGCCATGTGGGTGGTGCAGCTTTGTGTTCCGGCGCAGCCTGGATTAATTGCTTTGGGGCTGACATTTCTCTGCGGACCACCAAAATTTTTCCACGGACCATCAGTGGCCCACTAGTTGGCAACCACTGCCGTATAATACACTAAGAGGTGCTTTCTTTCTTCATTTAATAATAAACTATTGGATTTTGTCCCAGGTAACCCCCTCACAATTAAAAGTCAGTGTAGTACAACAGTTAAAAGTCATATGCTGCTATATATTTTAAGTCTTTTTCCTAAGGGTGGGGAACAGCCTCCTTTACACAGGCAAGGGGTTTGTTCCTCTTAAAATCATGGTTAAATCAGGCAAAATATATGAACCTGGTCCCAGTGCAAAATCTAAGTCTTTTTTTTTGTCTTTCCTTTTCCCCCTTTCTTTTCTCTGTAGATTTTCTTTGATCTCTGAAAGAAATATAATACATCTGGTGACTGACCTTTGACCCCCACCTCCAGGTAACGCAATGGCTATCTCTTTCTAGAGATGTGAAATCTGTTTAATGATCTCCAATTGTTTATTGTTTGCATCCCCCCACCCAAAGTTGGCAAGAACTGCGAAACTGTGTGGTCGGGCTTAGTTTTTGGGGAGGAAAATAAGTGTGGGGGGGGAATTTCTGCCTCTGCCTACCAGCATCCATCAGTATTCATCTGGCTAGCGTCCTGTCAGTGTGCGAGAATTGAGGGCTGTTTGGAAACTGAAACAGTATTTGCTGTGTGAGCAAGAAGGAGACATCAATATACGAAATACTAATGTTCTGATGGTCATTTGGAAAAAAACGCTTTCTTAGCGAGCACCTAGAAGTCAAGAGGAACGTATGTGCCAAATTTCAAGTTTGTAGGTTTTACAGTTCTGGAGATTTTGTGATGATGCATGAGTGGTATTTCGCAGATAGATAGATAGATAGATAGATAGATAGATAGATAGATAGATAGATATACAGAGAGAGATAAAGATATAGAGGTAAGATCCATAGATATGATAGACAGACATACAGACAGATTGATGTGGAGGTATACAGAAATACAGATAGATAAAGAGATAGATAGATAAAGAGATGGATGGATGGATGGATGGATAGATAGATAGATAGATAGATAGATAGATAGATAGATAGATAGATAGATAGACAGACAGACAGACAGACAGACAGACAGGAGGTGGAGGAATAAGAAGAAGCGGAAGAAGAAGAAGAGGAGGAGGAGGAAGAGGAGGAGGACATGTGCAGAAATGGCCTAGTGAAGCTTGAACAGGAAAATGCTAGCAGGTTTGGGGTGGGTACATGAATGATAAGCAGGAGGGGTCCCCTAAACTAGGGCAGTTGCTTGGGGGCCTGGGTCTGTGGCAGGTTTCCTTAGCTTCTCTTCTTTTCCCTTCCACAGTTCGTGGGATAGACACAGTCATGGTGAAATCATGCTGTGCAATAAACTGCAATAACAAGTTTTCACTGGGCAATAATATCTCCTTCCACAGGTAAGTCAAACCTCCTTCCAAATTGCATCACTGTTTGGTTTGGGGGCAGTTCAGAGTTACAAAGGCTATGAAAAAACGTGACTTACGGCTGTTTTTTTTCACAGTTGCGACCTTTGCCAGCATCTCCCCGATCGCGCTTTCAAAATTCAGACACGTAGCAACTAACTCATATTTACGACCTTTGCTGTTATCACGCGATCGATCCCCTTTTGCAACTTTCTGACCCGCCAAGTCGATGGGGAAGCCTGGTTCCTTTTAACAACCGGGTTACTAACTTACCCACGGCAAGTGGTTCGCTTAACAACGGGGGCAAGAAAAGTCGTAAAATGGGGCAAAGCTCACTTAACAAATGTCTCACTTAACAACAGAAATGTTGGATTCCGCTGCGGTCATAAGTCGACGACTATGTCAGGCTTCTGGCATTTACCGCCCCCATTTAAATCATGAGTCTCGAGCCAAACTTCCAAAACCTCAAAAGGATTTATTGGGAGTAAACATGCCGGCACTGCCTGGGTGTAGCTGACTCTGAGACACATCATTCATTGTCAACCTTGACCCTGTTTTTTCCCCCCACCCACTGGGCGTATCGTAATTCATATTCTCCAATGGGACACATCCATAGCCCAGAGTCGTCAGTCATGTTCTCCAGTTAGAATTTTGCGCAGCAGAAATCAGGTCATTATCTTAAACCCGTGTTTCTCGACTTTGGCAACTTTAAGCTATGTGGACTTCAACTCCCAGAATTCCCCAGCCAAGCTATGTTGGCTTGGCTGGGGAATTCTGGGAGTTGAAGTCCACGTAGCTTAAAAGTTGCCAAGGTTAACGCCGCCTTAAAACAATAGGCAGAGCATGCTATATGAACACAAGTGGTTTGTTACTGAAGATCGAAGGTTATACGTAATGTCTGAATGTAGCCATTGGGAAAGCTGACAGTGGAAGGATAAAGGAACAACAGGAGTATCTTAAACATTACCATTTAGTACAGGGATCTGCAACACAAATTTGTAGTGTAGCAATTCAAAACTCTGGCCAAGCTGAAATGTCAGGATTCTGGCAGTTACCCGCATTTAAATCTTGAGTCTCCAATGGGACACATCCCTAGCCCAGAGTCATCAATCACGTTCTCCAGTTAGATTTTCCAAATACTTCTCCAAGTTTCCCATTCCGCCACCCCCCACTACCATAGCCAAGTTTAAGGGATTATAGGGACAGACAGTCTTTGACTTACAACTGCAATTGTGCCAACATTGCTGTTGTTAAGTGAGTCATTTGTTAAGGGAGTTTTGCCCCATTTTACGACACTTCTTGCCACAGTTGTTAAATGAGTCGCCGCAGTTGAAAAGTTAGTAACGTTGTTAGTAATCTGGCTTCCCCATTGGCTTTGTGTCAGGATTACCGGCAGTTACTCCCAATTAAATCATAAGTCTCGAGCCAAACTTCCAAAACTTCAAAAGGATTTACTGGGAGTTAATTCAGATGCTTGGCAACTGACTCGTATTTATGACGGTGGCAGTGTCCCAGGGTCAGATGATCAGCTTTTGTGGTCTTCTGACAAGCAAAGTGTCAACTCATAAAATATTTCTACGGTCTTTTTAGAGTTGCCAACAGAAAGGGAGGGGGAGAAAGGGGTTTTGAAAGAGCAGGGCGGCAGCTTGGAAATCAAAACTGCATTCCACAAATAGTTTTTCAAAGATAGTAACTAAATGACTGAAGTTTCTGCTGTGCAAAATTCTAATTGGAGAACATGATAATAATAATAATAATAATAATAATAATAAATTAAAAACCTATATAGTATAGTATGTTATAGTACATTAGTTTAAAAATGCCACTATATACATAGGGCTAAATCACATATGCATTGTTTGATTCAAGACAATTATTGCCTTGAAAAAGAAACTGTTTCTCAGTCTATTAGTCCTCATTTTAAGACACCTATAGCGTCTCCCTGATGGTAACAGTTCAAAATATGAATGACCAGGATGAGAACGGTCTGTGGAGATTTTTAGTGCTCTAAAGGCACTGAGAGCAGGTGTGCAGTGTTCAAAAAGCCTCTTTTTCCCTGCTTTTTCAAGCTCCGCTGTGCCGCGCAAAGCAGCTGAGGTTGAAAAAGCAGGAAATAAAAGGACAGCTAAGAGCCCGGGTGGGCGGGTGGGCCAAACAGCAGCAAACACAGAACCGGTTTGGTGTCTGCTTCTCTTCAGAGCTACCAGTTCTTTAGAACCGGACAGAACCGGTAGCATTCCACCACTGCCATACACATTTGCTTAATAAATAAATTAGAGGTGCCAACTGTTAAAATATTTCTGTGGTCTTTTTAGAGTTGCCAGCAGAAAGGCAGTGGGGAAAGGGGTTTTGAAAGAGCACTGTGGCAGCTTGGAAATCGAAAGTGCATTCCGCAAATAGTTTTTTCAAAGATAGTAACTAGGTGACTGAAGTTTTTGCTGTGCAAAAGTCTAACTGGAAAGCATGATTGATGACTCTGCGCTATGGATGTGTCCCTTTGGAGAATATGAATTACGATACACTCAACAAATGACTCACTTAACAACAGCAATGTTGGCGCAATTGCGGTTGTAAGTCCAAGACTATCTGCCCCTGTCATCCCTTAAGCTTGGCTATGGGAGTGGGAGGTGGGGTTGGGGGAATGGGAACCTTGGAGAAGTATTCGGAGGGGAGGAAAAACCAGCTTTAAGAAATCTTCAGTTTTTACTTGGGCCACACAAGGCAGAAGATACAGGGGGGAAGCCATTTTATATAGATAAGAACCAACTGTACAACCGTCACACCAATGCAATAATCAAGAAACCCAGCCTGACAAGATTTTGTCATTGTAAAGCTACAATGACAGAGTCTTGCAAGTCTCCCACCATCACCTTTAGAGTTGAGCCTCTATTCCCACCTGTTGTACAGTTGTGGGCTATGTTGTCGCTTATCTGTTTGTTCCCTAGACTTCATCCCCTCCCCAAGGTCTTTCCTACATCCTTTCACAGCAATAAGCAGCGTCTAGCAACAACTTATTACTATGGAAACTATTGGGACATCATTAATGTTATTCTCATCGTCATTAAGAGCCATGGTGGCCCAGTGGTTAGAAGGCAGAATTGCAGGCTAACTCTGCCGACTGCCAACAGTTCGTTCTTGACTGGGCTCAGGGTTGACTCAGCCTCCCATCCTTCCAAGGTGGGTAAAAAAACGAGGGCCCAGATTGGCCGGCTGTTGTAAACCGCTCAGAGAGGGCTATGAAGCACTACGAAACTGTATATAATAAGCGGTATATCATAAGCGGTATATATAAACGCTATTGCTGTTATGCTTGTTGTGTTGTTATTTGCCTGTAGGTTTCCCCTTGGAAAAAAAGATGTGCTAAAAAAATGGGTCTGGAATATTCGACGCAAGAATTTCACTCCTACACGTCACCATGTGCTCTGCTCAGAACATTTTTGCGAGGCTGATTATCTAGAAAATGTGGCTTCCGGTCGGCGATACCTTAAGCCGGAAGCGATTCCGACTGTTTTTAATATACCCGAACGACAGAGAAAGGTAATGGTAGAGCCACTTGGACTTATTATTGAAAGTAACCATCAGTTGTTTTACTCCTTGTCCTTCCAAAAATAATTGTCTTCCAACAAAGATGATGAGGGGACTGGAGGTTAAAACATATACATAAAACATAACATTTGCTAGAATTGGGTATGTCTAGTCTGATGAAAAGAAGGACTAGGGGTGATATGATAGCAGTGTTCCAATATCTCAGGGGTTGCCACAAAGAAGAGGAGGAGTCAAGCTATTCTCCAAAGCACCCGAGGGAAGGAGAAGAAGCCATGGGTGGAAACTAATCAAGGAGAGAAGCAACTAAGGAGAAAATTTCCTGACAGTGAGGACAATTAATCAGTGGAACAATTTGCCTCCAGAAGTTGTGAATGCTCCAATGTGAATGCTGGAAGTTTTTAGGAAGAGATTGGACAACCATTTGTCTGAAGTGGTATAGGGCCGTGATGGCAAACCTATGGCACGCGTGCCACAGGTAGCACGCAGAGCCATTTGTGCCGGCATGCGAGCTGCAGGCAAACTTATCTCACTGTGCATGTGCGTGCCTCACAGCTGATTTTTGGCCTCCCAAAGGCTTGAGGAAGGCTTCTGCAGGCTTCTGCAAGCTTTGCAGGCCGAAATCTAGTCCCGTTTCGTTACTTCCAGTATTTTGGGAAAAACAGGAAGTGACCAAACGGGCCTAGTTTTCGGCCTGCAAAACCTGCAGAAGCCTTCCTGAAGCCTGTGGGAGGCTGAAAAAGGCCTCAAACCGTCCAAAAATCAGCTGTGAGGCGCAGTGCAGGTAAGGGGTGGCAGGGGGTGGGTGGATGATTGTGCGTGCATGTGTAAGGGGGAGGTGCATTGCCTTCTGGGTGCTGGCACGCGAGCGTGACAATTTTTGGCACAGGAGTCCAAAAAGGTTAGCCACCACTGGTATAGGGGGTTGGACTTGATGACCTCCAAGGTCCCTTCCAACTCTGTTATTCTATTCTGGTCTATTCCCAAAACACTTTCTTCGAAAAGCATCTGAAAAGCATCTTGCCTTATTTCAAAGCTGAGTAAGGAGATGTTGCTCTGTTTTGCCATGTGGCAGTTTTAATTTCTAAGGGGAATAATGCATTTTTAGGCATGGGAAAGTTTTTTTAGGCCCACAATACAGATCGTGTCATATTTAATTACTGACGTGAGGCATTAATGGGGCCTGAAATAATAGGGATATGTATGTATTTGTCTAATTTGTATAGCTACTCATCTCACAAGGGAGTCTGGGTAGTCTACAAGAAACCTTCAAGAAGAAATACACAAAATCAATACCATAACAAAGTTTTAAAACATTCAAAGGCTACAAATGGTTACGAAGAGCTTTCACTTTATTTGGCAACAAGGATGGTCCCGGGTAACTGGAAAGGCCCTCTCCTAATTTAATGCAGGATGCAAGTTTATTATCTATTTTAGAAAAGCCTTTTTGTGGTCCAGAAATGAGTGTGTGACAGTTTGTGTTGCTGTATGTTCCAGATTTAATGATCTAAGAAGGCAAAAGCCATACGCGTATTAATAGACAAAATAGGGATCTTCTCTGTTAATATTTGGATGACATTTCATTTATGTAACTTCTATAATATATTTAGTATTTTTTCTTCACTGAATTGTCACTCTTAAGTGTAGACTTCTTTCTTTTGCTTTTTATTGTTTTATGACAGTGTAATATAAATATAATAATTTTACTATAAAATATTTTTTTAAAAAAACATTAATGATGTTGATCCGGAAACAGATCTCGGTATCCCAGTGGGTAGTTCAGAATAAAATATTATATTATAAAATATAGTAAAGTCCTACACTTAGGCAAGAAAAACCCAAAAGTACACATATAGACTGGGTGAAACCAGGCTCAATAGCAGTAGCTGTGAGAGGGATCTTGGAGTCTCAGTGGACAACCAGCTAAATAGGAGCCAGCCGTGTGCAACAGCAGCAGCCAAAAAGCTAATGCAATCCTAAATTGCATTAATAGAGGGATACGATCAAGATGAAGGGAAGCACTAATACCACTCTATAAAGCCTTAGTAAGACCACACCTAGAGTACTGCGGCCAGTTTTGGTCACCACATTATAAAAAAGATGTTGAGACTCTAGAAAAAGTACAGAGAAGAGCAACCAGGATGATGAGGGGACTGGAGACTAAAACATGAAGAACGGTTACAGGAACTGGGCCTGGCTAGTCTAGTGAAGAGAAGGACCAGGGGAGACATGATAGCGGTCTTCCAATATTTGAGGGGCTGCCAAAGAGAGGAAGGGGTCAAGCTATTTTCTAAGGCACCTGAAGGCCAGACAAGGAATAATGGATGGAAACTGAACAAGGAGAGATTTAACCTGGAAATAAGGAGAAACTTTCTGACAGAGAGAACAATCAACCAATGGAACAGAAGTTGCCCTCAGAAGTTGTGGGAGCGCCATTACTTGAGACCTTCGAGAAGAGATTGGACTGCCATTTGTCAGAAATGCTGTAGGGTCTCACGCTTGGGCAGGTGGGGTTGGACTAGATTATTATCTTGTAAGCAGCTGACAAAATAAAATAAATAAATAGATGACCCTTCCAACTCTGGTCCCTTCCAACTCTGATTATCTGTTATTGGCTCATTTGCTTAGCCATTTAACTGAAAATGAATGTTGAGATTTTGGTTCAATCTGGGTAATGCTCATACGAGATTGAACTGGAGGACTGTGTTAGAATGACTACGTAAGAGTGTCTCAACCTAAGCTGCTTTTTTAACATGTGTGGACTTCAACTCCCAGAATGCCACAGCCAGCAGGCTAAAAGTTTGCAAGGCTGAGAAACCCTGCATTAGAGAACTGGAAGCAGCATTTTAGCGAGGCAAGATTGCTCTTCGTCTGAGGTGGGTTCCCAAATAGATAAGAGGATGCGGCTATAGACAGGAATCAGAATCAGAACCTAGCTGGAAGGGATCTTGGAGGTCATCTAGTCCAGCCCCTGCTCAAGCGGGAGATCCTAACCCATTTCAGACAAGCGGCTGTCCAGTATCTTCTTAAAAACCTCCAGTGATGAAACATCCACAACGTTTGACGGTGTGAGATTCTACCAAAAATAAAACAACGGACTGTGATCATCAGAAATCCGTGACAGGCTTTGCTGATATAGATATTGCAATATTGTTCCCCTTTGACACCCAGACTGCAGTGTGAGCGAAAGGAGACATCCCTTTCCAGTAAATACACCCTTATATAGGATTATCACAATTAAATGATTACATAACACTTCCTGTTTTTCATACATAGCAATTACAGAGAATGCCATAGGAATGTTCTGGATATTTTTTCATAACTCCCTCCATGCGTCCCTGGAAATTCCCCAATTGTCTTCACTGAATAGAATTAGAGTAGAGTAGAGTAGAGTAGAGTAGAGTAGAGTAGAGTAGAGTAGAGTAGAGTAGAGTAGAGTAGAGTAGAATAGAATAGAATAGAAATGGAGTGGAGTGGAGTGGAGTGGAGTGGAGTGGAGTGGAGTGGAGTGGAATAGAATTGGAGTGGAGTGGAATGGAATGGAATAGAATAGAATAGAATAGAATAGAATAGAATAGAATAGAATAGAATAGAATAGAAGTGGAGTGGAGTGGAGTGGAGTGGAGTGGAATGGAATAGAACTGGAGTGGAGTGGAGTGGAGTGGAGTGGAGTGGAATGGAATGGAATGGAATGGAATAGAATAGAATAGAATAGAATAGAATAGAATAGAATAGAATAGAATACCTTTATTGTCATTGCATTCCATGAAATTTGAAAACTATTCCAGCACAGTTCCTCAAACACCACATCACAATCACACTACAGAGATGATGATGATAATAATAATAATAATAATAATAATAATAATAATAATAATAATAAATCACAAATGCACTGTTTGATTCAAGACAATTACTGCCTTGGAAAGGAAACTATTTCTCGATCTATTAGTCCTCATTTTAAGACACCTATAATGCCTCCCTGATGGATGGTAACAGTTCGAAATATGAATGAACTTCACCACTTTATCATCAGATTTCCTGTTTTCTAGTTAAAAGATCATTAATATCTCTTAATATGTCTCATAATGTCAAGACGACCTTAGTATGCATCTCAAACCAAGTCAAAGACAGAATATTTTGCAATTCTGCATCACTTTTTGCAGTAAACACGTTCGTAACAAGTTACATAAATGTCCTGATATCTAAACAGTTCAGATCAAGAGCAAACATGGGGTTAGTCTGGTTCTTTATATTCTTAGGTGTATAAGATTAATTTCCATATATAACAGAGAGCAAAGCTGTTCCACTGGTTAATTGTCCTCACTGTTAAAAAGTTTCTCCTTAATTCCAGGTTGCTTCTCTCCTTGATTAGTTTCCATCCATTCTTTCTTTTCCTGCCCTCAGGGGCTTTGGAGAATAATTTGACCCCCACTTCTTTGTGGCAGCTCCTCAAATACTGGAGTACTGCTATCATGTGCCCCCTCGTCCTTCTTTTCTCTGGAACTAGCCAAACCCAAATCCTCTGACCGTTCTTCATATGTTTTAGTCTCTAGGCCCTTAATTGTCTCAGTTGCTCTTCTCTGCACTCCCCCCCCCCCAACCCCTCCCCAAAGTCTCAACTTCTACATGTGGATCTTGAAGATCATGAAGCGGAACCTGGCTTTGGAAGGAATCTGTTGCTGGTGCTTTCCGCCTGTGAACCCTAAAAGCATATCTTATTGGCAGCTAAATAACACAGCCAGCTGGCTTTACTGCTGCAGGGCTGGGATTCTACCAGTCCGCACCTATTCGCTAGAACCGGGTGTTAACATTCTAAGCGGTTCGGAGAACTGGTTGTGAGAAGAAATTACTGGCCTAATCCTGTAAGGAAGGCAGGAAGGAAACATTCTGGTGTTGCTTACAGAAACTGCCTTATTACATTCTTCGCAGGACTAAACTTCCTGTCTCAGGAACATCTCTGGAAGTGTTTTCCCCTCTTTTGCTGGTACTTTGCTTGTGTGGAGTGACCATTTAAATTTACAATGGCACTGGAAAAAGCGACTTTATGACCATTTTTCACACTTACGATTGTTGCAGCATCCCCACAGTCATGAGAGGCCAGGCGAGGAGATGCGTGCCTCGATGTGAGTGATATTGAGTTGGCCACGCCCAGCCAATAACATGACCACCAAGCCACGCCCACCAACTAAGCCACGCCCACAGAACTGGTTGTTAAAAAAATTGAATCCCACCCCTGGGTGGGATGCTACCGGTTCGGCCTGGTTCTACAGAACCGGTAGCTCTTAGGAGCAGCAGACACCGAATTGGTTCGGTGCAACCATCTTTTGGTCGTTTGTTTGACCCACCTGCCTGCCTGGGCTCTTACCTGTCCTTTATTTCCTACTTTTTCAACCTCAGCTGCTTTGTGCGGCAGAGCTGAGGTTGGAAAAGCAGGAAAGAAAACGCTTTTCAAACGCTGTACAACTGCGCACAGCGCCTGTCAGCTGTCCTGTTGGCACAGCTGATGTCTTTTTGCAAACGTTCTACATGCGCACGCGGCAAAACTCAAACTCTCACCGAACCAATAGCAACAACGGTTGAATCTCACCCCTTGCTTTGCTAGATACCCTTCTCCAAGTTTATCTTGTCTCTTCTGCAGGGCGCTAAAAGAAGGCGGCCTCTTCTTCGCCGTAAGCCCCCCGAGTCTCCGTCGAGGAATCTGTTAAAAGTGGAAAGCAGTGCCAACACGCCCTCGCCCGGGAGTGGCGTCGTGGGTCTGGAGCACTCCTACTCGCTTCCTGCCAGCCCAGGTAAACCAGGCGTGCCCTTTGGCTCAGCTTGCGCAGCAGAAAAGCAGGCTTGCAAGGGAAATGCGTCCTTGAGTTCAGGAGGAGTGTGCCGCCTCAACACTAATGCATTTGTGGGAGCTCTCATAGTACAGTCCTCGACTTACAACTGCAGTGGAGCCCAGAATTTGCCTCATCTTACCACTCTTTTCTTTTTGTTGTTGTTGCCACATTCGTTAACCGAATCCCTGCAGTTGGTAACTCAGTCACACAATTCTGAAGTGGATTTGGTTTCCCCGCCGATTTTGTGTCAGGATTCCGGCAGTCACCCCCATTTAAATCATGAGTCTCGAGCCAAACTTCCAAAGGATTTATTGGGAGTTAACATGTCCGGCACTGCCTGGGTGTAGTAGCCGACTCTGAGACACATAATTCATTGTCACCCTTGACCCTGGTTTTCACCCACCCCCATTGGGTGTATCATAATTCATATTCTCCAATGGGACGCATCCATAGTCCAGAGTCATCAATCATGTTCTCCCGTTAGAATTTTGCATGGCAGAAAACTTCAGTCACCTAGTTACTATCTTTGAAAACATTTATGAAATACAGTTTCGATTTGCAAGCTGCTGCACTGCTCCCCTCTCCGTTTCTGTTGGCAACACTAACAGGACCATAGAAATATTTTATGAGTTGACACTGGGAAGGTTACAAGTGTAATCCCATTGACCCCGGGAAAACGCAACTATTCTAAATACCAGTTGCCAAATGTCCAAATTTTGACCGTGTGGCCACGGGAGGCGCTGAAACGGTCATTCAGTGTGAAAAAGGGTCATGAGTCAGTTATAAGTCAGTGCCGTTGTAACGTCTAACAGTTCACTAAATGAAGGGGGATAAGCTGAGGGATACTGTATTTTAAAAAATCCTTTTAATTAGCAAATATTAAGGATATTAATATTAGGGATATAGAGTATGTGTAGCCTCCCATTTGCTACCTTCCAATCCAGCCTCTGACAAGCCAAGTCAACGGGGAACTGGATCTGCTTTACAACTGTGTGATTCACTTAGGAACGTCAACAATTCGCTTAACAACGGTGACAGATAGGTCATAAAATCAGGCTCACTTAATAACCATCTTGCTTAGCAATTCCGGTCTCAGTTGTGATAATATAAGTTGAGGACTTCCTATAATATTCAGATACCAGTGTTTAATTCTCTCTCTATATATGTCTATATCTCTCTCTCTATATATATATATATTCTCCAATGGGACACATCCATAGCCAAGAGTCATCAATCATGCTCTCCAGTTAGAATTTTGCACGGCAGAAACTTCAGTCACCTAGTTACTATCTTTGAAAACATTTATGGAATGCAGTTTCGGTTTGCAAGCTGCCGCACTGCTTCCTCCTCTCTTTCTGTTGCCAACTCTCAAAAGACCAGAGAAATATTTTATGAGTTGACACTTTGCTTGTCGGCAGGTCGCAAAAGAGGATCCCATGACCCCGCGACACTGCCACCGTCATAAATACGAACCAGTTGCCTAGCATCCCAAACATGAACATTGTGGGGGGCGGAGGAATGCTGCAACTGTCATAAGTGTGATAAACGGTTATAACGGTCACCTTTTTTCAGTACCATTGTCACTTCGAACGGTGTCTAAACAAACTGTTGTAAGCGAAGGACAATCTCTATATAAGTCTAAAGTCCTAGTCCAGTGATGGCGAACCTTTTGTCGGTGCCGAAACGTTTGTGCGGAAACATGGTGCGCGCCTGCTCGTCGGGGCCCACGCTCCAGAAAAGCTGAACTTCTGGGTTTTAGCATGCATGTGCGCCCAATGATCAGCTAGCCAGCACGCATGAGCCGGCTGGTTTTCAGCATTACCGCACACGCAAAGGGATCGCGCTCTTGTCAAGCTGAACCTCCGGGTTCTGGCGTGCATGCACACCCAACAATCAGCTGGCCAGCGTGCATGTGCACGCCGGTTTCCGGCACTGCCATGCGCACAAAGGACAGCTGATTGTCGCGCGCGCAACATGTGCGCCAGAAACCCGGAAGACAAACAGGCAAGGCTATGGATGCCAGGTAACATGGCGCTCACATGCCACTTTGGGCACGCCTGCCCTAGATTCGCCATCACGGTCCTAATGCTATTAAAACTAAATGACATTCATCCGGTATTGGGCCGCCTCGACAGCATTTCCTCTCTCCTGCTGGAGGTCTTCCTCTGTACACGTTGAAGGACATCATATGCACCATAGCATAGACCGTTGTGGTTCACTGCCAGCTTGCAGACGGCAGCGGAATCAGGCAGTGGGGAAGAACAGAGATCAGTCCGGGAGTCTAGAGAGGACTCGGACGAGGGTCCTGTGTCCAATGCAGGGATGGGGCCAGGACCATCTGGGAGTGGGGTGCTGCCTCCGGAGCCTCCACAGTCTGGCAGCAGCGAGGCAGAGGACCCAGGGGAGCCTGTTCCTAGCGTGCGTATGCGCAGAGCTGCCAGAAGGCGAGAGCAAGCTGAAGCAGAAGGGGCAATTCGAGAGTAAGGCTTGGAGGTGATTGCTCCTCCCATAAGGGATAAAGGACAGGCAAAGATGATGAAACCTTTGCAGGAAGCAAAGTCTTTCATTTGGTTCAGACTCCTTCTTGAAGCTCTTTGTACTTCGGTTGGTTTTTGTCCTAGTTTATTTGACACTTCCGTTATCAGCAGCACTTCACAGAAAAGAAAGGTGGGTGCTTATCTCGAGGGACTGTTTGAGATTCATTACCGGCTGGGAACGAAAATAATTCCCAGCATTGCAATAAAACAAAGCTTGTTTTTAAAATAAGCATGTGCGTAATGACGGTCTCGGAAGCCTTGGTCAGAACATAGATTGAGAACATTGTACACACATTCTCATAGTATCTTCTACATAGGGAAGCCCCGCTTTCTTAGATTGTCCAGATTCTGGGAGTTGAAAATCATGCCTTTAAAAATGATCATGTTGAGGAACACTGCTCTTGAAGAGAGCAATTAGCCATGCTGGCTTTTTCTGTTGTTGTTGCGATAGTGGTGAACATCTGTAGCTCGGGTATAAGTTGAGGGTAGAGGTTAGTTCTCTGAGCTTGTGGGTTGGTTGGTTTCCGAGTGTTTAATGACCAGGCTAGCTAACACCTTCAGCGAAGTTTAGGGGATGTCAGTGTTGGTCTTCTTCTGCTTATAAGGGTTTGTGTGGTCAGTAGGTTTTGTGATGGGTACATCACGTCAGTAAGGGTCTTTTGATGGGTGTGATCTGGTGCATGGTACAAAGGCAACACAGACACATAAGTAAGAAAAGTCCTCCAACTTTGCCCCCAATGTCCAGTTACCCTCGGCTGGAGAAAAAAACTTTCCCAAGAACAGTCTTTAAGTGGAGGACATTTAGTCCGAAAACAAAGTACATACAAACTGTAAATAAAAATCCACACAAACCACGCTGCAGCAATTAACTGGACAGGGCAGGATAAGGAATTGCAGACTTCCAAGGCCAACAAAACACACACAGTTGGGAAGACGCCAGGAACCCGGATAAGCCTCGACAATAAAAGATAACTCATGATTTGCTTCCCACAAATGGCAGGTGCGCAGCTTTCCTTTTTAAACAGTGTGTTCCCAGCTGCAGCTAATGAAGGGAATAAGGGCCCTTTCCTGTCTCGTAAGCCACACAACCCACGTTGCTCCCTTCTCCGTTCCTCCCTGTGTGCCCTAGGATGAAGAGTGGGTGGGCCTGGGTCCTCCTCCAAATTCCCTCTGCCTTGCTCTACCTCTTCCCTGCTCTGCCCAGCCGGACTTTTCCCTGCCCCGGTTTTCTCCGCAGCCAATGAAGCCACACTCCCACTCCCTGTCAGATGTTTGGCGTCCCCCTCCGAGTCAGATTCTGACGGGCATGACACTGGGTCTTGTGAATGGGTCAGGTGTGGGACATGTCAGGTGAGGGTTTTGTGATGGATCAGGTGAGGGTTATGTCAGGTGAGGGGTCAATTGTGGGTCACATCAGTTGAGAGTCTTTTGATGGGTCAGGTGAGGGTCACATCAGGTGAGATGTGGGTCACCTCAGGTGATGGGTCTTGTGATTTTTTTGGGGGGGTGTGTGTGGAAAGTTTACAGTAAATTTAATCCTCGATTGTCTCCTTTTGGTCCTTTCAGCCTTGGACCCTCAGCTGGCATCCATCCGGGAGCAAAACCCGGGAAAATCGGCAGCAGGAAAAAGCTCTCCCGTGCTCCAGGCGAGGCCTTGGCGAGAGTGCCGGGACAGAACCAGGCAAAACGCCCAGGAGGAGCCGCTCATCAACTCCGAGTCGGAGCGCCGGCGCTTCCGTGACTTCTGCTACCAGGAGAATGAAGGGCCCCGTAAAGTTTGCCGGCAGCTCTGGCATCTCTGCCACCAGTGGTTGAAGCCTGGGAGATACACGAAACTGCAGATCCTGGAGCTGGTGATCCTGGAGCAGTTCCTGGCCATCTTGCCCGAGGAGATGCAGGAGAACATTAAGGAAAAGGGGCCCTCAACCTGTAACCAGGCTATATCTCTGGCTGAGGACTTTCTAGAGAACCAGCAACGGCGGGAGGTAAGCACTGCCGTGTGGGGGGGCACCGATGTGCCCCAAAGGCGCTTTTTTTTCCTTTAAAAATTTTTTTTAAAATTAATTTTACAATTAAAAAAAAAAAGCAAATCTACAACATATACACAAATAACAAAACCAGAAAAAAGCAAGCAAGAGAGAAAGAAAGAAACGCGAAAAGAAAGGAAAAAGAAAGAAAAAGATAGAAGGGAGGGTGAACATTTAAAAACGTTTTCCTTTCCGACAGCTTGTAAGATCTTTTCTTCTTAAATTGTATCATATACGCACATCTTATCCGTACCTATGTTTGGATTACACTCAGATAGGTTTATCTCATTCTTTTTTTATATACCTTATTGTTGTGGCTCCGGGCTTGGATTCAGCTCCTGTGACTGATATGAGTTCAAGTGAGGAGGTCATGGCAGAAAAATATGAGCCGGCATGGCTCAGTGATTGGACTGGTAACCAGGATGAGGAGATGGACATGACAAAGGACGACAGACCTGATGTATTAGAATTGTCAGGACCTTTGACCTCCTCTGGTTCCTTATCTGATCAACAGCCGGGAATGGCTGACAGGGAAGTTTTGAGAGAGTCTTCTAGTGGAGATGAGAACTTGGAAAATTTGTGGTTAAATGTAAGGAACAGAAGACGGTTGAGAAGGCAAAATCAGCTGGAGCGAATGAGGAGAGCGAGTCAGTAAATTAGCACGTTGCCTCAATGAGTATAAAAGGACACAGCTGGGCTGGTACAATTTGCCAGGAACAAAGTGACTTATTTGAGCGAGGACGTTTCAGCAAGAAGCTCTGAGACTGGAGATTTATTGCCAGGACTGGTTTGCCGGACAGAGTAAAGATTTATGCTGTGGATTGAGATTCCTGCCAGCCGTTATCTTGTAAGACTTCTTTCTGTTTGATTTAATTTGAAACGGCTGCTTTCTGTTTTGTTCGTTTGAATTTTGGAGGGGAGTCATAACACCTTATAATACACAATCTATCTTTGGTCTAACCGCTTGTACCAGGGATTCCAGTTGTTGTAATATATTGAAGACTCTTTGTTTTTTAGGGCTAGGATTAGTTTGTCCATTTCTGCACAGTCTGAAATTTTCTGGATGATCCTCTGTTCTGTAGGTATGTGAGATAGTTTCCAGCACTGAGCAAACACTAGCCTGGCCGCTGTTAAGATATGTATTATTATATACTTTTTTAAATATTTTTTTTTCAAGGGGGCAGTGGACTTTCTGGTTTTTCTTTGAAGACATCTCACTTCTCATCCAAGAGGCTTCTTTAAGCTCTGACTGGGTGGTGGGGAATGGAAGGATTTCTTGCCCTTGCAGAGAGCTGGTCGTTTGCATCCTTTTGAGAGAGTCGTCGAGGCCACTTGGAGGTTTATCGGTGTCCTCAGCGTCACCTGGGTGGTGCAAACAGGTGTGGAGCCTTCTTGGAACTGCTGAAAGGAGTGTGATGTAGACGGGAGATGGATGGTGTATTCCTTTCCTCTCTGTTGAGAGAGGTCTGTTCAATTTTGACATAGATGGCCTCAGTCCATCTGCACTGTTAGTCCTTGACTTAAGAACAATTCATTTAGTAACCGCTTGAAGATACAAGGGTGTTGAAAAGAGGGACGTATGACCAGTTTTCCTAATTACAACCGTTGCAGTATCCCCATGGCCACATGATCGAAATTCGGAGGCTTGGCAACTGTTTCATACTTATGACCATTGCAGTCTCATGTCCTGAGGTCATGGGATCCCCTTTTGGGACCTTCTGACCAGTCAACAGAGAAGCCAGATTCCCTTAACAAACCGTGTTTTACTAACATTGCAATGATTCACCTAGCGACTGGGGTAAGAACGGTCGTATAATGGGGCAAAGCTTACTTAACAACTGCCTCGCTTGGAAAGGTGAATTTTGGGCTCCATTGTGGTCGTCAGTCGAGGACTACCTGTACTGCAGCCTTTTAACAAGCCCCGTTTTTTGGCCTACATAACTGTTCAGAACAGCTTTGCCCTCGGAAGTTGTGGGAGCGCCATCACTTGAGACTTTCAAGAAGAGATTGGACTGCCATTGGTCAGAAATGGTGTGTGGGGTCTCCCGCTTGGGCCAGTGGGTTGGACTAAACCAGGGGCGACCTCAGGGACCACCAAACTCATAATTTTAAATCCCGGGGACCACTAATATGAATTTTGACTGACGGTGGCTTGCTGACATTGGTGGGAGAGATAGAGAGTTCTGATCTAACCTCTCTCTCTCCTTCTCTCTTCGTCTCTCTCTCACACACACACACACAAACACACAGAGGTGGGGTGGGATTCAAATTTCTTAACCGGTTCCGTCGGCATGACCTAATTTGTGGGTGTGGCTTGGTGGTCATGTGACTGGCTGGGCATGGCTTGTATGTAAATATAAACATTTATGTAAATATTGAATTTTCTACAAAAAAAGAGCAACTTTTACCCAAAATCAGGCAAAGCAGGCAGGCAGACTGAGTTGCTCACAGAATCACAGATTCACTCAGAGATCTATCTTTCTGCAATCTGCTACCTGAGTCTGTCACATAAAATTTGCTTGCAAGCAAACTCCTAAAATTTGCTAGCAAGCAAACTCACAAAATTAACTTACAACACACCATGTATGTAAATATTGAATTTTTTTATTAAAAGGAGCAACTTTTACCCAAAATCAGGCAAAGCAGGGAAGCAGATTGAGTTGCTCACGGAATCACAGATTCATTCACAGATCTATCTACCTGCAGAAAGATAGCAGAGCCGAAGATCTAAAGATTAGTTAGAAAGCAAGAAATCCAGTTGTTTCCGCTTTCTAGCTGATCTAAATCTCCCGGCACAGCAGAACAGCTGATAGTTGGGGGGCGGAAGGAAAAATAGCAATTTAGCAGGCAAGTTTTCCAGGGAAGGAGTGAGTTGGCGGGGAGGGTTCCCGTGGGCCATGTGGGCGGCACAGCCTTATGTTTCTGCGCAGCCTGGATTAATTGCTTTGGGGGTGACATTTCTCTGTGGACCACCAAAATTTTCTTGCGGACCACCAGTGGGCCGCAGCCCACTGGTTGGGGATCACTGGACTAGATGACCTACACGGTCCCTTCCAACTCTGTTTATCTGTTTTTTGTTCTTGCAGATCTCCGTGAAAATTGTTGTCCTTTCTCTACTGTTTGAGTCACCCTCCATTTCTTTTACTTCTCTCTCTCACCTATGTTCCAGGTGGATCGGCCGCTCAAGGGACAAACCTCTCATTTCCCTGCGTCAAAGGAAGCTCCGTCAGAAAGCCAGCACACGGAAAAGTTCAGGAAAATCACTAGGAAAGACAGAAAATCCGCTGTTTTGGGTGAGGGCTTCTCATATCTCTGCTGCTGACTGCAGTGGCAACTTCAGAGGGCAGTTCAGAAAAATTCAAGATGGCGGCTGTGTGGTCAAAGACCCTGTCTCTTTTTTCCCCCTGCTTTGTGGATTCCTCCATTATGACCACCATGTTGAATTTTTTTGACCTTCACTGCAGATGTCACTGGCGGGACAAGACGTCCCCTCCTGAGAATCCATTTTCTCATCCCCCTTCCCTTCTTTTTTCCACACCTCCCTATTTTGACACCTGCTTCCATAATCCCCTAGTCCTGTGTGAGGTGCCGATTACCTCAGGCGCGCGCTGCCTTTACTAGAAAGTACTTTTTTGTTTCTTCCATAAATGGCTCCTGGCTAAGAAAACAAATACCATGTTACAGGTCATCCTCGACTCACGAGAGTTTATTTAGTGACCGTTCAAAGTTATGACGCTGAAAAAGTGAAGTGTGACCTGTCAACTCCTAAAACATTTTGTATACACATTTTATAGTTGACAACAGAAAGAATGGGGGAGGGTGTTTCAAAGAGCAGGTGGCAGTGTGGAATCGAAAGTACATTCCATTCATATTTTGTTTAGAGACTGATTAGATGGCTGAAGAAAATATTTGAAGAAAATATGAATGAAATGTATTTTTAATTCCACACTGCCACCTGCTCTTTGAAACTCCCCCCTCCCCTCTTTCTGTTGTCAACTATAAAACCTGAATACAAAACGTTTTATGAGTTGACATGACCATTTTTCACACTTCCAACCGTTGCAGCCTCCCCAGGGTCCCGTGATCAAAATTTGGATGCTTGGCCACTACATTTTATGACAGTTTTACAGCATCCCAGTGTCACATGATCCCCTTTTGTGACCTTATTTTATAATTGGGGAAGCCAGGGTCACATAACAACCGTGTTACGAACTTAACAGCTGCAGTAAGAAAGAAAGTAGCAAGAAAGGTCCTACAAGGGAGCAAAATTATTACATTATTTTGCTTAGCAACACAAATATTGGGCTCAGTGGAGGTTGTAAGTCGAGGCGAGCTTTTTAACCGTTAGCTACATCAGATGTGCTGCCATCGGATATGTTATAGATCAGGTGTCACCAACCTTTTGGACCACCAAACTCATCATTTTAAATCCCGCGGACCAGAGACCCTGGGAAAAATCCCCAAAAAACGTCCGCAGGAAAATCCCCCACCCCGTTTTCCTACCGATCGATCATTCTTTATTTGGGATCGCAGGATACCGTCTCCGGCTCTGTTCTCAGTGTGAGAGAGAGAGACTTTTGGCTTCATGCAAGGAAAGCAGCAAAAGTTTTTCTTTCTCTCCCCCAAACTCCACCAGAATGGCGCAGCCTCTTGGAGCAGGATGCCCTGCAGGGTCCCAAAGGCTCATTTTTGGCGGAGTTTGGAGGAGAGAAAGAAAGACTTTTGCTTCTTTCCTTGCGTGCGGCCAAAAGCAGAAGAAGAAAGAAGCAGAAAGAAGCAGCCCGATGGTCAGGCGAGGCACCTGGGGTGAATGGGGCACCTCCCTCCACCCTTTCCCCCCTCCTCTCACTACCTCATGTTGTTTGCAGTGCAGGAGATGTGAGCGACACAGCCTTGTGTTCCCGCGTAGCCTGGATTAATTGCTTTGGGGTGACATTTCTCTGTGGACCACCAAAATTTTCTCATGGACCACCAGTGGTCCCCGGCCCACTGGTTGGCGACCATTGCTTTAAACCATCTTTTCTTCACTTTAAGACGATTCAGAACTGGACTTATCTATGTCATTACAGGAGGACAGGTATTAATTACTCTTCCTTTCCCCTCCTGTCACGATTGTTTCCATTTTATCTTCCAGAAGACAGGACGATGAAAGAGACAATCGAAAAGGAAGATGCTTCCAAGAAGACCGTGTCCTCTGAGGTTGCCGTGATTGAAAGTGGGTACCTGTTGGACATGTTGTGATCAGGGAGGAAGGGAGACAAGAAAAAGGAGCACCTTAGGTGTTCCGCTCCGAAACCAGCTTCCCACATTGCATCAAGCCATGATTTGCTTTCCTGTGGCTTCTGAGTTTATTACACCACAAATATTGCTGGTTGCAGCTCCATCCAATTGACCAGCAGAGGTAGTCCTAATGTCAGCATTCCAGCTAACCAACTCCAAACTAATAAACTCCGAGGCAAATATTTCCTCAAAATTCCAATGTCAGCCTTCTAAAAAAACCTCAACTCCAATCAATAACTCCAAGACTGACATGTTCTCAACGTTTCTTTTTATTAGAGGAGCTATACTGGCACATCTGGGAAATCCTGAATCTGAAAGTTCCAGGTTTTCCCTTCCATAAGTAAAAAATTACAAATCCACCCCCTGCACACTTCATTATGGCACCACACGCCCCAATAGCCATTTGCTCCAACTTGAGACATCCCCTCAACCCTTCCTCACCCAGGTGCAGAAATAACATGACCTTGACTTAGAAGAAGGATGCTATTCTGTCTAACCACATACGCTCCACGAAATTCCTCCCTCCCGTTTTCCCAGGCTCAAGAATGTGGCAGTGTGGAAGCGTCTGGTGCTAATATGGCTTCCAAAGCTGACCTCCATTTTATGAGAATTGTCATACTGGCACATCTGGGACAACCCAAATCTGATCGTTCCGGGTTTTCCCTTCCCAATAGAAATGCAGAGAAGTTTGGAAAGGCCAGAAAATGGGCCTCCCAGAAGTTCGGGAAGGCCGAAAAATGGGCCTCCCGGAAGTTCGGGAAGGCCGGAAACAGGCCCGTTTCCGGCTTCCAGTGAGCCTCCGGAGCCCAGGGAGGCCATTTTTGCCCTCCTGGAGGCTTGAGAAAAGCCTCTGGAACCAGGAGAGGGCAAAACATTCCCCCCGGCTGTGGTGCAGGAGGCCGACTAGGCCACACCCACCGTGGCCACGCCCATCCAGCAACCAGGCAGAGAACCCTTTGCTAAAATTTTTGAAGCCCACTCCTGGGCGCAAAGCAGCTGCATGCGCCCTTCCACACCCTGTTTTGGCTGCCAGAAGTACCGCAGGCCACTCCTTTGCTATTTCCAGGCCGGCCCTGTGGGCCAGATTTAAGCACCCCACAGGTCAGATTCAGCCCGCTGAGCCTTGAATTTGACAGCCCTGGCCTCTGGAGATTTTCAGTCATCCAGGTGATGATTCTCCCAAAGGTGCTTTTTTTTTCAAGAGGCAACTTGGCCTTTCTGGTTTTTCATTGGAAGATGTTTCGCTTCTTCAGCTCTGACTGAAAGGATAGGGAATGGAAGGATTTATACTCTTGGCCAAGGCTCCTCAAACGTGGCATGTTTAAGACTTGTGGACTTCAACTCCCAGAATTCCTGAGTTAACATGATTGGAGGAGGAAGTTAGCTCTGGAATTCTGGGAGTTGAAGTCCACAAGTCTTAAAGCTGTCAAGTGGGAAGACCTCTGGTTTAGATTCATGTGTTTCAAGCATGGCCACCTTAAGACTTGTGGACTTCAGCTCCCAGAATTCCCGAGCTAGCATGACTGGAGGAGGAATTCTGGGAGTTGAAGTCCACAACTCTTAAAGCTGTCAAGTGGGAAGATCCCCGCTCTTTGCAGACATAGGAGAACAAACCCAGCAGGACAAGATTCAGCCGTCCATCTGCATGTAAAGGACAGAGGCTACTCTTTTGAAGGCAGCAAATTTTGGACAGAGAGGGCCGCTGGTTTGAAAGAGGGGTCAAAGAGGCCATTGAGGTCAAAATTGAACAGCCTTTTCTCAAGGGGGAGGAGATATGACATCATCTATCTCCAGTCTACAAAGCAGTCCTTTCAGCAGTTCCAAGGAGGCTCCGCACCCATTTGCACCACTCAGGTGACCCTGAGCACACAGATAAACCTCCAAGTGGCCTCAACGACCCTCTAAAACAGTGGTCCCCAGCCTTTTTTGTACCAGGGACCAGTTTCACAATTATTCATTCTTTGCGGCCCGGTACAAAATGATCCATGGACCGGTACCGGTCCGGGGCCCGGCGGTTGGGGACCCCTGCTCTAAAAGGATGCAAATGACCAGCTGTCTTTGAGGAATATAAATCCTTTCATTCCCCATCATCCAGTCCGAACCGAAGAAGCTTCTTGGAGGAGAAGCGAAACGTCTTCAGAAGGAAAACCAGAAAGTCCAGTTGCCTCTTTGATAAAAAAAAAAAAAAAAAGCACCTTTGGGGTTTCCTGCCAGAAGTGAATTTGGGGCTGAAGTTTGTGTGTGTGTGTGTGTGTGTTTGTTTTGTGATTCCAGGCAGGGATGAGTTGCAGGATTATCAGGATGGAAAACTCTGTGAGACACCCCGCCGAGAGAACAACAGGACGGATGCAGACAAGTGTTGTGAACAGCTGGCTGATGCCAAGATCCAAGAACTGGAAGAAACAGCTGACGAAAGAAAAGACGCAGCCGCAAGTAATCTCTTTTTGCTTCTCTGTGGCTGTTTGTTAATCGGAATTGGTTTTAACTAGTTGCCAGGGTTTCCTTTTTTTTCCTGGGGAACAAACACCTCGTTTTCCTTTCAGCTCTATTACCCACATGCAGTTCCTTCATTTTCTCCCTTTTCTCAACTGCTAAGGACCGCCTATAGTGGATAGCATGCTCTACTCTACAGCAGAGGTAGAGAACTAAAGGCCCTTTTGTGACTTGTGGACTTCAAACTCCCAGAATTCCTGAGCCAGAATTCCGCAAGTCATAAAGAGGCCACAGTTATCCACTTCTGCTCTGTATAGAGCAATGATGGCTTAACCTTTTTGGGTTCCTGTGCCAAAAAATTTTTGGGCGCTTCTGCGCCAACACCCAGAAAACAATGTGCATGCCCCCCCAAGCCCTCTGCGCATGCACGCATGATGCCCCTGTTCCCCCTTACCTGCATTGCACCTCCCAGACGATTTTCGGCCCATTTGAAGCCTTTTCAGCCTGCAAGAGACTTGAAGGAAGCCCCTGCAGGCTTTGCAGGCCAAAAAACGGGCCCATTTCGTCACTTCTGGTATTACCGGAAGTGATGAAACGGGCCTATTTTTCAGCCTGCAGACGCTTCCCTCAAGCCTCTGGCAGGCTGAAAAAGGCCTGAAAATCAGTAAGGAGGCACGTGCATGCTCAGCGAGGTAAGTTTGCCTGTGGCTCGCCATCATGGGTATAGAGCTATATATCACTTTTTGTGATTGGATGATATCCTTGTTCAATCTCTGTCTGTCTCTCTCTCTTTCTCTCTCTCCCTGTGTGTGTGTCTCTCTCTCACACTCACACACACACACAGAGTGAGAGAGAGAGAGACTAGAAGACATTGGATAATCTGTAAAATCACAATTGCAAGGCTGGTCTGGTCTCCGATCTGCTCAGTGTCATCAACGAATGAACGAGTGATGGGAAGGATTCGGGAATCGTTTTTTGGGGGGGGAGGTGTAACAGTTTTATTTTATCAATCTGGAGAATTAATGCAGCAACAGGCTCAAGAGCTAGAAGGAATTTTTATTGAGAATGCGTGTTCCTTCAAAGAACAAAGCAACTGGATGCTCCTTGGTGCCACGTGCATCATTGAGAAAAGAAAACCCTTTTAATGTTCGGGGGTTTTTTGTAGCGCGTTTGGAAGGAGATAGTCCAATAGGAAGCAAGGATCTCGAATTGAAGAATTGAATGCAGGATTGATCTTGTGGCTAGATCTTGTGGATAAATTCGATGCATTATCCAATTCTTGGGTAATGGAAGACAGCTAGAGACATGCAAAGAAGGATCATCCTAAATCATGACCGTGGATAAAGCTTAAAAATTAATCAGTGGTTCTCAACTGTTGACACTTTTAAGATGGGTAGATTTCAACTCCCGGAATTCCCCAGCCAGCCATGATGGCTGGGGAATTCTGGGAGTTGAAGTCCACACATCTTAAAAAGTGTCAGAGGTTTTAGAAACAGCAGATTAGATTATGTAGCTCAGAGCTGATGTTAACGTTCCAAGGTCTCATCTGTCTTAAGGGTGGATAATGCTGAGGTTGGCCAGGTTTTGAAATCTTCAAGATACACTTATAGAGATCCCAGAATTCCCCTTTGCTGAGGGAACCTCGACCCTCAGAAGTCCAAACCAATATGCTCAAGAGTGAGAGACAACTGGAAATTTCATTTGAACCTCTGGAGGCTCAAAACATGCGGCTTGAGTTCAACAAATTAGCTACCAAGCCAAGTCAAGATGTCGAAGAAAAGCTGAAGAAAACCTGGAAGCAAGGAATTTTGTTTTTCGTTTTCTCCCCTCTGCGGGGAACCTTGGCCGTCTTCCACATGGGAGAATTCAGCTGTGACCTTCAGCATACACATTTCGGCCGGCGTAAATGTAAAAAGAAAGACCGATTCCCAGGATCTCGAAGGCGATCATGAGGAAGGACGCGAGGAAAATGGCGTCCGCCACACTCTTCAACCACTTTTGCACCCGCGTATCGCATCCCTGTTTTTTCACCGGCCAGTCACTCACCACAGATTTATGTGAGACGGTGTTCAACTGGCAGACGCCCAGCATTGGTTGGAAGTTGTTTGGGTGGTTGCTGCAAGAACATGGGTAGGTTCCCATTTTATTCTGGAAAAAGGTGTTGTTTTTCCAATTTTCCGGCCCAGTCCAGCCACAGCAAGACATTCGGGCCTGGACATAATCCAGAGTTAACCTTTTGTGCTGGTTGGCTTGGTCCATTGGGTTATAGTTTTGGATGAGGCTGAGGATGGTCTTGTTGAGCTCGTCTTCCATCTTCTGCTGTTTGAAGTACACGAACAAGCCCGGGAAAAAGTGGAAGATGATAAGGACGATCAGGAGCGGAATGTAGGCCATCAAAGCGAATTTTACTCCAAAGTGATAGACTCCGAGGCAGCCCCATAAGCCGAGAAACATGGCCAAAGCCCCAATCGCGATGAAAATGTACAGCAGGCTTTGGAAGGAGTCGAAAACAGACTGCAGGATGGAGATGTAGGCGCTCTTGGTGATCAAAACCCAGAGGCCTAAACTGAACATTGCAGCTCCCACGAGAAACAGAAGGACATTGAAGAAGCAGAACAAGCACTTGAGGCACTTGAGGCAGCAATTCGCCATCGTTGCTTTTCAGAACTCAGAACCGTCAGCATCAAAGGAAAGAAACACGGCGACCAAACAGAATGGCCTGGCTGTGTCTCCGGGTGGGTCTCAACCATAGAAAAGCCACCCTAGACAATGACAATGACATTGTCTCTCGAGGGCACTCTAGCCAGATCCGGTCTTTATGATCCATCCTTTAGACTTGTGCGGAAGCCCGTATGGCTGTTGGCTTCAGGAATGGCTCTAGCAGAAGGCTAGTATCTAAAGCAGGGTTGGAGAACGATGGGCCTTTTATGATTTGCGAACCTCAACTCCCATGCTGGCTCCAGTATTCTGGGAGTTGAAGTCCACAAGTCATAAAGGGGCCATCATTCCCCATGCCAGCTGAGGAATTCTGGGAGATGAAGTCCACAGGTTATAAAGGGGCCATCATTCCCCATGCCAGTTTAGGAATTCTGGGAGTTGAAGTCCACAAGTCATAAAGGGGTCATCATTCCCCATGTCAGCTCAGGAATTCTGGGAGTTGAAGTCCACAGGTCATAAAGGGGCCATCATTCTCCCATGCCAGCTCAGGAATTCTGGGATTGAAGTCCACAAGTCACAAAGGGGCCATCATTCTCCATGCCAGCTCAGGAATTCTGGGAGTTGAAGTCCACAGGTCATAAAGGGGCCATGGTTCCACAAAGTGGCTCAGGAATTCTGGGAATTGAAGTCTATAGGCCACAAAAGGCCCATCATGGCTCCCCATCTCTGATTTACAGCTACATAATGGCATCCTATGCTTTTCAGTTTCTTACTTCAGTCAAAATGTTTTCCCAGGTAGTTGCACACTGTTAAAGTTCCTAATTCAGCTTTAAGTCTCTCTAGTGAGGTTTTCTGGATGCCTTTGGTACTTAGCATTTGGTTTGCGAATTCCTTAAGGCATCGCAGTTGAGCAGTGGACAAAAGTAGTTAAAAACAAACACTATGAAATTGAAATCTGGGCTTTTACGATATATAATCGCAATTCGAGGTCATTAAAAATGCAAACGTGTCATTATTCTCTCTCTCTACATACACACACACACCCCCCACTCCTGGAATTAGGCTTGTCCTGATCCTGCTTGGCTTTTTGTAAGACATTAAAAAAAAGGTCATCCAGCCTGCATCCCTCACAGTATGGATGAGCCTGTTTGTTGGTGGAATTGAATGTAATACAGTATGTTTCTCAACTGTGTCCACTTTAAGACGAGTGGACTTCAACTCTTGGCTGGCTGGGGAATTCTGGGAGTTGAAGTCCAGGGATGTCTCAAGTTGGGATGGATGGTGATTGGACCATGTCATGGTACAGGGGTTGAGTTTTGACTTTTGAATTACTGAGGGAAAACTGGAACTTTCAGATTTGGGTTTCCCAGATGTGCCAGTATGACAACTCTAATAAAAAGAAACTTTGAGAAAATGCCTGTCTCAGGAGCTTTTTATTGGAGTTTGGTTTTACTGGAACACTGACCCATGGTGGTTTAATTACTTTATTGTCATTGCACCTCGTACAATCAAACGCCATCTTCAGTGCACATCATGACCATGAAAATAAACACAAACACACATCCTTCACCCTCCACACATTGAACCGAAAACCCCCGACACCGCACCAATACTGCACTACACAGTAGAATTCAACAGAGCAACTGCCCTGGGATAGAAGCTGTTTTTCAGCCTATTTGTCTCTGTTTTTATTCTCCTGTACCGTCTGCTGGATGGTAATAGTTTAAAAAAAAAAGGGTGCCCAGGATGAGATGGATCTTTGAGAATGTTTTGAACTTTCTCAAGGCAGCAGGAGCTATAAAGCTCTTCCAAAGATAGGAGAGGGCAACCCATGATCTTCTGGGCAATGACCTTTACCCTCTGGAATGCTTTCCTATCTGCCACTGTGCAATTGGCAAACCATACAGAGGCGCAGTAAGTTAAAACACTCTCTATGGTGCAGCGGTAAAAGGTCACCAGCAGTTTTTCATTCGGTTGTTGTTTTCTGAGAAGCCTCAGGTAGTATAATCTCTGCTGGGCCCTTTTGACCAGGGCTGCAATGTGAGCGCCCCAGGTCAAGTCCTCTTTGGACTGAAATGTGAAAAGGCTATTACAGACGATTTTAGACATTCTCATAACATACCAAAGGAGGCAGCTGGGATCCTGGGGGAGCCATGGATCACTACCCCTGTAGGAAGGAGGAAGAGGTGAAGAAAGAGGAACAGGAAGAGAGGATGCTGTGCTGGGGTTTTCTTTAGGCTCAGTAAGTTTCCACACAAGCCTTCAAATCCAAGTATATTTCTTACCAATGCAAGATCTCTGACTAACAAAATGGATGAATTAAGGCTACAGATTGCAAAGACTAAATGTTGCTATGTGAATTTGGCAAATCCCATTGGATTTGCTTGTCAGAAGGTCACAAAAGAGGATAGACATTGCAACCGTCCTAAATACGAATCCGTTACCAAACACTCGCATTTTGATCCTGTGACCACGAGGAATCCTGCAACAGTCATAAATCAATTCTGGTTTTTTTTAGTACCGTAGTAACTTTGGTCACTAAACGAACAGTCGAGAACTGCCTGTGCATCAAAAATAAACTGCCCTCATATGAACCCAAACCATGCAAGATCTCTGACTAACAAAATGGATGAACTAAGGCTACAGATTGCAAAGACTTAACTGTTGCTACAGAGAACTCCATAAGGCTACAGATTGCAAAGACTAAATGTCGCTAGGGGAGGACTCCAGAAATTCCACCTTGGGATCCAAAACCCTCCTTTGAAGCTGACCTTTGATCTGATGGCTATCCCAAACACCAAGCAGGAAAGGAAAGAAAAGTCGTACAGCCGACACTTTTATTTTTCAAAGGTTGGAGAAATAGAGCAAGATACACCGATCCAGGTGGAAGAGATTTCCCCTGGGAATTGAATTAAGTCAGCCTTAACCGCGGTGTCTGAATAGTTTGAGAAGGGGGTGAACCAAGACTCAGGTAGGGATATTTGCCTAAGAGGTCCATCATTGTAATCTCCCAACTTGATCCAAATTGCACAGAAGGAAGAGGGGTACGAAAAAAACCAGCGAAAGGGGTGTCTGAAAGACATACGGAGCATCCTAAGTCTTATTATGGCAGTGAATCAAACCTAGAAACCATGATGATGTTCAGAACATTTGTGGAAGAAGCAAGGTAAGTACTTAGAGGAAGAGCTGTTGGGCTAATGCTAATATCTCCCGTGGGGACTGCCAACCACCAACTGGAATAAGGAATGCAGTTCTCTCTTTCCTTGTGGATTCACATCCAGGCTCCAGGCAGGGTTGTCGTCTTCAGTATTGGCACGTTTTGCCTTTGCAAAGGCAGATGGAGAGCGCTATCCCCAGCAGCTCCACGATGGCCACTCCTATGCAGACCCCGAGAAAGATGTTGAAATTTTCCTGCAACCAGCTCTGCACAACCATCCGGCACCCCTGCTTCTTCACAGGCCAGTCGGCCACGGTGGTTGCGTTGGACTGGGTCTCCAGAGCACAGAAGCCTGTCCCTATCGAGGTGCCCTCCGTCTGGTTGCTGCAAGAACATGGATAGAAGCGCATTTTGCTCGTCCAAAGGATTTTGTTGAGTTGCCAGTCTTCGGGTCTGGTCCAGCCGCAGCACGAGAACTTGGATTGAACAAAGTCCAAAGCGGATTCGAGGACCTGGTTGGTGTCATCGGAAGGGTCATATGTCTGGAAGAGATCAATCACCACCTCGGACATTCTGGCTTTCAGTGAGCACTGTTGGAAGTAGATCATCAGACCAGCGGTGACCTGGGCTGAGAGGATGAACAACAGGCAGGTGAGGTAGATGCCAAGGGCACACCGGATGCCACACTGGGCCCCTAAGCATCCCAGGAAGCCAAGCACCATGGTGATGGCACCGACTCCGATGAAGACGTAGACCCCATCTTGGAACGAGGGCGCTGAGTTCTGCAGGATGGGAGCAAAGGACTTTTGGTCAACCAAAATCCAGGTTCCAATCCCAACCATCAGTGCCCCCAAGACAAAGAACAGGTGATTGAAGAAGAAAAACAAGTAGAGGGTGACCTTCTTACAGCAATATCCCACCTTCATCTTCTCCTTTTGAACGGAATCTTGGGACTTCTGTTTAGAACTCGGAACATTCAACTGAAAAAAAAAAAGAGAGAGAGAGAGTCCACAAACACAATGGATGACCTGTACGTCACCATCTGTGGAGCTTCTATCGTAGACTTAAAACCTGAAAACGTCATCCAAAAATCACCACAAAGAATGTTCCACTCCCGGTGGAGTGAGCCGTAATGACAAACAGAGGAGAGATTCCTCAATCAAGCGCTCACGCAGGAGGCTTTCTGTGTCTGCACCCCCTTTGCCAAAACTCTCATCGAAAGGGCATGAGCTCAGACAAACAACGCAACACCATTTCTAAACCGCAGGCCCGCTTCTCATTATTGCAAGACCGTGTGAGGTGTTTTCCCCTTTAGGTTTCCCTTCCTGGGGATCAGGGATCTACCGTCCCTCTCCCTCTCTTGCTCTTTCACCCCAATTGATTTGGGGTTAGGGCATGTTTAGCTGAACGGATCCTCACAAGCAGAGTCTCAATTGCCAAAGTATTGTTACTGTACAACATGGCTGCGGGAGCCATTTTGAATTCGATCCAACTCCTTCCTCCCGTTCAGTGGGCTTCAAGTGGTTTATTCTCCACAGGTTTCCCTTTCTGGGAACCAGGAGCCTTCAAACACCACCACCAAAACTTCTCCACAATCATTGGACAGTATCCGGACAATTACAACTAATTCTCCAGACAACCTGCTACTAAAGCAGGGCTTCTCAAATAATTCCAACTATCCATTGTAAACGGTTCTCAGTTTTACCAAAATTTAACTATCACAATTACATAATTATTATCTATCATAAATAATAATAATAAATTAATTAAAATAAAGAAATAATGAAACATAAAATAAAATTGTTACTGCAGAACGTGGCTGCGGGCGCCATTTTGAATTCGGTCTAACTCCTTCCTCCCGTTCAGTGGGCTACTATAATGAAAAAATAATGAAACAGAAGACAAAAAGGAGGACTAAACCTCTCCGTTTAGGAACCCTTTCAGGACCCAAACCATTATCTGGACCATACATCAGCCTCAGTAACAATGGCAGGTCGCTATCACCCAAGGGCAACTTCTTCCAGAGCTGCATTCAAGGCCCAGGATAAATCCACGGAGCCGAGCAAGCCTTCTAAAGCAGCGGAAAAGGATGCCCGTGAGAGACATCAGGCCTTAGAGAGACGAGTGAGGAAGCATGCCAGGGAGACTGACCAAGCTCCACCTCCGTCTACTACTGCTCAGGACCCGAACCTTCCACCCTGTTCCCTTGATTTATCTATCCAGTCAAGGCATACCACCATCAGACAGCCTCCCCATGATATCCCAGAGGCTGGGCCAGCCCCACGAGGGGACCCAGAGGCAACAGTTGCATCCACAGCTGCTGGCCTTCGCCAGGAGGAAGATCTACCGGAGGAAATCCCTGACAAGATCAGAATGTGGATGGAAATGGCAATCCAGAAGGGACATTGCATCAGGGGTTCAACAATCCGTTTGAGCTAGACGACACTCGGCAGCTTCAGATTTCGGGTCCCTCTCCAAGCAGTCCTTGAGTGTGAGGGACCAGCATATTACACAGGTACCTCCCCAAGGGGAGTTCCCTATACTCCCTATCACCCCCCCACACAAGGTTTCCCGGATATTGGGGACCAAGATGAGGAAATGGACCAATTAGATGAAGGGTCAATACAAAATATTGATCAGGGGTTATCAGAGGCGGACCCGTTGGAAAGGGGAATGTCAGACGACGAAGGCCTCCTTCCCGACCAACCGGTATTTACGAGACTGTTCTGTCCACAACTGTTCAGGTCCCTATTGTTCAAGGCCAGGAACACCGCCCGCCTTGACAAGGCTACCGCTTCCCCGCAACCAGCAATCCCCAGAAGAGGCAGGGGATTTAATCTTCTCCCAGCCTGTCAATGAGGCAGACGTAATTACGGTTCCTCATATGTTTAAGGAATTAGTCCAGAGACAGTGGGCCTCGGCTGCGTCATACCCCGCTCCCATGTGGTATGATAAAAATTTGTTTACAATCTGGCACCTGACTTTTCAAATTCCTTAAACACACTGGAAGTAGACGACCCCATAGTGGCCCTGGTATCCTCCTCCTCCATTCCCACTGAGGCGGAGGAGGCCCTAAAACCTGAAGAAAAGAAGGCAGAACTGGCCTTCTGCAGAGCACACCTGTCGGACACTTGGGCCATTAGAGCAGCTATGGCCGCATCCTTTTTTTACTAGGTCTTCCCTCAGGTGGCTTTGACCCCTGAGGGACACCATACCTGCTTCCAATATACGAGCAAGTTAGGACATTGCCAAACTTATCGCGGCAGCAGAATTTTCTGCAGATGTTACCTTCAGTGCGGTAAAGTTCTCTTCCAGGGCTGTCACATCACAGGTTTCAGCAAGGAGGCTTTTACGGCTCAGGCATCGGCAGGCTGATACCAAACACAGGTGCAAGCTTGCCTCAGCCCTGATTTTGGGGGGGAACGGTGTTTGGCAGTGCCCTCGATCCGCTCCTGATTGAAGCCGGGAACAAGAAGGTTCTTCCCTCACTTTTTCAAAAATAAAATAAATCTCCACAGCCCTTTCGGAGAGGCTCCTTTCGGACCTTCTATCAGGCACCCTACTACCCTCGTTTCAATAGGGCACCAGGTTATAGACAAGGACAGCATCAGGAGAGATTCGATCTCACGGACAGGTTCAGACGGGGAGGACAAAACAAGAGACAGTTCTGGGGAACCGGAAACAGGTCCTTCCCTTAAAATGACGCTATAGAGCACTGCACACCAGAACAACTAGACACAAGGACAGTTTTTCCCCGAAAGCCATCACTCTGCTAAACAAATAATTCCCTCAACACTGTCCAACTATTTACAAAGTCTGCACCACTATTACTATTAATCTTCTCATCACTCCTTATCACCCATCCCCTCTCACTTGTGACTGTATGAGTGTAACTTTGTCGCTTGTATCCTTACGATCTATATTGACTGTTTCCTAGTATGATTTGATTGCTTATTGTACCCCAGGACTATTAAGTGTTGTACCTTATGATTCTTGAGTCTCGACGAATGTATCTTTTCTTTTATGTACACTGAGAGCATTTGCCCCGAAGACAAATTCCTTGTGTGTCCAATCACACTTGGCCAATAAAGAATTCTATTCTATTCTATTCTATTCTATTCTATTCTATTCTATTCTATTCTAACCTTATGATTCTTGACGAATGTATCTTTTCTTTTATGCACACTGAGAGCATTTGCCCCGAAGACAAATTCCTTGTGTGTCCAATCACACTTGGCCAATAAAGAATTCTATTCTATTCTATTCTATTCTATTCTATTCTATTCTATTCTAACCTTATGATTCTTGACGAATGTATCTTTTCTTTTATGCACACTGAGAGCATTTGCACCAAGACAAATTCCTTGTGTGTCCAATCACACTTGGCCAATAAAGAATTCTATTCTATTCTATTCTATTCTATTCTATTCTATTCTATTCTATTCTATTCTATTCTATTCTATTCTAACCTTATGATTCTTGACGAATGTATCTTTTCTTTTATGCACACTGAGAGCATTTGCCCCGAAGACAAATTCCTTGTGTGTCCAATCACACTTGGCCAATAAAGAATTCTATTCTATTCTATTCTATTCTATTCTAACCTTATGATTCTTGACGAATGTATCTTTTCTTTTATGCACACTGAGAGCATTTGCCCCGAAGACAAATTCCTTGTGTGTCCAATCACACTTGGCCAGTGAAGAATTCTATTCTATTATTAAACTTTAATCATTAATCTATCCCCCCCCCCTTTTTATGTTTGGGCCCAAATCAGTGTTGACTCCTTATCGATTGGCCACCACGTCCTTGCACTAAAATGAGAAAGGCGCCAGAAAGACTTAGATTTAGTTAGGCAAAAGCTGTGTTTTTTCAAACAAATGTTATTGACGATGTGTTATTTTCTTAGGTGTTATCTCTAAGCCCCTTTTCATTCATTCAGTCAGTCGGTCGGTCAGCTGGACTTTGGAACTCTTCTAGTCCAACTCCCTGCTCTAGCAGGAGACCCTACATACCAGGGGCTCAGTCAGCAACCCGCAGCTCTGGAGCTGTATGTGGCTCTTTCATCCCTCTGCTGCAGCTCCCTGTCGCTCAAAATATGTGTCACAACTGCCAATGTATGACACCTGCCGGCACATGATTTATGGAGCTTTTCAACCCCCCGGTAGGCCAACCATGGGTAAATCCAAGAAAAGTTTCAGAAGGAAAACAACGTTTAATTCAACTACGTATGCTGGTTTTGTGGCCGCTCCGGAAATAGTCAGGCACGGGAAGGGTTTTGTGGCTCCCAGTGGTGTTTTTTTTCTGTGGGAAACAGGTCCAACTGGCTCTTTGAGTGTTTAAGGTTGCTGACCCCTGCCCTATACCATTTCAGACTGTCTCATGGGTGACCTGATTTATGACCTTCATGATTTGCAACCAATGATAAGCAGGCTCCATTACAGTAATAACTCAAGGAATACTGTATACTGTCCTCATATTTGTTTGAAATAGTGGTTCCCAGATGAGGCTAAACAGAGATCAAATCTTTCCCGGCCAGCCTGACTCCTGGAGATTCCTGAAAATTGGGTTTGGTTTCCTTCAGCTCAGTAGATGTTGCCGAAAGACCCCTTTTAAGTCTTAACACAATAACAACAGAGTAGGAAGGGACGTTGGAGCTCTTCTAGTCCAACTGTCATGCCCCTGTCAGGATCTGATTCGGAGGGGGCGGCCGAACAGCTGACAGGGAGTGGGAGTGTGGCTCCGTTGGCTGTGGAAGAAACTGGGGAAGGGCACAGTCCAGTTGGGCAGAGCAGGGGAGAGGTAGAGCAAAGGAGAGGGAATTCGGAGGAAGACCCAGACTCACCCTCTTCATCCTAGGGCACGCAGGGAGGAGTGGAGAAGGGAGCAACGTGAGTTGCATGGCTTACGGGGCAGGAAAGGGCCCTGATTCCCTTCATTAGCTGCAGCTGGGAACACAATGTTTAAAAAAGGGAAGCTGCACACAGCAAACTGTTGGGAGCAAATCGTGAATTATCTTTTATTGTCGAGGCTTATCTGGGTTCCTGGCGTCTTCCCAACAGTGTGTTTTGCTGTGCTTTCAAGTGTGCAATTCCTTTTCCTGCCTTGTCAAGTTAATTACTGCAGCGTGGTTTGTTTGGATTTTTAGTTACAGTTTGTACGTACTTTGTTTTCGGACTGAATTTCCTCCACTTAAAGACTGTTCTTGGGAGAAATTGTTCTCCAGCCGAAGGTAACCCGGACATTGGGGACAAAGTATAATTAAGGGACTCTTCTTGCTTATTTGATTGTGTTGCCTTTGTGCCACACTCCTGGTCATCACATCAACCCTCTGGTCAAGCAGGAGACTCTATACCATTCCAGACAAGTGGTTGTCCAGCCTCTTGTTAAAAGTCTCCAGTGAACCTCTGGAGGCAAGTCGTTCCACTGGTTAATTGTCCTCACTTTTAGGAAATGTCCTCCTTAGTTCTAGGTTGCTTCTCTCCTTGAATAGTTTCCATCCGTTGCTTTTTGTCCTGCCCTCAGGTGCTTTGGAGAATAGCTTGACTCCCTCTTCTTTGTGGCAGCCCCTGAGATATTGGAACCCTGCTATCATGTCACCCCTAGTCCTTTTCATTAAACTCGACATACCAATTCCAGTAGCTGTTCTTCATATGTTGTAGCCTCTGGTCCCCTAACCATCTTCGTTACTCTTCTTTTGTTCCAATAGACCATGATCAGTCACAAGTAGAAGAAGCCCACCTTCAGTTGGGACAGCCAACCCAGGAAGAAGCAGCAATTTTGGGAAAAGTTGGAGGAGACGCTCTGCAAGATGAGACTCCGCAAAAGACCTTGGAGGATGATAGTAGAACGGATAGTGGCCAGGGATCTCTCCCAGGCAAGAAAGCCAAAGCAAATCCATACAGATGTGTGCAGTGTGGAGAAAGCTTTTACAAGTGGTCCCAGATGATAATCCACGAGAGGGGTCACAGCCGAGAGAAACTGTACAGCTGCCCCCAGTGTGACCAGAATTTTTCCTCCCGCCAGGCACTTCTCAGCCACGAGGCAAGCCACATGGGCGAGAAACCCTACCAGTGCTCCGACTGCGGGAAAACCTTCCGTGAGAAAGCCTACGTCCTCCAGCACAAGAGGATCCACACAGGCGATAGGCCATATGCTTGCTCGGAGTGCGGGAAAAGCTTCTTCCGCAAGGGGTCCCTAATCCTGCATGAGAGAATCCACACAGGGGAGAAGCTCTACAGATGCCCAGACTGCGGCAAGAGCTTCAACCGTAAGCCGCACCTTGCCGTCCATCGGAGGATCCACACAGGGGAAAAACCGTACGAGTGCTCCGATTGCGGGAAGACCTTCACCGTGAAATCGGCTCTTAATGTACACATGAGAACTCATTCGGAAGAGAAGCCCTACCAGTGTCCCGACTGTGGGAAAAGTTTCCGTGAGAAAGGAACTCTCAACATCCACAAACAGAGCCACACGGCGGAGAAGCCTTACCAGTGTGCTGAATGCGGGAAATGCTTCAGTTATACCGCGTCATTTCGGAGACACAAGAAAACCCACTCCGCCGGGTCAGCTCTCAAATCCTACGAGTGCCCCGAATGCGGGAAAAGCTTTGGCCGCAAGGATTACTTGATCACGCACCGGAGAATCCACACGGGTGAGAAACCTTACATGTGCTCCATATGTGGGAAGAGCTTCAATCACGGAGCAACTCTGGTTACACATAAGAGGACCCATACAGGGGAAAAGCCTTATGAGTGCTCTGAATGCGAGAAGAGCTTCAAACAGATTTCTGGCCTAATTACGCACCGGAGGACGCACACGGGCGAGAAACCCTACGAATGCCCGGACTGCGGGAAACGCTTCATCCTGAAAGCGTACCTTGACGTACACAAGAGAATTCATACAGGAGAACGGCCGTATCAGTGCTCCCATTGCGGGAAGGGTTTCTCCTGCTCCTCATACCTTTTAAGGCATGAGAAAACCCATACGGGGGAACGCTCCCACACCTGCTCAGACTGCGGCCAGGGCTTCTACTGGAAACGCTCCCTGATCATGCACATGAGGAAGCACACGGGGGAGCAGAATCTGCACGAGTGCAAAATCTGTAGCAAAGGCTTCAGTTGGATGTCCGCTCTGAACATCCACATGAGGACCCACACGGGGGAGAAGCCTTACATGTGCTCGGAGTGTGGGAAAACTTTCAGCGGGAAATGGATCCTCATCCAGCACAAGAGGATCCACACGGGCGAGAGACCCTACAAGTGTCCCGAGTGCGGGAAGAGCTTCCACGCAAAGTCCTCACTCTTTGCCCACAAACGGACCCACACAGGGGAGAAGCCGCACGAGTGCGCCGAGTGCGGGAAAAGCTACAGCGTGAAGGCCAACTTCGTGGCGCATATGAGGACCCACACGGGGGAGAAGCCCTACGAGTGCTCGGACTGCGGGAAAAGCTTCTACAAGAAAGACCGCCTCATGACGCACAAGAGGACCCACACGGGAGAGAAGCCTTACCAGTGCTCCGAGTGCGGAAAAGGGTTCAACTGGAAGGTGGGCCTGATCAACCACACCAGAATCCACACCGGCGAGAAGCCGTATTCATGTGCTGCGTGCGGGAAGTGCTTCCATAAAAAGGACCACCTGGCTCGCCATGAGATCATCCACACAGGAGAGAAGCCCTATTCCTGTTTTGACTGCGGGAAGAGCTTTAACCAGAAAGTGGCCCTGATTGTGCACAAGCGGACTCATACAGGAGAGAAACCCTATAAATGCTCCGAGTGTGGGAAGAGCTTCAGCTGGAAGAGGTCTCTCCTCACCCACCGGGCGGCTCACCTGGGGAAGAAGCCCTACCAATGTTCTGAATGCACGGAAAGCTTCAGCCAACGGTCTCTTCTGGCAGAGCATGAAAGGACCCACACAGGTGAGATCCTGTAGGACCGTGGTAGGGAAGCACCTCTATGACTTGTGGACTTCAACTCCCAGAATTCCTGAGCCAACACTCTAGTGTCAGGTTCCCAAGTGATGAAATCCATTTAAAAAGAAAAGAACCAAGTCCATCTTCCAAGACATTCTTTTATTTAGGAAAGCATCAAATTGGCAAAGTCCGTGGTAATTCCAGATCGGACACAACCCAGAATTACTCACAATATCAGAAGTTAGAAACAACCCCCCAAAAGTCTCCAATAGAAGTAATTTAACGTTGCTTGATGTCATAAATCTCCACCTCAAGAAGCCTAAGAACAGACAGCTTGTTTTCCCACGGGAAGAAGAATCACCTAGCCTAAACAACTCTCCCTATCTGCATTCCTCCCCGCTTAGGAATGTGGCAAGCCCGAAACCCTTCCCCCCACGACTGCCACAGAGAAAGTAAGAAAAAGAATATATACTAAGCCTAACTGAAATGGCTACACATAGATAGATTTTGCGCTTGACAGCTAGGAGTTGAAGTCCACAAGTCATAAAAGGGCCACAATTCCCCACCCCTGCTGTAGGACATCTGATTGAAAAGAAAGAGTCTTTTCATTCCTTACAAAGAAAGGACATCTAGAGATGAGTTCCTGGTGTTCTCCCAAAGGTGATTTTCCAAAAAGCATCTGTGCTTTCTTGGTTTTTGGTTTTTTGTTTTCCTGGAAAACGTTTCGCTTCTCCATCCAAGATAAGCTTTCTTCAGTTCTATCGTCTTGGATGAGAAGTGAAACGTTTTCAAGGAACAAAACAAGAAAGTTCAGAGCATCATAAAAAGGGTTAGGGAGCTGGAGGTAAAAGCATACAACAAATAGTTAACATGAATCAGGTATGTCCAGCCCAGGGGTTGACGCAACCTTAAAAACTCAAAAAGAGCCGCAAAGGTCCTAACCGGAAGCCTCCCATTCAATTCTGAAGTCCGGTTCCTCCATCATAAGAGTCTCTCCTAGCGCTGCGTCTGTTCTGACCAAGGTTTCCGCAGACCGTAATTAAGCCCATGCTTAGTTAAAACAACTCTTTGTTTTATTTCAGTGCTGGGAATTATGCTCATTCCCAGCCTGTAATGAGTCCCAAACAGTCCCTCGAGATAAGCACCCACCTTTCTCTCCTTTAAATTGCTGCCAACAAGTAAAGTGCCAAATGAACTAGAAAAAATCAACTGAAGTACGAAGTCCACACACAGAGCTTCAAGGTTTAATCCGAACATAATGAATGACTTTGCTTCCTGCAAAGGTTTCTTCACCTTTGCCTGACCTTTATCCCTTATGGGCGGGGCAATCATCTCCCAGCCTTATTCCCGTGTCGCCCCTTTTGTCTCAGCTGCTCTCGCCTCCTGCCAGCTCTGCGCAATTTACGAATTCCGTTCCTTCACGGTTAAAAGGCTATTAAAACTCATTGTCTCTTATAAGCACAAGCCTTGCCAAGGTTGCTCAAGGCTGTCAAGAACACTAGATAAAGTTGCCAATAAATATTTTAAACACAAAGACAGGAACTAAGAGAGTCTGAATGTCCACAAGACTTGAGTGCAAAAACTTCTTTGCTTCCTGCAAAGAACTCCAGTTTCTCAGCTGACTTTTATCTCTTAAGGGAGGGGCCATTACCTTGAAGCCTTACTCCCAAGTCGCCCGTGCTGCTGCAGCTGCTCTTTCCTTTCAGCACCCCTGCACGCATGAGCACAGGCTCCTCTGGGTCCTCTTCATCACTGCTGCCAGCCTCCACAATCTCCGAAGGCAGCACTCCACTCCCTGATGGTCCTGGCCCCATCCCTGCATCACACACAGGCCCCTCATCTGAGTCCTCACTCTCCGAGACCTCAGCCGTCCGCACCTGCTGCCGGCGAACCACAACACAGTCCCAATGGGCTGAGACAGTCCCTCAAAGCTTTCAGACTTTCAGAATTTTATTAATGTAACCTTAGAACAGAGGTCTCCAAACTTGGCAACTTTTAAGACTTGTGGACAGCACAGCTGGCTGGAGAATTTTGGGAGTTGAAGTCCACAAGTCTTAAAGTTGGCAAGTTTGGGGAACCTTGCCTTAGAATGAAGAGAGAGATAGCAGACTTGGTTGATCTTCTTGGCTTCTTGTCTAAAGCGCCTCGCAGGGCTGACCCCGTATGTAACGCCCACAACTTCCAGCTCCTCCCATCACACCCAAACAATTGTCACTGACTTAAAAGTCCTTGTAAGCTGTTAAAACAACCCACTGAATTAACTTTCTGAAATTCACAGATCTTGTTGTCGGGCCGCCTGAACTCTCCATGGAAGAAATCACCACCGCTGTGGTAAGGAGGAGAAAAATATATATTCTTTTTATTTATTTTTTTATTTTCTCTCTATCCGAACTTTCCCAGCTACCCCGGGAAAAAAAAAATCCCAGTGAAAATGGATTGTAATGTTCTGTGGCTACTCAGAGAGAGGTTGGGTGGGCTTCTGGGGTTGTGTGCGTGACTGTGACAAAACAACGTGAGCCGAAATTGAGACCCAAAGCAGAATCTGACGGAACACTTAATGGGTTGTGTTGTGTGTATCTCCAGCCCAACACTCGCACGGCGTCGGGGGGCTTCTGCAGCTGTGGGCTTTGCAATGTGGGTTTTGTTTTATAAACAGAGATCTATATTTTCTTCCCCACCCCGCCCTCCTTTAGATGAGCCTGGACTGCAATACAATTATTTTGACCACAGCCGTATAGCGCCAAATTGTCAAAAAGGTAAGTAAAGTTGAGAGAAAAGAGCAGGATGGTGCAATTAGCGTCCTGGGTGAGGAAGGAGAATAACTGGTTCGTGCACTGGTAGATGGCAATGTTATTCATCCTCCAATACTTTCCTTTACCGTCAGTGATTCATTGATGTAACTTATGCATTACAGGTAGTCTTTGACATACCGTGTTTCCCCCAAAATAAGACCAGGTCTTAATTTTTGCTTCAGAAGATGCATTAGGGCTTATTTTCAAGGAAATACGGTACTAAATGCACCCACCTGGCTGACAATCTCAACTGGGGCTTATTTTGGGAGTAAGGGTTATATTTTGAGCGCCCTGAAAAATCATGCTAGGGTTTATTTTCTGGTTGGGTCTTATTTTCAAGGAAATATGGTATTAAATGCGCCCGCCTGACTGAAAATCTTAACTGGGGCTTATTTTGGGAGTAAGGGCTTATGTTCTGAGCTCCCTGAAAAATCATGCTAGGGCTTATTTTCTGGTTGGGACTTATTTTCGGGGAAACACAGCATGACGGGTCATTTAATGACCATTTGGAGTTACAACAGCCTTAAGGGTGCTTTATGGCTCCTTAAAACGCACCCCCCCCACCAACCCTTCCGGCTTTGTGGACCGGCGGTGGGGGAAGAGGCCATGGTTCTGTGTGAGCAGCAGGCACATGTTGATGCTTGCGTGGCCCGATTCTGAATGGGTTTCAGCCCAGTATCGGGCCACGGCCCAGGGGTTTAGGACCCCTGCCCTACAACACTTATGGCTGTCATAAAAACACGCCATTCCCCCACCTCACGCTGACATGATCACATTTCAGGCGCTTGCCAATCCGCTTGCGTTTATAACCGGTGGCAGCATCCCATAATCACGCAGTCACAATCGACCCAGATTTTCTCGCTGGCTTCCCGTGAGCAAAGCCAATGGGGAAGCCAGCAGGAAGTCAAAAGCCCTGTTCTAGGTGAGGGCCTACACTGAATGATTCTCCGTGATTCGTTTAATAACAGAGACGGGTTACTCTGCACTCTTAATACTGCATTTCAGGTGGTCCTTGACTTTCAACAGTGTGCTGAGTGACCATTTGAGCATGCAACGGCACTGAAAATAGTGACTTATGGCCATTTTTCACCCTTGCGACCGTTTTAGCATCCCCGTGGTCATGTGATTTACATGCTTGACAACTGATTCACATTTATGACGGCTGAAGTGTCCCAAGGTCACATTCTGACAAGCAAAGTCAATGGGGAAGCCAGATGCACTTAACAACCGGGTTACTAATTGAACCACCACAGCAGTTCACTTAATACACGCGGCAAGAAAAGTCTTAAAATGGGGCAAATCTCACCTCACAAATTTCTCACTCAGGAATATAAGTTTGGGGATCCATTCTGGTCATAAGTTGAGGATTACCTATACTTTGATGATGGAAATTCCATTCCCCATTCCTGTCATTAAGCGAGGACTGCTTGCAATTTGAAACAACTTCTTGAATAATTCCTCTCACCTATGTCCTATGAGGCAATCTTGGTGGAACAATGAAATGGGATCCAATATATATGTAATACATATATCGGATATTCCAATATATATTACAGAATATATATAATATTCTTTCTTCCAATTTCAAGAAATTGAAAAATAGTTGACTTCAAAATAAAAGCAGTGCAGTTGTCATTTCTTTAGATTTCATTTCTAATTTCCAGTTGACCTCACGTGGGCCTGACAGCCCAAATTCCGGATGCGTAAACTTACCAGGACTGATCCAATTCTCCCTCTTTTTAGACCCTTATTTTTTAACGTGTAGTTTTGTTTTACATCTTTTAGCTTTTCTTGGCAATAGTAGTTTTAGACTCCAATGCATCTTCTGTGCTTTTTAAATGACTGCACCGCCCCCCCCCCCTCTTTTTGCTGTCCAACAGCCACAATAAAAGTTTGAACTGATTTGGGGAAAGAGAATGTACTAGCAATCTTCTCATTTGTACAAATGACGCTTGCACGTAATTCTTTTAGTCCCTTGGAAGTTCCATAGAATTCCCTACGTAGCAGATTTTTCTAACCCGTCAATGGTCTTACTTTGATTCTTTTTTTTTTTTTAAGGAGCGTGGCCTCAGTTTACCAAACCAAACGGAAAACTCTTCCAGAAGCTGTTCCAGAAACTCATCCTTTTCCTTCAAGAAGCTCATCCTTTTCCTTCTGGAGGACATCAAGATGGCCGCCTTTCCCTCAAAACCAATTCCTCTCTTCGTCTTTTTTTTTTCAGCACAAGCCCTTTATTGGATGTGGTGTCCATCTCCCTCAACATTGTCACGCTGACTGCTTCTCTTCGCTTTGCATCCTCTGAATAACCTAGATCTCAACGAAATACTGTAAAATAAAATGACTATATTGTATTGCATTGTGCACTTGCAATTATTTCCTCCCCCCCTCTCCTCAATCTTTGAAGGTTGTAATGTTAGATATCTGAATTTATATGACAGACAATGGTGACAGATTTAACCCATTTTTATTTTAACAGTGGGGCTAACTCAGTATTTCGCCTGTCCTCCCCAGGCCTGATGGTACAACCATATCTTGAGGGAGTTTCAGAAAGTCAAAAAGGATGAAGCCAGCCTTATTTATTTTCCTGGGCCCAATATCTTCATTAATGACTTAGATGAGGGCTTAGATGAAAGGAAACCCATCGAATTTGCAGATGACACTGAGCTGGCAGGAATAACCAATACTCTCCAGAAAATAGGCTCAAGATCCAGAAGGATCTTCAACAGACCTGAGCCCCACCAAAACCAAAATGAAATTCAACAAACACAGGGATCAAAGATATATTGTTCTTTTTTATTTCAAATTCCTTTTTTTTAAATTTTCTAAATCCAAGAAATTAAAACAGGGCAAATGACACGTATGGCAGATGAGATGATTAAAGAAGTCTTTTGTCTTCCTCTCAAACCCTCGAGTCTAATGATCCACCCAGGATCCGATGATGACAGATGACCTAAAAATGGATCCATCAAGCAAAAGACAAAATTACAAGAGAGAGACTCCAAATTTGGGGCCCTGCAGAGAGACACTGAAAATTGCAATGAAAACGAAAGCTGCTCCTATCAGAGGAATCCACACTTTTCTGAACAGTATACATCCGTGATGGCAAACCTATGGCATGCATGCCAGAGATGGCACACAGACCCCTCTCTCTGGGGATGTGAGCCGTCACCCCAGCCCGGCTCTGCCACGCATGCGCACAGCTCCCACCAGCCAACTGATGTTCGTGTCTCTGCCATGTGGGGCACGGCGCACACGCGTGGGTCATGTGAATGCACAAGGTTGTGAGGGCCACACGTGTGGGGTTGTGGGGGACACAGTCACGTATGCATGCAGATGCATGGAAGCATGGGGGTTGTGGGCGCATGTGCAGGGTGCGTGTGCATGCCTGGATGGCGGGGCACACACGCATTGCGTTTTGGGGATCAGCACACACACGCTTTGGGCACTTGGTGCCGAAAAGGTTAGCCATCACTGGTATACATTATTCAAATTTTATTCCAGTTGCAGCCCCAAAGGTGCTTTTGAGGAGGCAACTGGACTTTCTTGTTTTTTTCTTTTGAAGATGTTTTGCTTCTCATCCCAGAAGCTTCTTCAGCTCTGACAGGAGAGTGGGAATGGAAGGTTTTATATTCCTCGCAGACAGCTGGTCATTTGCATCCTTTTAGAAGGTCAAGTGAGTTGAGGCACTTGGAAGTTTTATCTATGTCCTCTGGATCACCTGGTTAATGTTCCTGCTTCCTGTAGTCTGCAATTCAGAGCTGAAGAAGCTTCTTGGATGAGAAGCAAAACATCTTCAAAAGAAAAAACAAGAAAGTCCAGTTGACTCCTGAAAAAAAAGCACCTTTGGGACAATCATGACCTGGATGACTGAGAATCTCTACAGACTGTTCCAGTGAACAGTTTGTGCCACAGGGAGAAAGGGGTCCAGCTATTTTCTAAAGCACCCAAAGGCCAGACAAGGAATAATGGGTGGAAACTGAACAAGGAGAGATTCAACCTGGAAATAAGGAGAAACTTTCTGACAGTGAGAACAATTAACCAATGGAACAGAAGTTGCCTTCGGAAGTTGTGAGGGCGCCATCACTGGAGGCTTTCAAGAAGAGATTGGACTCCCATTTGTCAGAAATGGTGCAGTCTCCGGCTTGGGCGGGTTGGACTAGATGACATACAAGATCCCTTCCAACTCTGATTATCTGAACAGTGCAAGTTACAGCTAGTTGATTTATGAACACTATTGAGCCCAAAGTTCCTGTTAAGCGAGACATTTATTGAATTTTGCCCCATTTTATGACCTTTCTTCCCTCAGTTGTTAAATAAGTCACTGCTGTTGATAAGTTAGTAAACTGGTTGTTAAGTGAATCTGGCTTCCCCACCGAATATAGAATCGAATCGAAAATAAAAAAGAATATAATAGAATATACTGTATAACAGAGTATAGATAACAGATAATCAGAGTTGAAAGGGACCTTGTAGGTCATCTAGTTCAACCCCCCACTAGAATATAGACCACAACAGGAAGGGACCTTGGAGATTGATTGATTGGAACCGCGCCTGTCTTTCCCAGACCGGCGCCCGCTTCCCTACTCTATGGTCGCGCTGCAACGGCCACTCTTCCCATCCCGCTGCTGCAGCTTCACTTCTCCAAACTCGGGGATTCCACCCACGTGGTCACTTTGCATTTTCCAAAGGGGCTGGACCGGAAAGATCGAATTCCTCTTTCCCCCCCCTCCGCAAGTCTTCTGTAGGAATTGCAGCATCGCTCGTCTTAACCCTTAAAGAACAGGGAAGATTGGAGAGCAGTTCCAAGGCTGCTCGCGCTTGCGCACGTTCCGGGTCGATGTTGTTTGGCAGCGTTTCCATTCAGTAGCGCTGCCGATTTACAGGAGGGAAAAGATTGCAGTTTCTTATTTAAAAGAAAAACGCTCAAATCTGAAATGTTGTAGGATATCTCCTGCTTGAACAGGGGGATGGACTAGAAGACCTCCAAGGTCCCTTCCAATTCTGTTCTGATTCTGAATATTGTAATCAAAGGCAATTATATAGGGAGGTGCTCAATTTTAATTGTGTAGGCAGTCTGTCAGGATTCCAACAGTTGAATGGAATGCTTTCAATTCCACACTACTGCTTGCTCTTTGAAACTCCCCCCTCCGCCCCCGCTTCTGTTGGCAAGTATAAAACATGTATAGAAAATGTTTTATGAGTTGACATTCGGCTCCCCTCACTTCTTGAAGGTGAGCTGTACCACACACACACATACACACAAACAAAAACCAAAGTGAATTACGTGTCTCAGAGTTGGCTATCTGTCAGGATTCCGGCAGTTACCCCAATTAAATCATTAGCACCAAGCCAAACTCCCAAAACTTCGAAGGATTTATTGGAAGTCAACATGTTGGCATGACCTGGGCGTAGTCGACTCTGAGACATGTAATTCACTGTCACCCTTGACCCTGCTTTCCCACACCACCACCTCTCTGAGTGTATCATAATTCATATTCTCCAACAAAACACATCCATAGCCAAGAGTCAACAATCATGCTCTTCAATTAGATTTTTGTGCAGCAGAAACTTCAGTCATCTAATCAATCTCGGAAGAAAACGTGAATGGAATGTACTTTTGATTCCACACTGCTGCCTGC